>NC_138062.1:22263825-22583825 GCF_964194185.1 Rhinolophus hipposideros
GTAGTGTTCTCATTTACATCTGTTTCAATAAGAGGGAGCTACCTGGACAGAAAAGGCCCTTGTTGTGGTTTTCATTAAAGAGACTCTCTCTTACTGGTGGTGGTTCAAAATCTATGAACCAGTTTGACTCTCTCTCTCTTTTTTTTTTTTTGAGGGGGGAAATAATTGCTTTATCAATGTTTTAAAATTAGAAAATATATTTCTATACATTTCCATCATTTCAATTCAATTACAAATATCATTTACTTGTTCTGTCAAACTGAGTTGTTCCATTCCAAATCTGCTTTTAGACAAGAGCTGAATGTGTGGAAAAGCAGACGGGGACCCCTTTGGGTAAGTTGCAAGAGAAAATAGAGATGGAATGTCAAAGTGCACAACTTACAAAGAATTTATTTATGTGATACAGACCTTTTCTCAAATATTTTTCACAGAATTCCACACAGCAGTCTACTAGAAAAGTAGAATTATACAACACCAAAATAACATTGTTTCTTCGTACAAATTGCTAATCAAAAGGAAAGTGAAGATAGTTTCATAACAAATAGAAGGTAAGACGGGTGGGTGTGACCTACCACAGCACCTGGTAGCCTCTGTTCTCAGACCTGGGTTGGGGGGAGGGGAGCACATGCAGCCTCTGCCTTCCTGCAGGGCCAAGTCAAACCTCAGGGGTGAGCTTTTGGTATTTGCAACTTTAAAAGAAAAACAAATGCTGTGAGCCCAAGAACATTTCCATCATTTCATTTTGGTGTGCTATGAAGACGACAAATCAGGAAAACATTTTAAATAGTTCACACTTGCTATAATATTACATCCTTTATGTTAACCACACATTAAAATAAAATAGTCTCCCCCGAACCAAAATGTTCTAGGTCTAAAACATGCTTGAAGAAGAACAGTGATAGAAATAATTCATTGAGATGTCTTAAATTACATTAACCATAATTTAAACATTACTATTTAAATCCCCAAAACTTCAGTGCTTAAGCACAATTGTTTGAAAAAATACAGGACCCAAAGTACAGCATAAAATTTCCCTATCCCAGTATTATAACCCATTTTCCCTATTGTTAAAATCATATATTTCTCAAGATTACAGATAAATGGGAATTGTGTTTTTTCATAATATAGCTAGAATAAATGGGTTTATTCACTCCACTGTATCTTTCCATAATTGGTGAAAATAGACTTCTCATTATGACTAAAAATATAGAATTTTTTTTAAACTACAGAACCCAGCAGCCAGTTTTCTGCTTTGCTATACCCCCCCCCACCCAAAAAGTCAAGCAAAGTCTACAAAAATAGCAATTAAGTTTTAAAAATATTTTGCTTCTTAAGCAAATATAAGTTACATTCAGATGTGATCGCTGTTTCAGAGACAAAGATGCTCGGGGTGCTTCCCCGCCCGCTGGGGGCGATGCTGAGCTGCAGCTGTCAGCATCAGTAGCGGGTTTGATACTCGTGATGCCACCGGTTGAAGTCATTGTAGAAGAGAACGATGCTTCCTGAGGCCATGCCAGAAATGATGCATCTAGGAGAAAGACGGAGAAAAGGCGTTTGCAAACCTCTTCGTTTCCTAGGGATCTGTTACTAAAGAACTGCCCTCCCCAAACTGACAAGGTAAATACCAAAGATGGCAGTCAGAGCTGTCATTTGTGAAAACTAAGATGTGCATTTTGATGACTAAATGCAGCCCTGAGTTAAGCTTAGAGTGCCACCTCTGACGCTCTATAAGGGTCCAAGCCATAGCATGCCTTTTTATTGAAAATACAGCCAGTACATGTAGGATGAGACCAGACGAGGCTGGATAATTTCTAAGGGGGCCTGGGCTGGGGAGCCCTCTCTTTTATGTTAGGTGTCAGAATCAAAAGAAAGGACCACAATCTCAAAGTAGTTGCCGGAGGAAGCAGCAAACCATCAGTGACAGTTGTCTCTGACACACGGATCATCAGTGAAAAGTAGGAAAGCAGAGCGGTGGCCGCAGCTGGGCTGGGCTCTGCTCGGCAGGACAGGCCATGTGCAATGTGTGGCTGAGTTCTCAGACCACAGCAGCTTCTGAAGCGGTCACTTCAGAGGGGAGCTGCTCTTGGCACAGCCTATTGTCTCAGACCTTTCTCTGTCTGGTTAGGTTAAGACCAGGCCTTAGAAGTCATATTCAGTATCCTTCCCACTACCTCATATCAAAATTAGGAACTAAAATGTGTTGCATTACACAGAAACAGCCAAACACAAAAGAGCGTAGCAATGAAGAAATGAGGGACAAAGAAGTTGTAAGAAAAAACAAATACTAGTATAATGGCAAAAGTAAGTCTTTCCTTATCAGTAATTACTTTAAAAGTAAAGAGATTAAATGCTCCAATCAAAAGGCAGAAAATGGTAGAATGGATAAAAAACACGATTAAATATATGGTGTCTACAAGAAACTCACTTTAGATCTATAGACACAAACAGGTTGAGAGTCAAAGGATGGAAAAAGATATTCCATGCAAATAGTAATGAAAAGAGAGCTGGGGTGCTGTACTAATATTAGACAAAATAGGTTTTAAGTCAAAATCTGTTAAGAGAGACAAGGACACTATATAAATATAGAGGTTAATTCATCAAGAAGATAATGAATTAGAAACATATGCACTAAACATCATGGTGATGGTTGTATAACACTGTGAATGGACTGAATGCCACTGAATTGTATACCAAAAACAATGGCTTAACTGGTAAATATTTTGTTACCACAAAAAAAAAAAACACCCACAAAAAACTAAAATGAGTGACTGTATATTAAGAGGAAGTAAGACACCAGATAAAGATGATCACCCCAAAATTTACTACTTGTAGGGAGGTTTTAGGAAAGATGCCAAATCTCTCAATAGAGTCCTCATGGGATACGGCATTTTACATTAAACATGTTTACGGCTCTTACAACTTTAGGAGAAGAAGTACTTTAAGAAATATAAAGAGCTTAACAGCACTGTAACTGGAGCCTTTGTTACTTAAGTCTTGTCTCATCCTGGAGACTTCTGCCTTTGTCTGAAGTGGCAATGCCATCAGACAGAAAATCCTTTTTTAGAGAGTATCTTGGAAACCCCAATATTCACTGGCTTTTTTCACAGCACAGGTGCCCCCCGCAGCCCAGCCCATTTGAGTAAATCCGATCCAGTTTCCGCCAGCTCCGTTTGTAGACCCGGAGGCCATGTTACCTCTGGTCATGGGACAGGGCCATGGCCCGGATCCCAGCGTCGCAGCCCGGGTAGGCAAACAGCTGCCGGAGGTCGCACACCTGCCAGACCATGACCACGCCGCTGTCTCCTCCTGTGAGCAGGTACTGCCCGTCCCGGCTCAGCTGGATGGCCTGTGAGACAAAGCAACGTTCAGGAGCGCGGAGTCTCTAGCCCATGTTGGATGAGTTCCTGCGGGATGGCAGCTACCGCACGCAGCACAGGGAGAAGGGACAGGCTGTGTGCATGTCTCCTGAGCTGAGGACTTGGTAGAAACCAGGAGTCGTACAAGACTTCTCTGCCATGTTTCAAAATCAAACGGACAGAGGTGAGCTATGCTGGAGTTTCTGCTTTGTAAATTCTTCCTTTTAAAGGAGGAGGTGGCAAACTCTTCCTGCTCTACACGTGCTATTTCAGGGGTGCGTCTTGCGGACTGGGACCCCCTTCAGCTGTACTGGGGCTGGGTGGACACTGCTCGCTGACCCCACGTCCCCACAAAGCATTCGGGCTACAGCCCCAACAGTGCGGGCACCTTCACGAGGCCTGCGGGACTTGGCAGCAGTGGGGAAGGCGATGTGGTGGAGAGAGAACTCCAGATTCTCGGGGGATTAAACCCTGGCAGAAGCGTTTTCTTCTCGCCCCAGGACTGACTGCACCTGCCAGTGCTGAACAGGAAGGGCAGACACGGAATTTGTGCTTCAGTCCCGTAAAACGGGCCAAATGCAGACCACCACCTGTTTTTATAAGACTTGCTACATCTCTAAAGGTTGAAAAAAGTCAAAAGAATATTTCATGACGAGTGACGAATTCCAAATTTCTGTGGCCATAAGCAAGGGTTATTGGGACATGGCCACGCTCATTTGTTGATGGCTACTTTCACAAGGAATGGCTACAGAACACAGAACCTGCAAAGCCTAAACTATTTACTGTTTGTCCCTTTACAGCAAACGTGTGCCAACTCCTGATATAAATTTAAGGTAACTTCCCTACCGAGCTGATCCTATTACCCCTTCCTTTCCTCTTGCCCTCTTCCCTCCAAACCTTTTCCTAGCATATTAAGATGCACATTTCCTGTCTTTAGCTAGGTGGCATTGGGAATTCTAAAAGTTACTGCAAACACCTGTAATCTTATGTCCACATGGACACAGTGTGGGAATGCAGATTGTGCTAACAAGCCAGAGAGAATAAATCCAACTTCTGAAAAACGGTTTTACACTGATTTATACTCAGTTTCAGTACAGTTGCCTTAAGTCTTTAATCTACCCTTTGACAATTTTTTTTGAAAAGTGAGGACTGCCTCATAGCCATTCAATTCACATTCATATAAATGCCAACTTTTAGTGGTCTCTTAAATATAGCTTACTTTCAAGAACACAAAAAGACATCTAAGAAATAAAACCCATGTGTGGAAGATAGTTACACAGAAGAAGTATTCTCTAAATCTTAACTAAATACAAACAGTAAGATTTTTTTCAATATAAGTTAAAAATCAATAGCCTGTTCCTCCATTCATTTCACAAATGACAATCTCTAGGGGGTATCTGGGAATTGTAGTGAAGACTCAAACTAATAATTATTTGCTACACTTATGAAATTCAGCTGATGAGAATCTATTAACCTGCTGGTTGTGGTTCACTTGAATTTTATACTTGAGGCTTTTTACTGGATAAGTGCTATATTAAAACATATTAAAACCATTAATCTTTATTCTACTAAAGAATCTCTAATCCTAGTTCTGTTTGGAATTACATAAAACCTTGACTTTTAGGATGGGACATTTATCAGCACCCAAAACGTTCATCAGCAGATGCCTGCCATGGTGGAAAAATGCTTCTCGGCGTTTCTCATGAAGGACTTGCCAGATTCCCCTGAAGAGCCAGGGTAACATTTCCTGGACAGCACCCTACCTGCCACCCAAACCAGCATTCACATAGTTCTTAGCTGTAATATGCCTTTCAGCATCCAGGTTGGGTTGCACTAGAGATTTTAAGAGGGCCTCAGAGACATCTTACTCTCATCCTCTGAAATCCCGTGTTGCACTGGCTTTGAGATGAGGTACCAGCAGGTAATTAAGAGGTTCTCCAGCAGGTGGCTTTGCTGTCGGGGTCTTCTCCTCCCCGCCCTCCTTGCAACTTTCCCCTCTCCTTTCTTCTCTCTCCTCTCCTTGCTCCATTCTCTCCTTTCTCCTCTCTTGTCCTTTCCTCACCTCTCTCCATTCTCCTTACCACTCTTCTCTCTATACTCCCTCCTCTCCTACCTCAGTTCTCCTTTCTACACTCTCTCCTCTCCTTTCTCCTTCCTATTCTCACCTCTCTCCTTTGTCCCTTCCTATTCTCTTCCTCTCCCCTCTGCACTCTCCTTCTCCTGTGTCTCCCTCCCAGGCAAGCTCCCTAATCACACAGGTGCCACCACTTACAAATTGGTATGATCAAGTGCTGGGGAAAAGCAATGGATTGTTTAAGCCTAAGATCCAGTGGGAAATGTTCCAGAGCGGGGAAAACAAGTGGGCATGAACAGTCTGCAGAAAGCCTCCCGACACTGCCTCCAGGAACTTCCCCAAGCCTTTGGTACTGACCTGCCACAGAAATTGTTTTAGCCAGCAAGGGATTTCAAATTATTTTACAGATTTGTTAGTGTAGCTGACAATATAATCACAAGTCAAAGTGACAGATTATCAACATTATTGTAAAGAAAAGAGGAAAGGATAATCCTCTGACGTGTAGTTGGTTTAAATGAAGTATTATGGTAAGGAAGGGAAAAATAAAAGCAGAGGGAGCCTTTGTGGTAGCAGCCGTCAGAATGCAATGGAGAGAACTCAGGGAGAGACGACGAAAGCCTCTTACTGAATTAAGAAATCAATCCCTGGATAGAGAAGTGGTGAGTGCCCCCAATTTCATCATTGTAATCTATATTTAGGGGTTTCATTCCTTAATGCTGCCTGACCCCTGTATTTACCTGAGAGAAGGGGGTGATCAGACTAGATCTGGGAGAATGTATGTCATCTATCTGCACTAGGTGAAGAATCTCAATGGTGAAAATGTCCAGACAGAGGCCTCTGTGACCCTCTCCCCACCCCCCCATCACATCCTGGGTTCCCTCGCTGGACACAATTCACATGCACTCTCAACCCCATCCTGGAAAGTGCTAGGAACACCACAGCTTCATTTTACCTTACCCTGCACCAAGAGGTTTGGAGGCGAGACCTAGAAAGCATAGCTTCTCCAAAGAGTAATCCCTCCTCTTTTGTTCAACCTCTAATATTAATACTTACGGAGCCCGGGCTTGAAAATGAAGCAAAACCCTAGAAGGTGCACTAGCATTACCATTTCTTACATATCAAAAGGGAACAAAACGTCTGCCTAATTCACATAATTTGAACCCCCACTCTCTTAACTTGGTAAGTTTGGGTCTTGTTATCCACAAAAAAGTCAAGTCTGAAACTAGATACCAATCCTAAATAGTTATAACGGCACCATCCACCTATAAGGAGGAAACTGGCTGCAAAGAGGAGACAGTTTTAGGTGTACTCTGTTGCATTATTTTAGATCTGATACTCAGAAAACCACAATGCCCAGCTAACTTTCATAGATACAAAAAGAAGCTGAGTACTGCCACGCAGAATGGCTTCCCACGACTTTATGCAAACATCTGCAGCTGAAGCTCACCCTGAGCCTCCCTGGGTGATGTCATATACAGAATGTTCCGACTGAGCTACGCGATCGGCACAGCTGGGACATGCTGTGGCCCATGAGGTGTACAAGCCACCTCCAAGCGCTACCTGACATTTTTTTTTTTTCTTTCCTGCGTGGAAAAGAGACTCTCAACAACTCAACAGAGGTCTCTCCCTCCTCGCTTGTCACACTTGGAGGTAAAAATCTCGACTGCTGTACAGTCTGTAAGGCACTCACCCTTATGTTATCATCTGTTTCCATGGTAGCCTGGAGTTTTCCATTCACGCTGAATGTACAGAAGAAGCCATTGTCATAGAATATGACACAATGACCCTCTCTTGAAGCCTGAATGAGTTTCGGTTTCAGGCAGTTTTCAGGACCCTCCAAAGTCCTTAACAAGTCTCCATTCATGGAATGTATGAGACATGGTCCTTCTGAGAAAAGAGAAACAAAAAGCAAAATTCCTTTTTTTAATGGGGACAGATGTGGTCCGAGTCCTGTGCACAGATCAAACAGGATTATAGTTGTAGGAAGCCTTAAAAAATTATACATTGTATGTAAGTTATTTTGCAAAATTTTCTCTGCACGCTGGTTCTCACCTTTCACTTGGGATAGGAGAAAGCTGAGTCATAAACGTTCAAGTTCACTTCTCTTCAAGAGGCAGAGAGCTACCTTATGAAATTCATTATGCAAAGAGATGATTAAAAACGGCAGGAATTTAGAGAGGAACTGGACAAATTTCCAATCCTAGCAGAGCTTCCGGGAGGACTGGGCTGCCGACGACCCTCTCCCCACACCGCACAGGGGCCCTGATAGTGGCAGCTCTGAAGGCCAAAGCACTGCTCCTCCCACTGCTCACTACTTTATGTGAAAGGAGGTCCCTGGCAGCCCCCCTCCTCACCTCTCCCCAGTGAATTCACAGAGATCCTTCTCCGCTGCTCCCTGAAGCTCAGGCTGAAACAGCCCGTACCTACTAGAGCTTTTTCATTTGTATTGAGTGCTGGCTTCCCGCGAAGCAAAGAAGGAGCCAGTAACCCAAACCGCCTGTGATGAGTGGGTTCTAAGAGGTGTGTGGGTTGGTAACTGGAGGATGTGCCTCTCCGCTTTGCAGGCCACACCACTCATTGCTGCGTGGAATCATGACCTGTTCCTCACACGCGGACTAAAGCACGCATGCACCTTTGAAAATAAGGCTCTCAGCTGTTTCTTGGTCACTCGGGATTTTTAAGTTTTCAGTGTTCCCACATGCAGATAGACAGTCTCCGCACAGTTCCAAGTACGCATGAATTTCCGTTATCACAGTAACTGGACACGCACACCTCACCTTGTGGCCAGCTCTTCAGTCCACAAACCACTATGTAACGTGCATCAGGATAGGTGACCAGCCCCATCACAGTCAAAGCCCGGCAGGGAGGGGTCACTGCGTGCCTGTTACTCAGTTCATGCACGGACAGCAAACCAGGTAGTTGTGCCACCTGTCTCCAGGGATAAACCCAGGGGACATTTTACAAAACTGGACACTCAAAAGACGGTACCATCCAACAGAGATGCAACGCATAAGGAAATGAAACGTGGTAAAACTGAAAGTGAAATTTGAATGGAACATAAAGAGAGTTTTAGAAGAAAGAGCTGACTGGGGGAATGCTGACATTGCTGCGAGTGTGCAGGATAAATTAGAGAAGGTGAACTTACTGACATAAGTGGGTAAAGCGGTTTTAACTAAAATGGTGATGTCCCAGAAGGGATGTCAGCAAAACCCTTCACATTCCAGCAATCCCAGGGGATAGTTCAGGACATTGGAAGCTGATCCAGAGGAGTAGGACACTGGTCAGGCATAGAGAAGATTCTTACTCCTGAAGTTATATAAAGAGAAGGCGGCCAGCACTGTTCAAAGCACTATTGATAAGATTTTCACAAAGAAATAAAATACGTGAACTATCAATGTTTCTAATGTTTTACATTATAGTGTACTAAGTAAATGGGAGTTTTACTATATTTGTCATGTCCATATATATGTATGTATGTATGTGTGTGTGTGTATGTAAAGAATTTTTAATGTTTTGACAAAAAGTTTTCAAAGGTCATGGACCAATCATAAAATTTTCCATTGATTATTAAAATGCTCATGCATTGTTTCAGCTTGCATGGTCGTTTTTATGGTCTCGTACCACCGTGCAAAGCTAGGACAGCCTGTAATATGATAGGTTCATTTTATGTATCTAATTTGGATCACTTATAGTCCAATAACTCAAGTTAGCTCAGGATATATGAAATTACTGGGCATAAGAAGGCAAAACTTCCAGTTGGTATAGAATTTCTGCTCTCCTTACTACTATTTCATTGTTTTGGCCAACTACATTTTTAAACACAGTCCTTTGAATATTTAATAAGTCTTGTTAGCTAGACTAAGTAATATAGTTCAACACACAGAGAAGGAGACTCAAATCCTCTGTGCTTCCCCATCAGAGAAGCCTAACACATGAGGTGACAGTATTCAGACCTCACCTTAGGGCAGAGGCAGGAGATGGATAGACCATTGGGATGGAATAAGCCGTGGGATGGAAACATTCTGCTCCCGATCAGATCCTGACCTGTTGCGTGTGTTCCTGGAAGGCTTGCGTAGTATCTTTGCCCTACAAATACGATGATGCTACTAGAACAAACCTCCAGGCAGACCGGCTTAATTATCTCTGCACTCCATTCTTGGTGCCATCCTGGCTCCTGCCTCGTCCTGAGATCTGGCAGTTACAGTGGTACCTCAGTTGTCTTCCATTCCGGAAGACCCTTCGAGTTCTGAAACGGTCAAAAACAGCCCACAGCTAGGCCTCGGGATCTTGCACTCAGCGGAAACCGCGAGACATGTTCGACTTCCGAGGCATGTTCGAAAACAAGCATTTACTTCCGGGTATATGGAGTTCGTAAACCGAAATGTTCGTCAACGGAGATGTTCGAAAACTGAGGTACTACTGCACAACCCAGCCAGAGTCCAGAAGAAGAAACGAATCTACAAAGATGTTCCTTGCTCCTGCCTCCCTGTATTGAGCAGTGATGGGAATGTTCCGTATCTGTCTGCCCAATATGGCAGCCATTAGTCCTGGGGGAATACCAACCCCCTGAAATGCGGTGAGTGCCACCATGGAACTGAATTAGTAATTTTATTCATTTGAATTAAACACCCCCCTGTGGCTAATGGCTACCACCGCAGACAGCACAGCTGTTGAGAAAAAGGGACCAAATTCATCTTTGGTAACCTGTTACTAGAGGACACCAAACAGGACACACATTTTATGAAAGTGCCCCAGATTTACCTTTGGATCCACTTAACACCAGGCCCAGCTCAGCGCAGACGGCAGCACAAGTGACCTCATAGTCGTGGCCGGTCAGAATGGCCCGGGGAGCGCTGGTCCCACCTTCAGGGAAACACACAAAAAGAACACATTAATTCAAGGTCATGCGGGGGATTACCTCCCTCTACTCAGCTTAAATAATCAACAACTTGCTCCTAATTCCCAGAATGCCTAAATCTTTTATTTATAGCTTGGGAATGCGTCCAAAAATCCCATGTTTAGGACTAGATCCAAAGTATATGCTAGTTTGAAGACCACATGTTGTTAAATTTCTAATCTTTACGTGATTATCAAGCAGCAGTGGTTGAAACCTCAGAGTAAAATAAATCAGAAATGTACATTATAAAATGCCTCAGATACTTCCCAAATGCAAATATAAGCCCCTTGATTAGATGATTTATGGACGCATGGCTATAAAAGTAGGGACTAAGCTTGATTCCCATTTCAAAGTGAGGCAGCCGCCTTCTCTGTCCCTTCTCAGAGGCCCACTCCCAATCCGTGGGCCTCTGAGACCCCTGTCATAGTGACAGTCTGAATAGGATTCATGATATTTCAAAGCAGCCCCTCTCTTAAATATCTATTATCTTCACTAAATCTGAGAGTATATTTTTCTATGATTCATTCTAAGAACAAGGAGGGAAAAAATAAACTCTTAAATGTAAGTCTATTAATAATGCTTGAAAATTAAGGCAGGGGGTAAAGAAGAGAGGACAGAGAAAGAATACCCAAGTAATGGAAACTGTTTCAGAGCATTTTCACAGGTAGAAGAATCTATGCTGTAGCTCAGTCCCCAACTGAAGAGAAAACTGGTCGGCTGATAAGGAACCCACACCAGGTGTGGCCCCAGCAAAGATAAATAAAATAAGAATGGGCTTGATTTGTGCCAAGCCACAAGGAGAAACTGAATTCCCTATTTAGCAAGAAGGTTGCTATTTTAAGATTAAACTAGTCCTCTGTTTTTATAGTCACGAAAAACAAAGACACAAAAAGCCTTTATAAATGGCACTAGGGAGCAGAACTGGGTTAGATTTCCTTGACTGGACTGCTTTGAGAGTGTTATTGATACATGATACCGTGTAATCCAAAAAGGGGCAAATGTGCCCAGAAAGTAGGTCACTATCACAAGCTCTGAAATCCCGAGGAAAAGAAGAACGTATCACCTGAACCCCAGACACTTGGCCATCCTCAGAACAGTCACAAACTCTGAAGAGGGAGACCTGGCAGATAGGGAAAATCCAACAGAAACTTTGGAGAGACCCAAAAATTTAACTCCAAAGCAGTGGTTTTTATGATGGGTAGATGGGTTCTCTGAAATGTGATGCAAAATATATATGTGTGCCTATGTTTTTTGGGGGGCTGGGGAGGGGAGGAAGGAAAATGGGTTTTCTTGAGTGCACAGCGCTCTGGGACTGCAAACAGGTGAGGGGCCTCTGCTGTGTAGACAGCAGCCCAGTGTCTGTGCTTCCGGCCGGCTTTGCTGGGAGCCTGCAGTTACTTTGTGTCCGGCCATTACACATAGTGATTACAACTTGTTACTGGAGTACACAGTACACGTCTGTGTCCCCACAGTGTCCTTCATGGCTTTTGGTGACTACGGGTACTTCTGAGTGAGGTTTGTGGCCAGGGGCATCGTATCGAACCCTGCACCTCACTGGCTGTCCATGTGCCATATGCCACCACACCGTGGGACTGGCCACCGTGCTCAGTGACAAAGGGAGACCACAAAGGACCTGTGCAAAAGAGAAGGGAGAAGGGGAACCAGGGGCTTTGTTTCATTTGATTCAAGGTTTACAAACTTATTTGGGGAGGGAAACCTACCTTAATCACAAAGTTTACTTGACATTTTCCAAACAAGAAAGAATTTTTCACAAGAGCAACTTTTTTTTCCCCCTTAAAAAGTACACGAATTTGGGGACATTTTAAAGGAAAAACAAAACACATCATTTAAGCCGATCTGAATTACTTAATTTTCTGTTAGAAATAAGCCTTGCCACAAAAAAATTAGAAATAGATATTATATTTTTAAAAGTTACCAAGACTTTAGCCCTAATGTGTGGTTTCTCCCATTCCCAAGATGCTCTACATTCCACAAAAATACAGTATTGGTTTTGAAATTAATGTCTATTGACAACTTTTTAAAAATCAAGAATTAAAATCAATATCTAAGTCATACATTTTCAGTGGTTGTTCCTTTTATGTTTTTGTAAGTTACTACTTTATGGGAGGGTGAGATTTGTGTTTTAACTTTAATTGTCTTGAAATTCCTCAGTGGGAAATGAAGGTTTGAAGGAAAACTGATGGCAACTAAAAATCTAAGTGTAAGCCAACGTAAACACAAGACAGATGGATAACAGCAGACCCAGAGCACACTGTCACTTAAGCATGTCACTGCTAACTTTTTGTTTTCTAGATCTAAGGATATCTTCTCAGGAATAGGGGGAGGAAATGAAAATGCTGTTGTCAAGTATATTTCTGTAATATAAAGGAAATGAAATACTGAGAATTTTGTATGACTATAAAGGTAGACTTAGGAAGCCTCATGATTAACTCCATAAAGTGGGTTAACATATAAGCATTCTTTTCTGTAAACTCACAATTAATATTTTTATAGATGTGCTTTATTGCAAAATGCTAGTTTCCAATAATCCACACTGTACTAACCATTTTTCCCTCCACAAATCACACACACACACAACACACACACACACACACACACACACACACACAATTTCAAAGCTGGAACAAGATTTTTCTTTTCCTAGGGCCTGATCTCTAAATAAAGAACCGTTCAATGCTAAAACTTTGGCTTCAAAGTTTGGCAAAACGTTCTTTAACCCAGGAAGCAGGTTAGACAGTTCAGGAAATACAGGGGGGGAATAAAAGGAAGGAAAGAAAAAAGAAAAACAACAAATTAAAAGCATAAGGGTAGACTTATGATCACTGGGTTCTTTTCAGGTTACTGGTTTCACAAACACTCACTGGATTTCCAGTAAAAAGATTGTGCTGCTCAACTCCACCCACGCTCCTTTTAGGGAATTCACATTAACAGCTTTTCAAAATCCACGTATAGAAGACAAGGAGAGGGATCCTTTCCTCTAAGAAAAGCTGTTTCCAGGCTTGTTTAAAGACTGGCCTTTACATTCCTTATGATCTGCTGTGTAAATTGAATATTGCTTTTTTCCCCATCAAAAAATCTGTTCAAAATAAATACTTGTTGGATTTTTATAAACGCCAAGCAACCACATGTTTGAAATATTAATATTTCACAATTCCAGATAGAATTATATGATATGGGATTTAAACCCAACAGGTCCAAACTGTTTAAGTTCAACAGATATTTTGGGAACCACTTTCAAATGACAAAAGGTAGAGCGCATGATCGAAGGTAGAACCAGACCTGATACGTGGGTCACAGAATCTAGTTCTTTCTCTGTAGCTACATGGTCATACATCATCCTACATCACAGAACCCAAGCAATGACCTCTCCCAGAACGGAAAGGCAAAATCTCTACATATCGGTATGTATTTGTTTGGAAAGCCTAGAAACAAAACCTAGGAACCATGTAACTCATTCTCATTGCACCCCCACCTAAATCTGTCCCTCCCAACAACTTGGCAGCCCATGGAGTTAATACCTAGGGGGTAAAATCGGCTCAAAGAAGACAATACTGGCCATATATTACTTTTTAAAGACCCCACAGCTATCACCATCTCTCACTGAAGACTCTAAACCAAATAAAGAGCAAGGGAAAAAAAAAGTCATCTCAAAAATAACAGGATCATTCTTTGATAAAAATTTGCAATAGTTAATGGTTACAGAAATTCTTTACTTTTGCTTTTTGAGATACTAGGATCTACCAAAAGCTAGATCATAAAGCAGAACAGATTCCCTTAAGAACCTTTGAAAGTCTTAGTGCTTGAAAAATCGCCATGGCTTTCAATACAGCTGGGAGAAAAATTTATCTTGCTGCTAGTTTAAGGGGCTACACTTCAAACTCATCTTAAAGAAAAATAAAAAGAGAAAGAGGATAGACTCTTGGACTGCTTTGAAAAGCGTGAGTAATTACTTCAAAGGAAAGGGTTCTTTGTCCAGAGAGCAGGTTTATGACTACTGATGCAAATCCTTACCCAAGGCTGAAAAGGATACTCAGTGCATCTTTATGGATGGCCTTAAAGAAAGATGAACAAGTCAAAGGAGATTAAAGACAGCCCAAATCCTGCCACGAATACCAGGACACACCAGTTCTTACAGATGTGGTCTTCTCAATACACAGTACTGAATATCAGCACTAACTTACAGACACTGTTCTAACAACCCAACTTACATTTAAGCAGCACACGATCTCCTCCATAATACCCATTTAGCATTTACATTGGACCTATGTTTTAAAATATTAGGTGAACTGTTTTGTGCATTCGTCAGAATAACAAGTGCTTTTATTAAATGTGTTTCTTTGGTGCCTCATAACACTAAGTGTATTTGTCCATCAAATGAATTCTAAATCACTTAAAGTTATATCTGAAAAAAGAGAAGAGGAAACAGTAATTTCTCTAGTATCCTGTTCATAAATATCCAAAGAGAAAGATATTTCAAGAGAGCTGTCTCCATTAAGGCAAAGGGGATTAATAATCCAGGTAAAAATAGACCCGACACACATTTCTGGCAAATTTTGAGTTACATTTTTAAAAAATGAATAAAGTTCTTGGTATTTTTGGCACCATCTCCTCAGTCTTATAAAAATTACATTACCTTAAAATGCATTGCAAAGTTCTCATTAGCAGTTTAAATATGTTATTAGCAGAGAGAGAATCCCTTTCATCCACTCACCATTTTTTTCATACCATCTATTATGAAATGAAGTGCGGCTCAACATTTCCCTATTCTTAGTTTTGTAGAAATAAAATTCTTCCAATTAAGACTAGTTTAGAAGATTCCTGGGCCAGAAGCTAACATTTCCCATGTGTTTACTCATTCATTCCTTTACTTGTTCCTTCACTTAATATATTTATTGGATATGTATATAATGTACAATGCACTGTGGAAACAGGGAGAGGGATCAAATATGGCCTGTATTTGTAAATGACTTGATTTTAAATGGTCACTGGATCGGGTTTAGATGACTCTCCTATAAATCTGAAAATTATAAATAGAATTGGAAAGGTCAAACTGTTGTATTGACTATTTATTACAGAAGTCCAAACTATCTATTACAACTTAATTTTTATACAAAATGAATATTTAACATCAATTTAAAAAGTCCTCAGATAAAAACAACTGACATAATTTTTCACATTAGTAAAATCTATTACCATCTGACCTCTTAGAGAATTAAAATAAAATAGGAAACCTGGCTTTGTTTAAAAAAGTAATTTCAATAGAGTACTCATTTTGAAAGAAAATTTAAGAACCTAAATACATAATTCAGTTACTAAGTATATGTAGATATTTTAGAAACTCTAAGTTTTGTACATTTTATGCCAATCATTTTCTAACAATGGATACTTCTGTTTTGCACATGTCTTTTGTTCCATTTTAGTTACATTTTGATCACTACAAAACATTCATTGTGGGGAAAAAAAAATCATGCAAAAACTGAATACTAAGCTTTCTCTTGTGGCTCACCATAATGGTAAAGCAAGAAAGGAAATGACTTTTCTGAAGTGGAAATGAGGTCAGCTGTTAAATGTTTCTTAAACCTGTCCCATTAACTTCCTAATTTTTCAGTGGGAATTATAACACGATGTTTTAATTGTGCAATGAGAAACTATTTTAAATTTGTCCTATTCATTCTGTCTCCACCAACCCTTCCCCTCCTCTCCATTCATCATGGTCTTTGGTGAAAAACATGCTAATTTGGTTAAACATATAGACACAGAAAACAAGCCATAACTGCATTCAGGCTGTGGCAACCATCAGATAGTAAACTTTGGTAGCTTCCTCTTCCAAATAATATTAGAATTATTAATGCAAGACGAAGTTGGTATAAAAACCAATGATAAGTTCTTGGTTTATAATCTTTCTCCTCCTCTATGATATATATTAATAGTATAGTTATATATGAAATATATAGCTTATGACAATGGAATCATCCTCTAAGACTACATTAGAAAATGGGTTTGTGTAGGTTTGTACCTATAATTGTATAAAGTATAAATGTGTAATATTTAAAAAATACAAAATCCTATCATGACATATACTTTCAAAAGAACTCAGTATAACAAAATTATCTCTATACTGTCCTTTGCAAATACTAAGAGTGCTTTAGCGATCGGGTTGCATCAAATTCTCTACAGCCAATAGTCCCATGAAATGAAACTGAAAGTGCAGTGCAGTTTAGTGGTGATGACTGGTGCCTCTGGCCTAGAGTGCGCCTGAGTTTGAATCTAGGCTCCAGCATTAACCTACCTGGGGCAAGTTCTCATAGTTCTAGTAAGATCTGGGAGTTGCAAGGCCCAGGGCAGAAAATCAAAGCATATTTTATCATCTCTCTGTGCTTCAGCTATAACCAAGGATAACAGTAGTGACCGTACAGGACTACTGTGAGAATAAATGAGCGACTGTGCAAAGTGCTTAGAGTGGTGCCTGGCATGTCGTGAGCACTCAGTAAGCATCATCTAGGAGTAGTCATAGCAGTCATAATAGTAGTAGCAACAGCAGCAGTAGGAGAATGATGCATATTTTCACCCAATGTTGTAGACACTCCTTTCAGCAAAGGTATAATATCTGTATGCTGCATAAATGCCAATTAGTGATGGTCCTCATTGTTTTTGTTTTTTGTCGAGGAGAAAACATAGCTTATTATCTAGAAATTATACTTTGATTTCCCCCGTTCCTTCTTTTCTTAGACTTTCCAACCTCCCTTAACAATCCAACCTCCCTTAACAGTAAATTCTGATACAACTACTAGCATCTAGAAGCCTAGAGCTGGAAGTGAAGGTACATGACAATAATTAGGTGTCTCTCCCCCCAATAAAGTATCTTTATTGTCTCTGATTATCAAAGCAATACATGTGTATCATAAAATATTAAGATAATTTAATAAATTATAAATTATAAAACGAAAAACTGTCTCCAAATTCCACTCTCTATAAATAAGCATTGCTAACATTTTGCTGGCTATTATTCCAGACTTTTTTCTATGCATCAATATACATAGAATATATAAGAATATATATATATACACAGATATAGATATTTAGAATATATCATATTATACATGTAGTTTGGTGAACTTTTATGCTTAACAATAAAGAGAACATATCCTTCCACGTCAATATCACAAATCCAAATACATTAATGGCTGTACAGTATTTCATTATGTGGACATTTAAAACTGAGCTAATGTACTTTTTCTTACTACTTTCTTGAGACTTCATTTTCGATTCCCCATAGAGGGGCTTGCCTTGGGCTCTAACTCATTGATAGCTATTACAGCTGCATATGGGTACCTAATAACATAAACATTATAAAATTCTGCCTCCAATAAAAAAATGCAGATAGTTAGAACAGCTATTGAAATTAAATCTTATTCATATTTGTTGACATGCAACATTATGACTTTTATGAATAGTAATTAAAATTAAAAACTATTTTTATCTAACCTAAATACCCAAGTCACACAAAATTCTTTGTAATATGTCTTCCTGAACATTTTTAAGGTTTGTCTGTTAAAGATATATAAGTAAGGCACGAGTGAAAACTACAGAGGGTTTTCTCAACTTGGGTTTTAGAAACATCCTGGGTTTGACACCAAAAGCAAAGGCAACTAAAGTAAAAAATAAATAAATGGAGCTAAATCAAATAAAAAATCTCCTGCACGGCAAAGGAAACTGTCAACAAAACGAATAAATAACCTATAGGATGGAGAAAATATTTGTAAATCATATATCCGATAAGGGATTAATATTTAAAAATTATAAAGAACTCATACAACTCAATAGCAAAAAACCAATCTGATTAAAAATGAGTAGAGGATCTGAATAGACATTTTTCCAAAGAGGACATACAAATGAGCAACAGGAAAAGATGCTCAACATCACTTATCATCAGAGAAACGCAAATCAAAACCACAATGAGGTATCACTGCACACTTGTTAGAATGGCTATCGTCAACAAGAAATAACCAGTAGCTGCAAGGATGTGAAGAAAAGGGAACCCTTGTGCACTGTTGGTGTGAATGCAAATTGGTGCAACCAATATGAAACCAGTATGGAGGTTCCTCAAAAAATTAAAAATAGAACTACCTTATGATCCAGCGATCCCTCTTCTTGGTATTTATCCAAAGGAAACAAAGACACTAATTTGAAAAGACGTCTGCACCCCCATGTCCACTGCAGCATTATTTACAACAGCCAGGATATGGATGGATGAATGGATACAGACTATGTGTTGTATATATACAATAGAATATTGTGCAGCCAGAAAGAAAGAAAGAAAGAGAAAAAAAGAAAGAAAGGAAGAATAAAAATCCTGCCATTTGAGACAACATGGACAGACCATGAGGGCATTATGTTGAGATAGGCCACACAGAGAAGGCCAAATACTGTACGGTTGCTGGGGGTGGAGGAAACAGGTGAGGTGGTCAAAAGGTATAAACTTCCACTTATAGAATAAATATGTCCTGGGGATGTAATGTGCAGCATGGTGACTATAGTTAATCATATATGTGAAAGTTGCTAAGAGAGTAGATATTAAAATTTTTCATGACAGGAAAAAAATTTGTAACTATGTGTGGTGATGGATGTTAACTAGACATATTGCGGTGGTCAGTTTGCAATACACATATATATTGGATCATTATATTGCACAACTGAAACTAATATAATTATACGTTAATTCTCTCTCAATTAAAAAAAATCCTGACTCCACTCACTTCAAGGAAATAAAGCAACCTCTCAGTTGTAGAAAGTTACAAACTATAATCAAAGCTAAAAAGCTCAACAGTCATGAAGCCCTAAGCCATGAGAGGCAGTAAGACTTCTTAGGATTCTTTTTGTCCTCTATAAAAATACTTCAAATCCCAAATCTGAAGTCTGACTCAATCTATTTGAATGTGAAAAAAAAAATTAAAAGATAGGGCAATTGTTGCTTTGTAAAAGAAATCAATACAGGCATTTAAGTAGTTAATATCATAAAAAAAAATGGGTCTCTTTTAATCAATTCTCAGAAATATCTAAAGTACAATATGAGGTACATATGCACAAAGCTGTCACATAATTTCTCTAATGAAGCCAGCTTTTTGGAAGGTGGTAAAATCAGTCTAATATGTTTTTCCAGGAGGTATTAATTAAATGTATCTTTAGTACCTCTACAATGTCACACAGACACACACACACAAGCACTTACACAATATTCTAAAAGCAAAAGAATCCTGCTTTTAGGCTTAAAAAAGGGGAGAGAGGAAGTAGCCTGTGATTTCAGAGTATATTCAGTCTCAAATTAAATGAAAGAAGACATTCAAAATTTTCTTTGAGAGCCTGTACAACGATACTTCGTCGACTAAAGGGAATCTGTACCTTCTTAGATTAATTCCAGCATTTGTTTGAAATTAAATTTCCTATGTGACCCTAAAGTACTAGACAAAAACTTTCTTTGGTGTGGCACTATGAAAGTCTACATACGAAGACACTCAGTTTCAATTTGAGGGCATAAATCATCAGTTCTTCTGTTCATATTTATATGGCCATAGCCTACGGGCTGAATGGTATAGTCATTTTTCTCTGCAACTAAACAAGGTAAATAAATGTGATATATTGGCACATCACCCCACCACTCTGCATATGGTGCACATTAAGGTTGTATTCATTTGCCATATGAATATAATTCCTTTTACCACATCTACTATTAGTTACAAGCAGTAAATACAGAGTTGTTTTGCTGGACCTTGAGGGCCTGCATTACATCATGGAGCACTAAACATCCTGGACCTTCTGGAGAATTTCATAGATGTAGTTTTAATGTCACCTGAACTCGAACACTGCCAACATATTGTTTCAAACCCTACTTGATGAATTCTTCAAGGGGAAAAAAAAATACAGGGCAATCTTAGTGTTAGTGCAGCAGTGCACACCAAAAATGGGAGCACAGGGAAAGCTCTTGATGAGATACGTACAAGAACTCATGTTCTTGACAAATAATCAGATCAAGAGTCATATCCCAGGTATAAGAAGGCTACTACTTGTTATAAGCATTGCTTTCAGATTCAGAATTTAGGGAACATACGGAATCTAAAGCTAAAATGTTATCCAAACAATTTTCTCCAGTTGTAGCTGACTGAAGACCTACAATCAATAAGAGAAGACTTTATCTCAGGATAAACTGTGATGCTTTGTCTCATTAGGCATATATTGTGCTTACTTCTTCCTTAAAATATTTATTATAAAGTCCCAAATCCAGGTTAGTACAAAAGGGACAAAAGAAGGAGAAAGTGATTTCTTTTACAGACTCTATGGTTCAACACAAAGGTACGTATGTTGACATTTGTGACCCATAAATAATACATCGCAGGCAACTAAAAACAAAGTACACCTGTCTTATCAAGTAACTGATTTTCAAATTTACCAATATTAAGTCCCCAAATGCATCCAGCAGATGGTGCTCTAGGACACCTACTTCAGGAGAGTAATACTGTTTGTGTTACATCCACCTTATTTTGGCAAGACAAAGAATAAGGATTTATCAGTCACTCAGTAAAACCTATTAGGCTTTATGATAAGAACATAATTCCTAAATATGTGCACAAAAAATATACATATGCATAAGACATGCGCACAGAGGCAACCAGTAAATAATTCACCTGGACATATTATAATACTACTTTTCTTACAGAGTTGATGAGTGGTCTATGCATATCAGTGGTATTTATAGTCCTATGGCAAGATCATTCTAAATTCATTAAAAAAAAAATTTAGAATGCCTTAAAGTTAGAATTCATTTTTAATTATAGCAGGAATGTCTCATTAGGGTGATACTAGTAAAATTAACAACAGTAGGATTTACGGTAATGACTTAAATGATTGATGAGAGTATAACAAAATGAAGTTTTAGACAGAGAAAAAAAGCAGGGCAGCTATGGCATACAGTACTTTAAAAAACAGCTCTGTGGTCTGTGAGTGTTAGCCTTATGGTTAATAAAAACTTCTTTCTAATTAACGGTGCTGAAATATTCTTAAAGAACAGAATCCTGGTGTTATGAAAAAAAAAGTTAGTTTCTTTTTTTTTTTTCTTTCAGTAGACGCCATTCCCATAAAGGAGAAAGCTGACATAGATTAGCATGTCTGATTGCAAAGAGGAAAAAAAAAATGCCACCTTTCAATCAAATCAAAAACAGAATGTGAGAATGGAAAACTACTTTACTGAAACACTACACACACAAATCTAGGCATCACCCTCACAGTCAGCAACCATTTGCTTCCAAAGGTAATCATCTGTGGCTTAACAGAAAATTATTCAGATACCTAAAAATTCTGAAGTACTTGCTTGTAAAAGCTTAATAAGCATTTAATTTTAAGTTTAAGATCTATTAATACAACATAAAAATAGTGGATATTTTGTACATTTTTATCTGGCTTATAAGATCATTTCAAAGTTTTAAAGTATGTAAATGTCAATTGAATGCACTGGGAAACATTTTCTCTAAAATTTGGAAATATACAGTCCGGATAGCCTTATTCTGAAGGAAAAATGAATATTTCAGGAAAAGCATTTTGGTGTACAAGATTCAGTCCTAACACATACAGAGTCCTCAGGCCAACAGTGATATACCTCCATGTGGGAAACACTTTTCATTGAAATGTTCTTGGTTGATTTTATTTTAAAAAATTCACTAAATGGATTCCTATCTTAATGCTTTTTCTCATTGAGAAAATTGAATTTTTAGGAGATAAAAATCACAGGATTATTTTCTGTTACACAGGAAAACAAGGCTTTTGCCCCAGAATGCAGGCAAATTTCATAGAACATGCGCGTCCTTTCATAAGCTCCAACTTACACTATATGTAAATCGATTTCATCCAATTAGAATTAGCATGATTTTTACTCAAACAATGTGCATATTATTGGATAGCATGATTTAAAAAAAATAGTAATGAAGCTATCACTTTTACATATAGCACTAAGATTTGAAGAAAATGGTGTAAGCTTATCACGCTAGCAAGTAAAATTACTAGCTTATTCTCATGATTTTTGAAATAAAAAAACGAAATACTTGAATGAGTCCCTATGAGATGCACAAAAAACAGCCCTAGTTTTCTTTAATTTACCTATTTTCCCTTCAAGGAAGAAAAACATCTAAATTCAAAAATTTAAGTTCAGGCATGGGTGTATTTATGGACCACCTTGCAATTACATATATAAAAGGCTAACCATTTCTTAAAGGTCATTCATACTGCATCCCCCAGATACAATACAGGAATAAGCATAGCCTAAAAGTCATCTGAAAAGCTCTGACTTGAGCGGCTGCATCGTGGAGCCATCAATGAGCCAGGGGCTTATAAAATCCGAACCAGCTTGCATGAATTTTTAAAACACACGGTAAAAAAAGAAAAAAAACTGCATTTTTTTGTCATTTTGTTTTGTAAATCTTAGACTGGCTTGTTTATTTTTCTACTATAACGTGGAAATTCTCATTATATGAAAAAGTGTTTTTGTGTCTTTCTCTTAGATTCATGCTTCAAAGCTAAAGCAAAATTAAATTGGGACATCAGATGTTAGAAAAAGGCCAGAAAGGACGGGGGTTAACTTTGAGAAAGGTAATTTAATTTAGTCAAGAAACATTACAAAATGTATTAGAAAATTTTCTAGAATGTTTATTAGATGTGCTGTTACGTTATTCTTTTATTTTTTCCTTTCCATTACCAGCACTACTAGGAGTTAATATCCACCATACTGCAGACAATGAGAGGGTATAGATGAAGTGCTTTATGAAAAATATAACATTATAATATACACTCTAATGCCAAAAAGATGGTGTTTGTGTGGTGATTTATTTGCTCTTACCACCAGTGCTTCTGATAACACCTTAAGTCAGTTACTATTGTTGCTTTCATTTTGCAGACAAGACAGAAGGAACACAGCAAAACTCAGAACTTAGATTTGTCTTACTGCAAACTACTTAATTTGGTTAATCCTACTTAATTCATTTTTTTAAAGAGGACATGCATGTAAAAATCATTTCTAGGGTGATTCAGAGGATATTTAAATATGTATAAATATATTGTTCCCTCCTGGAAAGGCTGAATATTTCTAGCTTTAAAATGTACTTAAATTTGTGAAATGTATTAACAATTATATGTAAATGTAGCTAATAAGCCTTTATACACATTGGTAACGACATATAGAACGTGATTAGGTTCAAGTAAGTAAAAAAAGAAACAAAATAATTTCTTTTCTTGTATTTGGATTGCTGTATGTGCATGAAGCATCATACACTTTTTTAAGGCAAGTGAAAGTTCTTCCTAAATATTTTCAGATAACTAACAAAATGGTATATTGATTATCTATGTCAAATGTAGGTTTGTCGGAGATAATTTAGTGAATCTTGATAACTAGGTTTACAGACACAGGAAAAAAAAGAAATTCAAAGTAGTCACTCATCCTAAAAGGCCAAAAAGGAAAATGAGCAGAATGTAAGGGTCCATAATGAAAAGAACGTGAAGTACTTTTTAAAAGAATGTGAAAAACAAAATCCCCGAAGTTTATATATTTTACAATTTTTACCATAATTACATGTAAAATGGATATGTCTGTGCAAATATGTGAAATACCCAAATGTACACACTATCTCCCCAGATAGACACACACTAAAGTTTGATCTGATCACAAAGACTGTATTAACCATAGCATTGCAGCCTTAAAGTTATTGTTCATATTCTATTTGTATAGCAAATTATCTGTGCTTTGATTAAAATAAGAAATATATAGCAGAGGTTCACTGAATAAAAATTATGTTTACACACCACGTCAAACAAAATACAGAGCAGAAACAGCTTGATAAAATACTTTGCACATGCTTTTTAAATTGTACTGGCTTTCGACTACATTTTTTAAAAAGGTTTCACTTTCATACAAATATTATACATTTAATAAGCACAACTTTAAGAAGTCAATTCAAAATATGATAGATTTAAACATATTCAGACTGTTTCCTAATTTGGGGCTGAGTGACAGAAGTACGTGCCATAGGATTCAGGTAAAGTAATCAGGAACAACATGATCCTTCCTTAACCAAATACATTGCAACTTGCTTTAAATTAAGAAACTGTAAATATTTAAGAGCAGTTAAAAAGCTCTACCTTATGAAGTAAAAATCTAAAGCTATTCTTGCAGGAACTCTTCAGTGTTGTCATAATCATTTTAATTAAATTCTCATTTTTCAGGTGGTCCCTTTAATTGTTTTTTCCTACTTCTTAATGTGTTTTTCTAAAGCCATTTCTTTTCTGCAGCTGTGTGCGATTGGTTTTAATGGTAGCTGCTTCCTTTTTTGCCTTCTGTGAATTACAATTTTAAATGGTTACACATTTTTTGTTTTACTGCCTTCAGCATAGTTTCATAAAGATGTTTAAGGCTGTTGGTGAACATTTTCATTTCCCATCTGAAAAACCAAGAGTAAATTTGAATATTCCATATTGGCCTTTTATGACCTGCTTTATCTTTTAATATGTAAATGAAACATATTTTTTTATAAAGACTCATTTGTTTCCATGAAATTATAATGTTTTTGCTCTTTTAAAATATGAATTCAATAAACAAGATGTGATTGCTCTTTTATGTTATATCTTATTGTTCGTGAATGAAACACCTCTATTTTATGTGATGACAGCTATTTCCAATGAAGAACTAGTATTTTCAGATCATAAGAATAACGTATAACATGAAAAATGTGCTTGGATTTGAATGATCAGTGGTCACAAAATGTCAGTAACGAGGCTACCTAGCCCTTTCTTTAATTACAACTAAGAAATTAAAACTACTTGATAATTCAGTTTCACTTTCACCATGATGAAAAAGATAACTTCAACGCAAAATGTTATTACATATCACTTGTAAAAGTTTACTTATAAAATAAATTGTACTCACTGCCTGGGTTATCTCCAATCCCACTGGTTTTTCCATTCCAGTACCAGAGCAGAAGGGTTGCATCACGTGACCCTGAGAGAATGTAGCAATTTCCTCCAATGTACGACTCAGAACGAGTGAGGCAAGTGACAACATCCCAATGGCCAAACACCACTTGGATCAATTTTCCTGAAATACGAAACGATTTTCTTTAAAATTGCTACTAAAAAAAAAAATTCTAGTGACCATTTAACTTACGAGATAATAATTCCATATCAACTCAGATTATGATAATTCAGATTTTACAATAAAATTTGATCTGGTCCAACCTAAAAGTTTTCTTTGAATAGTACACACACACACCAACTGAACAGTGATAACATTTTTGAAAGGCAAAAACTATTTCAACTCAAATAAATAATATTACGGACCACGACACAGTATCATTATACATGGATACTACAAATTACAAATGAATCATACTACTGAGGAAAGCAGGTCCAGGAGAACACTTATTTGGAACCATTTCTTAAATTACTCAAAATCGTTTTTTAAGTGATTCAAAACCATACAAAACTTAGTTGCCTTTCTGTAAGTACTGTACAATTCAGACTTTACTAATACAAACCCATCTCTGAATTAGTAAAGGTTTAATGTATTTTTTCATCTTCTCCTTTTTTAGGTGACCTGTACAAGGGCAATAGAGCTCACTTTGGAGAGCTTTCGTTTTATTAAATCGGAATTACATGAGCCAAGTCATTCTTTCTTTGTTTTAATTGTCTGAATGATGAAAATTCCTTCGGGGGTGATGATGAAATTATGGCAGCTTATCTGATGGTAATGACTGGGGATGGCAGGGAGGAACCCAGTAAACTTCCACATATCTAGGGCTTCAGACACAGGATGAATTGTTCACAAAATGGTGTCAGAATAAAAGTAAAGCCTCCACCTTGTAGAATCTTTGTTTAATCAGATATGGATCGTGTTTGTAATTCGCAAAAGCTTGTCCAAATAATTAAATACTGTAGCAGCCCTTCTCTACAATTTCTAGCTAAAATTTTCCTTTGAAATGTCCACAGAATCCAAAAGCAAATGTGATGGAAAATTACTATTCATCATGAGTTTTTTTAAATAAATGTTTCAGTGCTGTCATAAAATTATAATTCGAATGGTCAAGGAAAAAAGACCACTAAGCTGAAAAAAATTAATATGCCTAAAAAGTTTGTGTTTAACAAACAGGTTTGTGCATAACCTGTGCACAAGATAAGGTCTCAATTATTTGTATTTAACTTTTCAAGATAATACTGAATACAACTAAAAATTTATTTATATTAAATTGTTTTATTTTTTATTTTAATAAACCCAAAACTTATAATAAATGACGCAAATTTAGAAACAAAATACTGAAATATACTTTAAATCAGATGGAAAGTCAAATACAATGCATTCACTCTTGCAGACTACTACCAGTAACTTTCAAATCCGTTTCATTTCAATCTCAAATTGCAAAATTAATAAAGTACATTTTTTCTCCTGTGACTACATTTCGTCAGCCTTTAAAACTGATATCAAAACATTTCATTTTAAAAATTAGCTATGGCAATAAGGAAATGTACAGAAAATTCAAGACTTTCTAGAATAAAAAATGGAACAGAAAAAGAGCAAAATTAAATATGAAAAAAAGTAATAATTTTCACATAATTTCCAATTTATATGCAGAACAAAGTGAAGAGGTTTGGTGATAAAATGGGTGTCGTTAAATTAAAGGACTTAGAAAAGATAAGAAAAAAGTTAGGTAGCTGGGCGCACTCATTACAAATTAGAAAACTGAAGGTTAAATCAGTGACTTTTACTTACTGAAGGAAACGGAACCACCATAGTGCGATTATGGTTTTGATCACAGAGTGTGCAGTGACTTCTGACTCAGCATACACCTGAATGCTGAGAGCATGCAAACTAGAGGACTGATTTAAGTATGTTACTTAGAGAAGGCTTATTTAGGATTTGATATCCATCAACTCAGTGGGTTGTCGAAGTGAGAATGAGCAAAATAACTACAACTAGATACGTGAGCTCTGGTGGCACAGAGGAAACCAGGAGACTTGCAAAAGAACAGCTATTCACTTGGTACCTTGCTTAATCTCCAACTTATTTGAGGAAAAGTGGAAAGACTGATCCGTAAAAGTGGGATGGGTTAAATATAGTGGCAGAATTATCCAACATTCATTTATTAACTCTGATTAGTTATGGCATCACTATGTATCTACGACGTCAGTGTTAGAAAAATGTATATGTAGTTACTGTGGTTTCTTTTTTTAACTAATATTTCCTAGAGGTTTAATTTTTGTCTAAAAAGTCATCACAATTATTTTCCATTCAACAAACACTTACTGAGCACCTACTAAGTGCCAAACATGAGGCCTTCCTACATCTATATAGTGGTAAACAGACATGGCACGTAGACGTGGTCCCTGCTCCCATAGTATGTACTGTCTGTGAAGCAGACAGACATTAAACGAACACAAACAGATATACGATTAGGAATAGTGTTAAGTATTGTAAAAATACAAGGGAGGATCAGTGAGGATAATAAGGTAGAACAAATTTAGACTGGGCGTCAGGGAAGACCAAAATGAGGGAGTGTGACATTTAAGTGTTTACATCTAAAAGGTTTCATATTCTAATAGAGATTAATTTTATTCTCTATAATTTATACTTTGGGTGCAATTCTGGAAAACATTGTTGTTTTTTTTAAGTTTACTTGTTCCTGTTCTGGCAGCCTTCCTCAGCAATATTTGTTATTGTTATGAGGTTGAGGTCCACTCCTCCTAAATAAATCACAACATATAAAGACCTGCTGCTCTTTTGGTAAATTATTTTTTGATAATCTCATAAATGTTCCTCAACCTTTATTTTTTGTTTCCTTTAATACCAGTCTACCTCTCCGCACACTAATATCAAATATTACCACAAGCACGAGAATATCCCTTTTTTGACAGAACAAATTTTCTAGTTAATGTTTTATTTGACAGCTGTGCTCAAAAAAAAAAAAAAAAAGGTAGAAAAAAAAGAAAAAAATCAAGCTCAGGCCTCTGCACCACTGAATCTAAAATGTGGCCTGAAAATAATTCCCACTGCAGAGGGAAGGTTTTATTGTTGTCTCTGCTGTTCTGGTTGTGTCCCGAAAACATGATTTATGTTAAAAGAATTCCTGATACAACCGTGTTTCTTCCCCACCCTCTCCCAAACCTAATAAGGATTTTTTTTTTGGGGGGGAGCTTATGTGCTAAAATATAATTGAGTTCAGCACTTGTGACAGCTTTGCCATTATATATTATTGAGCATACGCTTTTTCCCTTGCTTCTCTGCCAAACTTAGAATGTATTTAATATTCCTATTGTCATAAAACCACAAACAAATATTTACCCTAACTGAAATTATTAAAAAAAAAAACTAGCATGAGAGTTTGTATACAAGATATTAAAAAAGAAAGACACTACGACTATCCTTTGAGATTTTTTTCACAACTTTTCTGGCAAGTATAAATATTTTTATTGTATAAGCCAAGTCAGGTCCATTAAAATGAAGTTTAAAATAAGACTACTTCTTGTGAAAATGTTTTACACACACACAACACATTTCTAAAAACAATAAAGGAGAAGGTTTTTGGAAAGAGGATAAATGTTATGTAGTTTATTAAGTCTAATGTAACATGGCAGACATACTAGGAACTTAGTAAATTAGAGTGTTTTCCAAATTAATCAATGATTGACGGGCAACACCTGTATGAGATAACATGGTATAATCATAAAGAATGCTACATTTGAAGTCTGAAGAGCTGGCTCCAATGCCATGTTCTATCACCATTATCTATACAAATTTCAACAAGTCAACCTTTCTAAACTTCAGTTTCATCATCTGAAAAACGGGGATAAGGGCACTTTTTCTGTCTCACAGTTATTGTGAGGCTGAAACAATATCACGTATGTGAAAGAATTTTGTAAACTCCAAAGAACTGTATGAGTGTAAGAATTATTTCAATTAGTATTATACAAAAGTGAGGTTAGCTTTATTTTACAAATATCAATATTCACTGCCTCTTAAAAATGATATGGAATGACAACAAACTCCAAATCTTGAAATGTCAAACAAAACCAAAGACTAACAATATATAATTCCACTTATACGACATTCTGAAAAAGACAAAATCGTAGAGATGAAGAATAGGTCAGTAGTTGCAAAGAGGTTGAGGTGGGAGAGGAAGTTTGGGGTGACAGAGCTGCTCTGAATTTTAATTGCGGGGGTAGTTATGTAACTCTATATTACCCAAACTAATGGAACTGTAAACCAAAATAATACATTTTAAAGGATACAAATTGAAAAATAATTTTCAACAATGTTTAAAAAAAACCCAATAAGCAATCTAAAGGAATGTTTAAGAAAATCTTGTGAGAGTATAAAACAATTTTAATCTGACAATTTGTGCAAAAAATGAAGCCCAATTTGACGTCAAATAATACTAAGGTTGTCATTCCCAAAACAGTGAAAGAAAAGGTTAAAATTGAAATTTGATTATTAAATTATAATGATAAATATATTTCAGGAAAACTTATCAATCCCATTGCATTACTAAAGAATTCTAGAGGAGTTTTAGGTTCAACAGCAATCACCCTAATAGACCCGAACATGTAGTAAAAGCCCAATTAATTAGAAAGACTTGAATGACGATGTTTTCTTTCTGAATCTAAAGAATAAAGATGTAAATTATAAAGAAAACCTACATCATCAATTCCATAAAACAAAAAATAAACAAGATCATGTCCACAAACAAGTTCTAGGGTTTATTTTATGAACAGTACATATTCAACTATTTTCTCTACTTTCTCATAGCTATGTTACAATACGATCATCAAAATATACTTAGGACAAACTCCTTGAATAACCAGCAATTAATTTTTCCATACACTATACTTATGAAGGCAGGAGAAGGGACTCATACATTTTATAAAGATTAACAAGACTGAAAGATGATTTACCAGGAAACATTTAATAAACTAGAAATTTCAATTAAAACGAATTTCCTATTCTTACAACATTTAAATTTTTTGTTTCCTAGTCCCACATTATTTAATCAAGATATTTGTAGAGCCCCGCTTTTGTTGAAATATCGACTTTTACAGTATCTATCAAGTTTTAATGCATTGATATCTAATTTTAATTATTTTACATATTCAGCTACATATTTACTATAAGTCTATTTAATCCTCTAATGTCTCTAAAATACTTTATGAGATTCCATTACATTTTTCAATGTTTCTCAATTTCCTATATGCAGAAATTTATAAACATTTACTAGATTGGATCTCCTGTGATACTACTGAGTTGAGCTTGGTTTGTCCTTAGGGTCATGCATGTAAACATATATATACAGACTTAAACTTTTATATTTTAACAAAAGCTGCCACACATAATATCAGTAATCAACTACTTTTCTTCATGATAATGCAGCTTTCAGCAAGAGTCTATGCAGAAATGGGTGAAGGCAAAATATTCCCAAGAAATACACATAATGAGAATTTCCAGTAAGAAGAAAATCCTTTAAATAACACACAAGTGGGAAAATACACCTGTATGTGTGTGCACTTGCCGTAAGATTACGCATATACATGTGGATACGGTATTTCCTTACCAGCATATGGTTTTAAAATGAATCATTCCTTCTACAAGTATGAGGCTTGGGCGACAATCCATAAAACACTGCCTCTTAAAAACATGCTGAAATTAAATCAATAGTGGACTATATAGATTACTTGAAATGAAAAAAACAGTGTCTTTTCCTTATTTTACAAATTTTAGAATTGTATCATTTTTAGAAGGAAGATGAGAAGGCGTTCTAAGTCTCTCAGTGTTACTTATAGTAAACTTGACTTCACGGAAGAAGGAAATAACTGTTACCTGTGTCTGTAGAATAGACTCGGAAACTCTTATCCCAGAAGCCACAGATGAGAATATAACGGTTGTCTGATGTGATGACAAAGCACTGGGAATGGACTTGAATACTTTGGTCTAAAAGGTCAGTGATTTGCCTCCTGTGCATTCCTGTGTTGCTGGCTGTGAAAATGGAGGAAGAAAAACAAAAAAAGCTTACTAAACCCACTTACTAATCCTAGTTTGTCATCCTGGGGGTGGGGAGTAAGGGGGTAGATGGGACACATTGCAGGGTAAGAATATTTGATCTTTAATCTTAAATATAGTAATATTTGAAAAACCAAATAGGAAACCACATCGGATTGCTGGAACAATGTTGATAGCTCAATTCAACATCTCAGTAAGAAATGTTGCCTAGAGGAAAGAAATAACAACATACTACAATTTAAAAAGCGTATACAATTCTCAGAATACGCTTTTCCAGCTCTTGGGCAGGACCAAACTAGATTACAACCTCCAGATTGCATCACAGTTAGGTTTGTGCTTCTGACAATCTCATTACATCTATCGCCATGAGAATGGATTCATGTTGTGACAATCTATTACTTTTAACTTTTTTTGTCACAAGGAAGAGATATTAGAATTTAAATGTCATATATTTGAAACATTGTAGCATCTTGTATTACTTTGGCTTTAACAGGTCTTTAATTTGACTAGATGTGAACTCCCATTTCGCCTGTTTACAGCTGCAATTGCATATGTAAGGAAAGGGTGGAATGACGATTTATTAAAGATACTTGTAATTGAAAACGTTGAAGCACAGCACACTGCCACTGTTTTTACTCCTTAGGTAAGCAATAAAACAAGACAGCCTGGCAGTGTGTTTTCCAAGTGCTACAGAGCACCTGAGATGGGGTTTGTCGCAAAGCAGGAGGTCAGACCTAAACCCACATCAAGCACGTGGGAAGAGAAATAACCCTGGAGAAATACACTACCAAGTATGGCATTATCAGAAGAGGAATTTTCATGGAGATGCCTTTTTTGGCATTATGAGGCCAACAACATAGAAAGCTTTGCATCTAGTCATCCAAGGAGTATTTCACACCAACTTTCCAATACGAATAATGGTTCTTATGTGGCTAAAGAATCTTGATTGTACCAGAAATTGGAACAAACAAAATTTCTGTATCTGATTTATGTACTTTGTAGCATAGTCTTTCGTGTTTTTTTAAATACTATAAATGCATTATTAAAAAAATGAAAAAATAAGAAAACATCTACATTATTGTATATAATAACTAAGTTAATGTGACCAATTTAATAGAAGGCTCAGAAAGTAATACAGAAGAAAAAAAGTGTTCAAACTACTCCCCAGTGCTCTGCTGGGAACCATGGGGGCCACAGAATAATAAAATATCCCGTCCTCAGGATATACCCAACACAACAAACATGCACATATACACGTGAAATACTGCAAACTCTGCTAGTGTCTGACTGCATAACTAAACAGGTATGATTATTATAAACTGTTTGATAATAGGCTTCATATACTTTTGAGGGGTTAATGGGCTAGAAGGTGACAGCAGAAGTAAAAAAGGCAGAATTCTAGTTTGGGGTCATTTTCGGCCTCCTTCCACACAGATCTGGAGTTCCTGACAGATGAGGAAAAGCTTTTATGGGTATTATAGTGTATCACAGAGAGACTTCAGTATCCTATTGCAGTGAAGTTGTGTTATACAATTCCGTTTTTTTGTTTGCTTGTTTTTAATTCCAAGAAACCTAGCAATTAAAAACAAGGTATGTAGTACTTTCTATACTGATTATTACAGTATTTTATTCCACATGAAAATTATAAATATATTAGTTTTTGTCACCTTTTATTTGACTTTCGCTCCCATGATATACTTTCATACTGGTCCCTTTTTTTGGCGTGATCTCCCTCGTTCGACAGATCTGGGCACGTGCACAAAGTATTTATGGGTAAAGGCTGATGTCCCTTCAGCATTCAGATGAACTATTTTCTAAGTAAGTGCTTACTTGTAATTTAACACCACAACTATCTATCTATCTGTCTGTCTGTCTATCTATCTATCTATCTATCTATCTATCTATCTAATCTAAATATTCTACCTATTTCACAACTGCCTTTCTTTATCTCATTTTTTTCTTCTGGTAAACCTCCTGAGATTCAGTACTGAAAGTATCTTTATTTAATGAAAATTAGGTATATTTATCTAGATAAGCAGTCTTTAAACTGGGGCATTCATGTCCCTGGTGGTGGTCCTGGTGGTGGTGGTGATGGTGGATGTTAAGATTTCCCAAGGAGTACACAGGCACAGATGGTTTTAAGGGAATCAATTTCTAGTTCCTCAACTTTCATATGTCCTCCTGCCTGAAATACATTTGTCTGAGAACTCTCCCATGAGTTTTTCTTTCTAACCATCCCTTTCACATGCTCTTCTTCACTAGATAAAATAAAGGCATATTTCTTTCCTATCCAGAATCTTAAAATGGTGCTTGACCTCAGGGCATAAAAATCTTTTGAGAGTCAAATAAAGGGACAATTCAAAATACTAACGTGATGCTGAAAAGTGAATGCGTAGGTATCAAATCATTCTACAAGGTAGGTGGTTTCCAAATCATTGCTTTCAATGAAACAGAAGGAGGATATAATCCGGCTATCAATTGATGGACCATTAAAAATAAGTGTCAAAGGTGCTCGCTTCGGCAGCACATATACTAAAAATAAGTTTCAATGACAGATTGTTAAAATGATCATTGAATGATAGACCACAAAAATAATTCTTAATAGGTCACTGTATGAATTTTGTCATGTAACCCAGAAAGAGTTCAAAGATCTGAGTGACATTGTTAAAACTTTTCCCATTTTCATATGACATTCCTCAGAGCTTCCATCCATGAAAAACAAAAAAATAGGATAGAACTGTTGATAAATCGTGTCTCATTTAGCAACAAATAATGTTTATCCATGAATACGGGAGCTAACTGAATATTTATTTCTAGTAAATATTTGTTTTTTTCTTTAATAATGTTTATTAAAATTTATAATTTTTTAATCATAAAAACTAAAATTGTGTACGGGAAGTCAAATGAAAATATGAATTCAAGATGGAAAAGGAATAATGTAAAATTTTCAGCTGTTAACGGCTTTTTAATGTATTTTCAAAAACAATATGTTGAGCATCCAATTTAGATTCCATTGGATATATTTAACATTTTATACAGTATGCCAGAAATTATAAACTTTGCAACCATTTAAACTTGTGATGCAAACTTTCAGAGGTCAATTTTAAAAGGTGTAGGAAGGTTCATGGTTTTGAACAATTATTTTAGGGAATACAAGAGCAAACAATTCGATGACCACCGATCTAGAGCAGGGATAAAACTATGGCCACAGGCCAAATGTGGCCTGTGCCTGGTTTTGTACATAAAGTTTTATTGGCAGACAGCAATGCTCATTTGTTTACATATTGTCTATGGCTGGTTTTGTGCTGTAACAGCAGAGTTAAGTAGTTGTGTCTGATATCTCATGGCCCACACAGCCTAAGATATTTACTACCTGGCCCTTTACCAAAAAAAGTTTACCCATGCCTGGTCTAAAGGGTTACAACTGCTGAATTCATTTAACTAGACTTTACAGGATATTCATTGTCAAATTTTAAGGCAAACGATAAGTCTATACTTCAGAAATAATGCTTTAAATGACTTAGCAAGTGGGCTTTATTATTTTCCTGACTTTTAAAACTCTACCAAAGTGAGCATTTTTTTTTTTTTTAATATATGGCAAATCATAGCTACTCAAAGCAAAATAAAATCTAGGAACGAAAGTAGTATTTATCCTACACATAGATTTACTTCTGAAATCTCTGCTTACATTTGGGGAAATGATAACTGAATGAGTTTTCAGCTAAAGGTGGTTTTAGTTCATCTTGACAGTTAGTCTGCAAATGGTGACAATTTACCTGTCTACTGCAACAATGGTTTCAAAGACAAAAAGGGTGACATATACATAGGGAACATCTTGAATTTCAAAATAATAAATCAGCTTACTCATATGCTGTATTTAGAAACTTCAAAATTCTAACAAATTTACTTGTGCCAGGAAACTTGACAAAATTATAAGCCAAACATCCATGCTAATAGCATACCCCTAGATTCACGCAAATAGCGTACCCCTAGAGTTAGGCAATGAAGTGTTTTATTCTAAAAGTTCCTGAATAACATCTTTACCATCAAGGCTTTTGAGTGAACATTTTGAGTGAAGCCACATTTGAGATCACCAGCCACAAAAATGAAAAATGCTAAACTAGAGATTTCAACGAACCTACTCAAAAAGCGTAACGGCAATTAAATATTCTAAGTCATCCCCTGCAGATGCTCATTTCATCCCAATGACTCTTTCTGGTCTCCTCCCTTTCCTTTTTTTTCAATCCTGCCCTGAACAAATTTAACCTCCAATGGCAATTTATTGGGCTGTAGGACCCTAGGAAAATGAATACAAATATCTTAACACTGCCATTGGGAAGGCAATATATTTCAACTTTGAAACTGCTCTGCAATTGCACATTAATCCCCTCAGACTGAACAGAGGGTCCAGGAAGAAAGGATTGATCTCCTTTAATGATGAAACCCTGGCACTACAGTTTTATTTTTCACAACACAGTGCTGCTGAGAACCCCACTGTTATTATGAAAATTTCCCTAGCAAAGGAGCTCCATCACATTACTGGTGCACCCATTCATCACCACGTGCCTCACTCCTGCTCATCAACAAGTCTGAGTGATGAAAAGATCCAATATTATCCTGACAGTACTTCATGCGCATTCTCAATCACACATTATTACAGCATCCATATTAATTTTCAGTGACACTCGTCCTAGGCCTGTTCAAATTAGGCAAACCAACGAGGGGGAGTTGATGAAATACCAGCATAGCCACAGCTCATTGCATTCCAATTTGCATGCAAATGGTTTATCAGGAAAATTCCATTCCCAGCAACCAGCAAGTGAAAAACAACTGTAATCTACACTTCAGGGCCACCATACAGAGCTTAATGAATCGCAAAGAGAGAAGGAAGTGACAGACCTACGAGAGGATCGATTTCCACTGGCAGCTGGTATGGCTGGTCTTGTACAGCACCTTGATGAGCTGGAATTCACAAGATGGAAAAAAAAAAGGATTATTTTTCATATACAAACTACATAAAAAAACGCGTAAGTCAAGTCTTATGTAGAATTGTTTCCAACCTCCAAATCTCTCATACAGTTTTGTGAAATTTAAAGAAAGAAAAACCATCCAGGTGCTTTCCTGGCTGGCTTATTAAACATTTATTTTAGATTAGTGCTGTTCTGAACATGTGCCATCAGCAGTGGCTCCAGTCCTCAGCCATAAGCTATAGCAGATGCTTGACTGGCAACCTCTGATGCTGCAACAAAACAAAATTAAGTGGTAAAGCGCGCTGAAAACAAAATGTGACAACCATCTGCTGACTGTAGCAAATACTACTTTTTTTGGTTACTTCTTTAAAAGGCAGTTTTGAATGCTGCAGCACAAAGGATCCACAAAAACGTCAATTTATGATGGAGAAAGGGAAGGTTCTAAGTCAAGGAACATTTAATGTTTCATCCATCACTGAAAATCAATCAATTGAAAGTTTGAATAAAAATAAAGAAAGCTATCCACAGATAAATGTTTTAGTTAAATGCATTTGACTGAAATATCCTCTTAAAGGTTTGACTGAGGTTTTTTAAAAAAAAATTATTAATATTTAATATATCCATGGTTTCTATTTAAAAATACTCTCAGAAGTAAATGAGTAGCAAAAATCAATCCATACTAAGAATAGTTTGCTCAATTCTCAAAATGATTCTAAAGATTCGGGCACACTTACATTTTGTAACTGAAAAGAGATTTTGTAGGCTATTTCCCTGTGAAAGGTAGGAGACCTAGGTAGAGAAGAAGTATACTAGAAACCCGAGCTGTCACCGGCCAGCTATGCAACCTTAGGCAAATCATAAACCCCAAATGAAGGGTTTGGAATAGATGATCTTTTCAGCTTTGTAATTCTGGTAGTTACGTTCTGGGCCCTTTTCTAAGTTATTCTCCCCAAATGACTCAGCCATTCATCCTGGTCAGTATCTGCCTTTTATAGACTCATAAACATTTAAACTGCTTGGTTTGTATCAGCTCTAATACCACCAGATTTTAGGATATTTTTCTGACTGTCCTCGAGGGGCTGAAAATAAAAATGGGGTACATTCCAATGAGTTTATTAGATTATTTTTTAACTTACTATGTCATCATTTTCCCTGTTAGTAAATACAAACTTTTCAAGGATGTTTGGAAGACAAAATAAATGATAAAATAACTGAGTAAGTACAATATTAGCACTAACAATTATAGCTGAACATTTATAGGAACTTAAAGTAGCTGAAAAAGGGAAGCCATATGACTCACTCTTTTTTACTGAAGGCACTGTCTTCGCTGATTACTGGCTCTGCCAGTAAAGAAATAACATGACATACAGGGAACGATCAGGGAAAATGGACCATAGCTTCTGATTTACCCAACGTTATCATTTACACTAGTAATATCAGTACTGACTGACATGAATACCTTGAGGATTTTTCGCTACTTCTCTGAGAACCTGGGATCATAGAAACATTGAAACCAAACTATCAGTGAGAGGTTTCGGTCATGCCTCCAATCCCAGTTCTGCCACTAACTGTGTGACACTGGGCAAGTTATGTAGTCTCTGTGTTTCAGTTTCCTGATCTGTGTGATGGGTTAGATAGGTTAGGTTAAACCATATGAAATTACCAATACCTGACATTTTGACTGATAAAAGTGGCAATTTTATATGACCTAATCTAAATAGAGAGTGTACCTCCTAAGATTGTGGAGGGCATTCAGTGTGTTAATACATGTAGCGTAATTAAAACTGTATTCAGAACCTAGGAAATGCTCTACAAACGTTAGCTGTTATTATAATTTCTTTTTTTGAGGTTGTACAAGGGCTTTTGAATGAGAAAGAAGGATAAAGATGAATTTTTTTCTAAATCAGAATTCAAACACTAGTGAAAAAAATGACAGGAGCTATAGCTGTCTAATGAACAGCTATGGAAATCACAGATTCTCAGATAAGAACCAGAAGCTAAACTAACAAAAAAAAAAGTGTAACATGAATTTGATATTCACTGAAGAAAAACTGTTAAGGATTTTTGACATTTGTTTTAAATCAAGGCATACTGACACGATAGGATGAAAGATCAGATTTATGTAAATATATCTTAAATGAAGCATAGATTTAATAAAATGAATGCTTAATATTTTTAGGTGTAGGTGTAGCTCAGTATTGGAGATCACATTGTAGAATAATAGCACACCTGTATTATGTTATTATGTTTTGCATTTATCTGGGGAAGAGCTGCTATGTCATATTGTAAAGCCAGAGGGTGGGGACAAAAACCACTAGTGACACAAGGTACAGACACAAAGAGCCTCACTGGGAAGAATGACAGGTAAATAACTGGCAAAACATACGCAATCCCGTAGGCTTTTATCTTACAGAAAGGTGAGCTGGGGCTGGGGACAGCAGATGGACCATAAGTGGTACTCCAGCAGAAGGACACTTCCCCTAAATCACTTTACATATATGACGTCGGACAATTACATTCGTGAACTTGTTACAATGATGTTGCTAACCTTTTTTGATATCAGAGGGATTATTCATTACGAATTTGTACAAACTGGACAAACAGTTAACCAAGTTTACTATTTGGAAGTGCTGAAAAGGCTGCGTGAGAAAGTTAGACGACCTGAACTTTTCACCAATTCATGGCTCTTACATCACGACAATGCACCAGCTCACATGGCACTGTCTGTGAGGGAGTTTTTAGCCAGTAAACAAATAACTGTATTGGAACACACTCCCTGCTCACCTGACCTGGCCCTCAATGACTTCTTTTTTTACTTGAAGATAAAGGAAATATTGAAAGGAAGACATTTTGATAACATTCAGGACATCAAGGGTAATACGACGAAAGCTCTGACGGCCATTCCGGAAAAAGAGTTCCAAATTGCTTGAAGGAGGACTAGGCGCTGGCATCAGTGTATAGCTTCCCGGGGGGAACATTTCAAAGGTGACCATAGTGATATTGAGCAATGAGGTATGTAGCACTTTTTCTAGGATGAGTTCGTGAACTTAATTGTCCGACCCTGTATATAAATTGGAAGTGGGGAAAAAAAAACACCTGACAACCAAGCACTAGGGGAAGCAAACTGTCTATCAGGAAAATGGGCTTGCTCCAAAGTGGGCAGTCAGGAACGCAGGCCTCAGTGCTGAGTGAGCGTGCTGAACAGCTTGAAGATCAGCTGCAGACCTACTAGTGCTTTGGCTGAGCCAGTTCAGTTCCCGTTAGCTCTGTGCTAAGCTGAACTAAAGAGAGGAGGCGGAGAGTGGTCGGGGCTTTCCAGCAGTTGTAAAGGTTTGTCTCTCCTCACTCTGTTTAAATGGAAGAAGTTCTCAGAGCTGCCACAAACAGCCGCCCAGGATGAGCACCCTGGTATCCCTGATGCCATGCCCACTAGTGATTTTGCCAAGCTCTAAGGGTAACGACACAGAGAGTAGGCAAATCCTCCAGTGTATTTGACAGAGAGCACCACCAAAAGATTTTTCTTATAACAAGTGGTGTTTAGAGAATCCAAAAAAAAAAAAAATCACATTTGTTAATCAGATTATACTATCTAGTTCCAAAATATATCATCTGCATACACATTTACCTCTGCAAGATAAGTTCACTTGAAGAAAAAGGAACAAAAGGACCTAACACTAGAGACATTACATACCTGCCTCAATTTCTACCTTCCCCCCTTTTTCTTAGATCTATTCTCTAATCAAATACTGGCATCCATTTCATTTGTAATGGCCAAGAAAATGGCTGTATCTAATAAATTCTGACATCAGTCACATCTTCTTCATCATGGGTGCCTCACTGCATAGTCAGGACACAAGTTTTTGGTTGAACAATTCAATTCTGTTCCATTCTAAAAAATCTTCCGTTTAATTTAGCATGGAGCCCTTGTTCAAGAATATACTTTTTTGCAACTGTTTCAGGTAGTATAATGAGCAGTGCTTTATGCACAGTTTACACACTTAATGACAAGTTAACAGATGATTAAAACCTAGTTTTTTTTAAATTCCCCACCTAAACAATGGCTTAGTAAAAAAGCCTATAATCTCCAGGACTTTAAAAGATTTTCCGTTTTAAAAAAAGTATTTCAAACTAGTGGCCAAATAAAAAAGAAAAAAGAAAAACCAGTGCTAAATCCAGAACCCAACATTCCTGTTCTAACGAGAGACAATAAATCACAGAGGATTGGTCATAAAATCTGAGTCGGAAAACTTGGGTTCCAACCAGGCTCCACCCCTGACAGGCCATATGTAGCAGCGACCAATCAGGGCAAGCTTCCTGCACTCAGTATCTTCGTGGGTCAAGAGTGGGGCTAGACTAGGCAAATCTCACGTCTCTTTAAACGTGAATGGTTTATGATTCTAATGGTTATTTCAGTATCTTGCCATTAGTTACCATAACTATTCAGCACTTAATGGAAAAAGAGAATGTACTTATTTATGGGTCTGCAGAATTTTGGCAGAGTAATTTAAGTTTTCTCTGTCATCCATTGAACTAAGGAGAGGAAGGCACATGGTAGACAATCAGAAGTGTTTACTGAGGCAATGAATGAGTAAGTGGAAAAAGGGGACCATGTGATACATAAGCCCATACTATTTATGGACACAATATAGGATATCATTAAAATAGTAGAAATAATATTTATCTCCTGGGAATGAAGAGAAAACACCAGATGCCATAGAATAGTTTATGTTTTAACGTTTGTGTTTTATGCCTCAAATGGGACTTCTTTAAGCCTTTCAAACTAGTAAACATTTTGATTCAGACAATGCTTGAACATGAAAAAGTTTAACTGCTGGGATACATGTACATGGATATTACATCTTCATACAGTGTTCAGAGATTACCGTGCCTTATAATGCTCATTCCTTTACTTACGAGGAAGATTGTGCCACTTGTTCACGGCAAATAGCCTGCTAGCGGTGACCGTAATCACCGCGGGAGTGACCAGGCCGGGCTGGGTGTTGGCTGCCACGTGGGTGACCGGGGAGTTGGACGGAAACTTCAGGACCATGATGACGTCCTGCTGGGCCTGGTCTGTGAACATCAACGGACTCTGCAGGAGGAGACACTGTTGAGTGGGCATGACCATGAAGAGACCCCCATAGACAAGAAGGACAAGACAAAGACAGGAGAGAGAGAGGGTGCCGGAAAAGAAGAGGGAGACCATGTTAACACCAGGTGCAAGTGAGAGCGCAGTGCACAGAAAGGCGCATAGGAATGGCAGTTAGGGTGTGCCGGTTTTCCATGGACATCATTAGTTGAATTTTTGGGTGATTGAGAATACATGAACAGAAACCCTTTAAAAAAAAGAAATTTTACTGGCTCCTGTCCCCACTCCACTCCCATGAAGAACTAAAAGAATAATTTGATTTACATTCTAAATAGGCAAAGTATTGGGGGGGCTACATTAAGCTGTTCCAATTGCTTTTATGTGTCAAATACAAAATACATACATACATACATACATACATACATACATATATACATACATAAAGAAGAATGAGCATAGGCAACAGGCAAAAAAGTAAGCCAAGGTAATTTCCAAAGATCATCAAAAAGTTGTGATGAGTTACATGAAGATTTTGACAGCTAAATAAAGAGATAATTAAAACAAACATATTTATAAACAATAGCTATACAACATGCATGCATCATTACAGTAGAGAAATAACTTATGAATGTAACATACAAACTTAATTAGAAAGGTGTTTCAAAGCAATGCATAATTAAATGTACTTGTAAAAACAATATATTTATATAGTGTGCCGAGTCATAAACACTGCCCTAGTATAATGCAAATGCCCCTGCTTTCTGCTGTATCTACGGATGAAAAGACCTAGCTGCTGCCCCTCATCTCTCTTGGAAAAACACCAAAGCTCAAGACATAATTTCTTTTGAAAAGCAGAAAGTAATTAAAAATGTTAAATAATACACTGTCTATTCTAATAACTAGCAACAAAATAAATCTTGAAGACTACTAAGGATTTAGAACATCCCTACAACCCGTATATCATAATCCAAAACATATATAACGCCACTCTGATTTACTGGTTTTATTTACACTTTGTGGTGGTATGCTACCATACAGTAATTGCGCTGCACATTTTCAGCAATTCTCTTCTACCATGTCTATTTTCTAATAGCTGATTAGTATCATTCGGAATTGAAGCACTTTGATGAAGTGCTCCTGGCTGCTTTCCTCCTGCCGTATTTCAAAACACCAGGTATATGTAAATGTGTAAACACATATATTTAACATGTATTTACTCAGAACTGCTAATAAAAAATTAAATACATTTGCATTTTTATTATCAGTCCTTTTAAAAAAGTTATTAAGAGTACTTAGAAAAACATATTGCACTAAGAATTCCTATTTGCACTCTTTGCATAAAGGTGTAAATAAAGGCAACTAATAAGCTACCCAGACACCCTTCTGAGCAAGTGGCTAAAAGCCAATCAATATTATGAGTTAATCCTCCCTGGATGCTCATTCAATTAAAGGTGTCAGTAATGCCTCATCTGATGTGGCCTCAATTAAATCCAACTATCTGATGGTGAGAAAACACAGGGGGATACAGTAACAGCAGCAAAACCAGACAAATAGGCAGCCTCCGTGTGCCTGCTAATTACTACACCTGGTGTATATTATGGCTCATGCACTTAACGCAGCACGAGGTGGCTTTAATTTCTGCTATATTCATGTGTGTGTGTGGGGGGGATGGGGTGCATCGATGGTGAATGGGGGTACTCATCTGAATGGCAGTAAAAACAATAAACATTTGGACCCTTTATTTTTCAAAACTCTCATATCAATAATTAATCTTTGTCATACAAAGGGCCTTTGATACAGTTTTAAGGAATTCTGGGAAACTGGGTAGAAATAAGAAACATCAACCGAAACATCCCATAAGCGAGTTATGAAGAAGTCCTGGGAAAAGGAAATGAACCTAATTTCAGAGTACCAAGCTTTATTTTTCAATTACACAGTTTTTTAAAATAATATTCACCAAAGTCAATTTATATACACTCTGAGAAAGTCAGAGTATAACATACATCATAAATTCTTACTGTGAGGAAGTTGATACATATTTTTGAGCTTAACAGCTCATACTGTAAATACAATTAGACTCAAATTGAATAATTCCAATGTTTATGCCCTTTAAAAAAACACTGAAAAATCTCTAATGTGTAGGAAGAATGTCTTGTTTACACAGTGACTCTAGTGGGCCAACACTTAGCCACAAGGCAAGGACAAGCCACTTTCCACAGAAAGCTGCAGACACCACATCAAGAACTGTCTTCCGCCCTCTTGCATCAGGCTGTCCCTCCTGCCTGTTCCCACCCAGTCCATCCTGACTTAAGCTCCCAATGCAGACAAGTATCAGGAAACTAAATTCTCTTGGAAGTGCCATCAGATCCTTGGCTAGTAAGTATGGGATCGGAGCACCAGAAACAGGGAAAAGCATGCCCAGCTTGGGTGAGTCTATGTTGTTGGCAACCCCTGCAGATGAGCAGGATAACTGGTAAAAAAAAAAGAATAAGAGAAGCAGACCCTCCCTGGGTGCCCCTGGGAGCCCACTCTCAGGCAGAAGTAGGAAACCGCTAGCCAAATTTCGTTTGGTTTTCCCAGATTAAGTGTACGCTTGTTGACATCTCTGGTTTCTTTCTAACACACTTTTCTTCCCAACCCATGTATTTGTAAGATGAAAAACACGATTTGCACAAGTCTGAAAGGAGTTCAGGTTTTCAATTCAGTGGATAAAGATAATGGGAAAGACAGCTTCCCATCCTGACGTGAGCATGTGCCTTCCCAGCCATCCCACCCTCGGGACAGTAAAAGCTGCTCTGCCTCGATGAACCAGCAATCCTTCTGCCAGGGAGGGAGGCATGGCAGCAGGGACTCCCGCACTGCACCAGTGACCAAGGCTGTGCAGTGACCCAGGTGGAAAGTCACTGGAGCAGCAGAGGTGCTTCCATTAGCCAGTTCCATAGCAGCCCGAGTCTCACAGACAAGCTATTACTAAAACTAATTCCCAACCTCGAACATAAATCATTCTTACTATTTTTGTGGCATTATCTTCCATTGTCTGGCTAACTGTTCGCTTTTTGTGTAGTCTTCTGCTCACTGAAGTCACCCTTTATGTTTATCTGATTTCATCTGTTTAAAAACACTTGGACAAGAGGATGCAAATAATTTTTCAAATGCTTGTAGTTTATTACAATGGTCAATTCATGTGACTAGAAAAAGAAGGTTAAAAAGGCTTGAAAGAAGAAAGAAGATGATGAAGAGGGCAAAAGGGAAAAAGACACAAAGAAGAGAAAGAAAAAAAGAGCCACAGGTAGAAAAGGCCACACCTCTATCTCTTGCCCTCTTGGGTGCTACTCTCTCCTCACCAGTATCTGTCAAAATTCTGCCACCTCTCAGACACACCACATAGAATCAGACTCTACTTCAAATTATCCATTATATTTATGGAAACAGATTTTGTAGTTCCTATTCTTAATTTAAAACAGTAATGGACAACTTATTTTATTGAGGGACAATTCAAGAAAAAAATATAATACCTATGCTCTGTTCTTTAAATAAATTATTTTTATCATGCAATTTGATATTTGTTCATTGTGCTGAGTTTTTTGTTTAATCATTGAAGAATGTCCCCCCTGAAATTTCAGGAACTCTAAAAGGAGAAAGGCCACAGTATTTTGCTGCTCGAGTCCATTTCCCTACTTCTGATTCTGGGCTGGCCTTTGACTTGCCCTGACGAATAGAACGTGGTACAAATGAGGTGTGAGTTCCAAAGCAAGCCCCCAGAAGTCTTCCGGAAGTATCTTCCTGGAACAGTGCTCCCCATGGGAGCTAACTTCCTTCCGTGAGGATGAAAGACTCCATGGAAAGAGAGGTCCAGCCATCTCAGCCTACCCCACAGCAGCGTGTCAGGGAGCCAGAATGAGCAGAGCATAAGAAATGCCCATCTAACCCTGAGAATCACGAGATATATAAATCACTGTTTTTATGCCACTAAACTTTGGGTGATATATACCAAAACATCATTTTTTTTCTCCGAGGTCCCAGACCCTCAGCAACAATAGCTTACATAGGAGGATTCGTTTTTAAATGTCCATACTGAAAAACATATTGGGATGTAAAGAATAAACACAGTAATATACCTAATCTAGCAAGGAATAGGATCAAACCAGAAAACTTATCGATCCTACGTCGGGAGTCTTTATCCTACAGTGAAGATACGTGATAATTATAAACCTTTTCATTCTGTAACACGAAACGTGAACTGATGAAATAACTAAAGTACTGGAGCAAGGTTTACTTTCCCAAAGACTCCAGGAGAGCATGCAGAATTTTTCGCTGGTTGTTAGCAGGTTAACAAGCACTGCATGAGCACAGGCACAGATGTGGTGGACAATCTCAAGTGCAACAAGAGACTGATAGGATCGCCAAGCATGGTCTCCAAGAGGCAAGGAATGAGAAGAGGGAAGGCAGCACTTACCGCTTGCATGGCGGAACCTCGGGGAGGGTGGGGCTCTATGAGGAGCTGAGACGGCGTCTGTCCAAAACTTCGGATTTGAGCTTCAACAGCCTGAAAAAGGCATGGGCAAGTTTGAGGGTTAAGAGGTGTTAATTACAGGCAATAGAACCACAACTGTCACCTGAAAATGTCACTCCATCCTTCTGGCTTGTTTCATGTTGAAATTCAACCTTGTGTTTTCAGAATGGGGCTAAGCACCTGGCAAGGGCACCGAGGGTGAGGTCATCCTTTAGGACCGTGGAAGCTGTTCCTATAAAACCCTGCAAAACTTTCTCATCTTGCTCAGTGATATGAAACAGAAACCAGCTATTACAATCAGAAATTGTCCTTTTTGGCTCCATTTCTGTTTTCTTGCATTTTTTTCCTGCTTGCATCATCCCTGATGACTAAAGCTAATCTTTTACAGGTATAGAGAAAACCCATTGCTGCTTTGATTCTAGGCTCCATTTCATCCTGAGAAGTAGAAGGGAGGAAAAAAGAAATATAGCACCTGTGAAAATGGCTTGATGCTATTACTTTTGCCATAGGAAGAGCATTATTGTTGACAGTCTCTTTGAACCTAGGTGGCTAAACAACAAAGTAAAAGCCATATGTTGCATCCAAGCATGAGCCGGTTAAACCAAGGACTAACTAAACATAAGAAACATGTGTGTGTGTGTGCCCTTTTAGAAAGATGTGCGCATGCACGCTTTGCACGGCACTCCCCTCCCGTGGCTCTTGCTGTATGCCTCGCACAGATGCTCACTTTCCAACCACCAGTAACTCCCTCATCATCGGAAACTACTAAATGCCTGGCGCTGTCACTAGCTGTAATTATTTGTTTACTTGTTTATGTTTGTCACCTCCCACGAAAATACGAGACCCATGAAAGCGAGGCCCTTCATTGTTGGATCCCTAAATTGGCTGAATGGATAATGCTACACTCTGTGTAAGGGAAGAGAAGGAAGCAAAGATATACGCAGCCTACTTCTACACCTCCACACAGTCAGTATTCTTAACTGCCAGACCAACGGGATAAAGAAAATCTCTCAGATTTGTAAGAGAATACATGCTCATCCTGTTGTTTTTTTAATCCCTAAGAAAACAAGTGTTACATTTTCATATGCTCTGCAGGACTGTAGGCAATTAAAAGAATCATAAACAAGAAAATATAATTATTATCTAGTATTCATTTCCTTTTTAATTTGGTGAGGATACCACTAGTAGTCCTTTACAATGACCTTGTAAGAAAACAATGGTAGCAATTCATTCATTTAAGCATTCCATGATCATCAACTACATACATGGCAGTAGAAAGTCTCAAGGTTTGAAGAATGTATTCCTAATATGGGAAGTAGGGCAAATGTTCTTGGGTGCTTGAATTAGTTCAAGGAATGCTCTGTGACTGGCGTAGGCAGAAAAAGATTGGAAAGCACCCGTGTGAAAGCTGAGGGGTATGGTGGAAGCAGCATGGGTTCTGAAGTCAAACTATGTTCAAATCCTGAATGCATACCACTCATTAGCAATGTGATCTCAGGTAAATTATTTAACCTAAGTTTCCATTTTCTCTCCTATAAAATGTGGATAATAATAGTACTCACTTCATAGTGTTATATTAAGTTTTAAATGATATATAGGTAAAAAACATAGCAAAGTGTACAGATTAGACCCTCAGTATGCACTCAACAAATATTCATCGAGCACTGGTAACAACAATAATATTTATTCAGTACTTACTATTTGCCAGTTTTTCTGAATTACTATCTAGTATCATTTCATCTTTAAACTGTATGATGTGAATACTTCACTACAACCATTTTATTGATAAAGAAAATAATGCACGAAGAACTTAAGTATCTTGTTCAAGGTCACATATAATTAATTGGCAGATTCAAAATTGGCACCTGCGCAGCTTGATTCTAGAGCTCATGCTCTCAGTCATGAAGCGATCCTTCCTCCTTATCTGTTAGGGACCACGCCTGGGCCCAGGGATTACTGAGCACACAACAACATGACCTTACAATCAAACCAATGTATTAATGAGGTATCTCTATTCATCATCACCACCATTATTACAATGAAGAGTATCTTCCGACATAATTAGTAGAGCAGCATAACTAGGCAAGGGTAGGTTTTATATAGTGGGAGATAAGGCTGGGTCTAGACTTTAGAAACAAGAAAAGGAGCTAATAGGAAGTGACGAATAGAGACTGGGATCATTTCAGAACTGCATCGAAAATATTGTTTGATAGGGTGAAATCAACGTATGACCAACATCAAGGGCAATCTTGAGGTTGAGGAAGAAAAAAATATCACAAACTGGCAATCTGAAGCCTAAAAGTAGTCACAAAGAAGGAAGTGGGAGCACGGCTGTTTTATGGTGCAAGATGTACGGGCTGAGTGTATAAACGTGAACCCCAAGTGTCTTTCAAGAACAGTTACAGAGCTAGTGCCTTTGCCCTTGACTGATGCTTTCGGTGGCTCTGGCCCAACAACCTACATGTCTTTTCCCCATAAAAGGAAAGGGGAGGGGAAACAGATAGCTTTCACACTTGGCTTGTGGCATCAGACGATTCTGAGTGCAAATCGTGGCTTTGCCATCTATCTGCTGTATGCCTTTGGACAAGTAGCTTAATCTCTGTTTTGCCATCTCTCAAACAGAGATAATAATAATGCCTAGCTCACAGAATCATTTGGACAATTAAATAAACTAATACATATAAAGTGCTTAGCACAGTACCTAGAACATACAAGGCACTAAATAAACTGCTACGTTATTATTAGGTGTGGGGCTCGGTATGATCCCCATTTACACTGCTGAAATAGGGAAGAAGTGCTTCCGGAGTTTATGATGATAATGACGAACACATTATTTGAGAAAACTGAAATCTGGCTCCGGGTTTCAAAATACACTGCAGAGCTAAGCACCCAGAGACAGCTCTCTTTGGAGGTTCAGAGAGCAGTCCAAAACATGAGGAACTGTATACCTCAATCCCGAGGAAGCTGTGGGATTTGAAGAAAAAAGATGAATATGTGAAACATGCCCTCAAGAAAAAAATCAACAGATTGTAGAGACTGATGACTCTGAGCAAGGAAGAGAAGAAAAAAAGACAAATCTAATTCTTTTCTTTTGAATTTGCATATTTTAGAGACTACCATCTTTCCCTGAAAACAAGACCTAACCGGAAGATAAATCCTCGCATGATTTTTCAGGATGACATCCCCTGAACATAAGCCCTAATGCGTGTTTTGGAGCAAAAATTAATATAAGACCCGGTCTTATTTTCAGGGACATACTGTAGGAAAGCAATGAATGGAAATACAAGTGTCTGTTAGGGAGAACTAGTTTGGTAGGCGAAGGACAGCACATCTTATGTCAGACATGGAATCTGAAGTGACAGTGTCAGCCTTCTGTCCAATGCACACAAGAAAGCCCCAGATTGGCTCTGAGATGCAAGACCTGGGTGTCATTTGTACAAGAGAAATTTAAGTCAGTGGTGTTTGAGCTTTCCCTCTCACTGTGTATGTGTGTATATTTTTAAGCAGCAGAAATGACATCCTTTTTCAAATGAAATCTTACATGAAACTCCAATATACAATAAATAAATAAGGCTCTTCTACTTTAAAGGTGGGTAAAGCCATCCTTTAATAGCTTTCTGCAGCAGCTCCTGAGACAATTCTGAGAAATCTTAGGGCTCTGAAGCACGGCTTCAAACTTGCTGGTTAAGCTCCAGGAAGAAATTACATGAGACTCACACAAAAGGTCCTAGAGCTGAAGCTTGGGAAACACTCATATTTAGGGTATGACATGAAGAACTAATGAAGAAGACAAAGGAAGGGGAGTGGGACAGGGTAATATGGAAGCCATAAGATGCGAGTTCCAAAGAGAGAGTGTTCAGTGATGCCAACTACGAGAGAGAAACTATGAATGATGACATTATTGCATAAAGATATTGCAGACATAAATTTAATGTAATTGCTACATACCCTGCTTTGCACTTAACATTGTTTTGAAATGAAAAAGGTATGGATGATGAGAAAACTTTCAAAAATATCAATCTCCTCTGTAACATTTGAAAAGTGTTAAGATTTTAACAGGATTTGCACATTACTGACCTCTTTGAGGAAAAGCCTTTCTCAAGTCATGTAATATAAAGGTCTGATTATTCTGCGTCAATGACAAAGCAAAAGCTATATTATCCCACACAGATAATTATTTTCTTTCCAAGTCCTCAAGACATCTATGAAGATTACAGAATTATTAGACACAAATGCTTTATTACTTGACTAACCTTTGAGTGGTTGGTGATAAAAATACACTAAAAAGGGATTTTTCAAGTGTGAAATGTGTGGAATAAGATTTAAGGTAATGACTATAATCTCAAATCCTTATAGTCAAACTTTATGTCATCAACTGGTAATTCTAGATCCTTCTAGTTTCTAAAACTCACTTGCCATTTTTTATTTGGCTTGACCTCTGAAGCAATTTACACTGCTAATCACATCCTAGTTTCTTCACATTCTTTTTTCTGTGGCTTCCATGGTTTTAAACTAATATGGTTCTCCTTTATGCTACCCCTTTATTCTCTGTCTTTTGCTGACTTTAATTTTTTCTCATCCATAAATGAACTCATCACTGCAAGTTCTCTTTTAGCGCTCCAGGTTTTGCAATCTAAACTTTCTGTCCTAGAAAATTTTTTCTACTGTCGTAACTTGAAACCTTAGTTCTATTTGCACGATTTCCCAATCTGAAACCAGACGACCGTCAATTTCTATGACATGTCTACTGATACTTCTGCCTGATGGCCATGCACGTACACACAATGTGCATGTCGCAGCACACCTAAAATTAACGTATCTAAAACCTGGAAAAATTAATTTTACCCTACCATTCCTCAGTCAACGGTTCAATTCCGATTTTCATTTTTTTAATGCTCAGAATCTTAGTGACATTTAAAAATTTTACCCCTTTCTTTCATATATAATCAAGACCCAGTCATTTCTTTTATATAGTTTCTCATATCCATCACTCCTTCCCGAATCTAGGTTCCTTATAATTTTAGGTATTGAGTATTTCAATAGTCTCTTTACCGTTTTTCTCCATTTAGTTTCCTCCTTCAGTGTAAACTTAGTTTACCCAATCTCACCTTTAGGCAACATTCTCCTGATCAAATGTCTGAAATTGATCCCCAGCACTTAAAAGATAAAGGTCCAATGCCAGGCAATGAAAATCTTCCTACCTCTCTAACTTCATTCCCTCATCCAACTCCCTAATACTGTGTTCCTTCTCAGTGGAAGGAAGGCTGACTTTCTTCCACAAATATAATCAGCCATTTCTGACTTACATTATCTCTCATGTCACTGCCCTTCCTGTAATGGTTACCATCATCTTTAATTTTCTAAGTCCTACTCTTCTCTAGAAAACCCTGGAGTTCTACCTGGTTGGTGCAATATTTCCCAAAGGTTACAGCCTATCCATACTGCTGATTACACACTTGATTCAGGCTTCCTTATAACATTACTTTTTAAAAGATTATTAGTCTGTCTCTAACTATGAAGTAGGACAATTAAGTTCTCAAACTCATCCTAGAAACTGCTGAATATCACTATGGTCACCTTTGGGAAGCTATGCACTTATGCCAGCACTTAACACTTCAAAGCAATTCAGGAACTCTTTCTGGAATGGCCATCAGAGCTGTCTTTGTATTACCCTTGATGTTTGGAACGTCATAAAAATGTCTTCAATATTTCCTTTACCTTTGGTAAAGAAAGAAGTCATTGGGGGCCAGATCAGGTGAGTGGGGAGGGTGTTCCAACACAGTTATTTGTTTACTGGCTAAAAACTCCCTCACAGTCAGTGCCCTGTGAGCTGGTGCATTGTCCTGATGCAAGAGCCATGAATTGTTGGCGAAAAGTTTAGGTTGTCTTTCTCATGCAGCCTTTTTAGCACTTCCAAAGAGTAAACTTGCTTAAGTGTTTGTCCAGTTGGTACAAATTCCTAATGAATAATCCCTCTGATATTAAAAAAGGTTAGCAATATGGTTGCAACAAGTTCGCAAACTTAATTGTCAGACCTCATATACCACAGGGTCAGAATAACACAGGTGTGCAGCAGGTAGAGCAGTCAGTACCTTGCATGAAGCACTCATACAACCAAGACTTTTATCTAGGGCCTATTATGTAGCAAGCTCGAGCAGACCCTTTTGCCTTATCTTGGTTGATACTGAGATAAAAACCAAGCTTGAGAGAGGAGCACAGTTCTTGAGGGCAAAATGGGGGCATGGGAGACAATAGGAAGCGATAAGTGAAGGCTGATATCTGCCATAACAAAGAGACCGAAAGAGTCAGGGAAGATCTGAAAGGTGTCCCTGAAGCCAGTAATTCCCATTTCTTCAATACCCAACACACCTGAGGGTTATGACAACACTCCAATGTCTCACCAAAGCAGTGAGTCTTATAGGCCAAATCAGAAATCCTGGGGGAATATGTGTGATTTGAAATGCCCCTTAACTTTGTGTATCACTCTTTCTTCACTTTTCTGTTTAGCACTGTGTATAGAGCAATAGAGAATTTAGAGGCCTAAGGAAGTTTTGAAATCACAGGAAACACAGAGGCATAAGGTTTAGGAAGGTGGACTGGTACCGTGTTTCCCCCAAAATAAGACCTGGCAGGACCATCAGCTCTAATGTGTCTTTTGGAGCAAAAATTAATATAAGACCCATCTTATATTATAATAAAATAAGACCCAGTCTTACATGATATAAGACCGGGTCTTATGTTAATTTTTCCTCCAAAAGATGCATTACAGCTGATGGTCCGACTAGGTCTCATTTTTGGGGAAACACAGCTAGTAGGGCAGCTTAAAGAACACTACCAAATGCCTAAACTGGTTTCACACACTCTCCTTTTAGTTTGCTTAGAGAGTTTTAGTCCCAGATGATATCTTTTGAAAATTTGTTTATGTTAAATTTTTATTATGGAATAGGATAATGAATTCCCATGTACCCATGAGTTAACTTCAATAATTATTAACACATCTGGCCTTCAGTTATCTTACAATGGCTCAGCCTAGGCAATGTGCTAGAGATACTCACTGAAAAATAAGAGACTGTTCCAGCTTTTAAGCAGTTTATTTATATTTTCACCTTTACTGAATTTACACTGAGAACACAATTTCCTACAATGACCAAAGATTATAAACATTAGCTAACAGCCTTCATCTTTCTTTGGAGGGGGGTAAACAACTAGATTTGAAAGGAGATGGTCAATGGTAAGGTTGCAAATTTGATTGTGTGACTTCTCTAGTTAAAAATCTTTCCATCTAAATTCTTTATCATGGGGGCACCACAGCAAGGGGTCAAGAATGCAGACTAATATCAGACGGCCTCAGTTCAAATCTTAGCCCTGTCACATATATGCTGAGTGACCATGAGCAAGTTACTTAATCTCCTATGCTTTAGTTTTCTCATCTAAAAATGGTGATTATTATAGGGGGTATTTCATCAGGTTGTTGTGAAGATTAAATAAGATAATATAAAACACAGAACAGTTCTTGACACATAACAAGCCATCAGTGTCTGATGTTATTATTACAGCACATAAATAGATAGATAGATAGATGATAGATAGATAGATATAGATATAGATATAGATATAGATATGAAGATATAGTTATAGATATACACAAGACTGAAACTAGTACCTGGCTAGGGTTAAGGATGCGTTTAATAAATGTTACCACCTATCATAATAGTAGCCTAGCTCCTTCCAGTCTCATGCCACCACTGTCCCTCTCACTCTACAATGTGAGATGTAATGCGTCCCACTGCCTTTTTCTGTATTGTTCTTTTCCTATTCCCTTCCTCTGAGTGGTCGCCTCCTTCACATTCTTTGAGTCTCAGTTCAGGTACCCCTCTGTCCTGTGGGAAATCTCTTTCCTGATTTCATCCAGACTGTTGCTGTCCCACTCTGCTGCTCTTAGAGCGATGTGCAGACTCACACTACCTACTTACCTAGTATTCTAAATACTGCTTTAATTCCTCCTATCGATTAGTCTGGGAGTCTCCCTGAGATCAGCGACTGCCAAGTATTTCTGTGCTTCTAGGGGCTTGACACACAGTAAGTGCTCAATACATATTTACTGAATGAATGAATCGCCGTCCAAGTCCACATAATTCAGCAGGGATGCAGCTAAGATACACTTCTACTATTACAGAGCAGCCCAGCATTGAATAAAACATTGTATTAAACATTCCTACTAAAAACCTTACTTTATTATTTCACATTCTTATTCATCAATTCCCAATTATTTCTGCAAATAGCCTGTTACTACTTTCTATAATAAAACCTGAATTCGGCAAGCAGCATTCCAGATGTTGAAATACATAGTAATAAAAAAGACTATGCAAATACCTTGAGACATTCCAGTAAAACCACATATTTATATTTTATAAACAGCATCTCAAATATTACCTAGAGAATTTATTAATGGATTTCCAAATGGAAATATTATGAAAAGATTTTCAACAAGTTGTGTATTCTATTGTTTTCTGTGCCAAGTATTGCATACTTGCATGATTTTATGGCTATATAGAGAGAAAGAGACAGCATATATATAGAGAGAGAATATAGAGACACACACACTAGATATAATGAAAGGAAGAAATAAAAGTAAAAGAAAGTAGACTTGGCTCCGTGACAATGTAGTATTTGGCTTCAATTTAACAATGACAATTTTAGTTTCTCTGAACTAGTCTTTTTAATCTAACAGAGGAAACAAGTTAACTCAATGCAACACTTAGTAACCAACAATAAAGTTGTAAAATTTTATTTTAAGATGGATATGGGGGAGAAGTGACTTAAACATATGGATGCAATTAAAATAAACACATATGTACACTGCTTTTTTTAAGCACACAACTCTGAAATTGCATTATATCCCCTATATATTTACATCTAAAAGCACTCTAAAATAGGGATAAACTAAAAATTAATAAGTAAAATTTTCTGACATTACCAAAATTAAATTCTAGAAAGTTGTCTTAAGATTTACCAAGAAATGAAACTCTTTACCAAGAAATGTTTAAAAATCCAAACAAGACTTCATATTTTGGATTTCTGAATCAATTCACTTTTCAATATTAGAAAGAGTCACATTAAGACCATCAGTGATTCTGTTATATGTTTCAGTACTTGTGCCAGTTTTCCTCTTGCCCTTCACACATTTGAACTTAAGTTGGAGAGCAACTTGCTGGATATTTGACAGGTTTCCACTCAAAGTTTACTAACCAACTGTCTAGTTGAATAGCCTCAGTGCCCTTTGGGGCCACTATTAAATCTAGCTTTGGTATCAGCAAATTAAAAATGTATACTACTCAAATGACTACTTCATTATACTATATGTGTAAACTTGTACCAGACTCTCTCTTAACCTAAGAAATATAATACGGAGTTACATTTTAGTAGTCAGAACAACAAAAGCACAACATTTTTTTAAAAAGCACAATAAACCTTACTCAAATTACTTAAAAGGAATCATTTAAAACTAAAATGTAAGTATTCAAAGTGCCCTAGAAACAAGATATATAGAATTCAAACTTTTAAAGCATAAATGTAAATGATAAATAGCCTATCAGAAAAAAAAAATGTCATGGATATACTAGCATATGGAATACTTAAAACTCGATCAGATATTCAAAATATAGACCAGATGATATTTAATCAGTAAAATATGCAAAATAATCCAAATAAAAGAAGGATACGGTTAAGAAATAAGTTAAACTGAATGGAATTCTATGTAAATTTGGACTTGAAATACATTTTTTAATTTTGAGAAATTAGACATAAAGAAAAACAAGAATTTAGTTAAGGGTCAAATTTTTATGTTTTCAAATAAAGAATGAGCTAGTGATTCCACTTATGCAAATTCTCATAAGGAAAGAATCAGATGAATGAAAAAAGATTTAAATACAAAGATGGTTAATATAGCACTCTAGAACTAAAATTAGGAGGAAAACTACTTAACATATGATAAGGGAATACTATTCAACCATTAAAATGAGTGAGTTGAGTTGAACATATCTTACATGGAAACTGGTCTATAATATGTTGATGAAAGAAAAATTCCTAATTATGAAAGAATAGAGTACGATCTCATTTAAGTAAAAATAAATTTAAAAATATAAACACACATATATTTACATGTGGTATGTGAATACATGCATACACATACATGAATACACACATGTAAAATCTGGTAGGGTATGTACCAAACCATTATCAGCTGTATCTTTGGTGAGGGGTGTATAAAAAGATGAGCAGAATAAAAATTAATACTTTTTTTCACTTTTATACTGTTTGACCTCTTACACAAAGAGTGCATTACTTAAAAAATAAAGAATAACATTTTTTTTCCATTTTGAAGAAAATCTAAAACTAAAAAATTAGAAAAACCCATTAATATTTGATATGCTTTATGGAGTTTAACTTTTTCATTTACATGGTAGCCAGAAGTATTTTTTAACCATCTGGGAACAACTCTAGTTGATAAATTGGTCAAAAACTGTGAAATCAGTAGATCTTGCCACAAAGTTCATTTTATTTTGCACTTATTTCCAAATTCATTTCTATCTGATTTCAAGGAGCCATTAGTTTTAGCAATATTTTATCATTATTTAGTATTAATTAAATATTTACAGAGGTATATAATTTTTATAAGTATATGTTTTTCACAACGAATCTGGTATCTAGAGACATATGTATGCCATTATGGTATGGAGTATACATAGAGCAAAGAGAAAGAGCAGCTAGCTAAATAAAGTAGACCATTAAAAAAAATAAGAATACAGTGATAAGAATTCAGGGGAAAGGGAAAATTATGGAAGGAGCATTTTTACTTACACATCTACTCAATAGTATTATGAAAGCCACTAAGGTAAAACAAACTAATTAAAATTTTGAAAACATTCATTGATTTCCCAGTAGTGCCTTTAACTGAGCTTATACATTCCAGGCATATTGAATTGAGGCCCAGTCCGGCCTCACTACAATCTCCACTTCTTGTAGCTGTCCATCCACTGCAGCATAATCCCAGCTGCCAATCTGAAAGAAACCAGCTAGTCACAGCAGACACAACCAACAGAAACAAATGTCACTCAATAATGTTCAGCGGCACTGTGTTCATGGATAATTTCAAACAGTATCTCTGTCTAGAACACTGATGTGCTCATTCAAAACACCTCCATCTCCAGCTACTGGAAATGAGTAGATAAAGCAGCCTGCCTAGAAAAATAAGTGGAATGTTGCTTCAAAGAGCTTTCCAATGCTAAGAGGCAAACACAGTGGAAAGTTCTTAAAGAAAAAAAAAAATCAAAGGAGTTAATTTACTGAGTCCAGCAGTTTAAATTATTTCTCAAAACCAGACAAATACGCTTAAATGCTGTCTTAGAAAGCAGCAGTCATTTGGTCATTCATTCGGTAAGAATCATTTAACCTATTTTCTCAATATCTGTAAGCATCCACTGTGTAAGAACACTAAAATGAGGTACACTGAGAAATTAGTTGGCACGATACTTGATCTGAAGGAATGGAGATCCTGAAAGACAACACACACAAACATACACACTAATTACACAGTACTGACATGGATAGAGAGAGGCAAGACAAATTTACTGTTACAACATAAGTTTAATACTACTTAATGTTTAAAAAAACTACACTTGACTCAAGTGTTTCCCAAATACTAATAGAATTTCATTGCCTCTTTGTACCGGTATGAAATGTAAAAGCAGTGATTATATTCTAAGTAAACTTCCTCACCTTTGGTAGAAATAAAAGAAAACAAACCTGTTATTCTGAACATTTAGAAAACGGTCATATTTGCAAATAACCTTACAGAGATTTTTCAAGTCTGTGCGATTTTTCCTTTATCATACTCTTTCTATAAGCTTGCATTTAGTTTAAAATTTAGAGAGGAAAATTCAGTCACTTGATTTGAAATTACTTTTCTCACACTCGATTCCAAATGAAGATGGTGCCTGAAGGAAGCAGGGGCACCTGACGGAAGCCATCAGCATAATAGAAAGGCTCAGGGTCCCTTGGGTCGTGGACAGGGAGAAACAATCATAAAAAATATTAATGCTTTGCTTTATGTCCTTGGATGTATAATTTAGCTACACCTATTTAACTAAGAAGTCGGCAAGAGGCATAATAACTCGCAAAATACAAAGATTAGCTTTACTGCCAACTTTGATGTTCATTTAATTGAGTAAGGGAAAGTTTGATTGCTGTGGTTTTGATATACAAGAAAGTCTGGCATAATTTCAAGGTATTTTCTTATGTAGGTTTTCAATTAAAACTTGACTAATCCTTACTGTTTATTTGGCTTTTCACTGTACAGTTCCTGGCCTGCACTGTGTCAAATATGCCATCTGGGTAACACACTTCTGGCCAGAGATGCTTCAGCATTATTTTTGTAACACTGAATTGTGGCTGCATGAAATCTTAGCTCAGTGTATTCAATACTTCTAATGTCCTCTGTTGCTACAACCATCGTTAATATCGTTATCCCTTTGCCCCACTACTCTTAAATCTCGATGCAGTCACAACAAAGATTCCTGCCCCACCTGCTTAAAACAGGCTTACAGGCCATTCCCCCAACTATTTAACAAATGTTAACAATGCTATAAATACCAATTGTGTTTATGCTTTCTGAAAGATTCACTGCGGCCAGTGTTCTGCAGTAGTGCTAGAGCTGAAACAAGCTGTTGACTCCCACCATGAAAGTGATTGAATTCTAAGCCAAAAATGCTTTTCCTTGGATAAGATATCTGATTTGCTACTGCTGTCATGAAACTGGGGTCATGTAAACTTAAACACACTGCTGCTTCTTTTGGAAAACAGATCTCCTCAGAGTGATTATGTGTTGCTAAGACAGTGTTTGGAAGGATAAATTTAGACGAGGGAAAACCAGCCACTGACACTAAACACAACTTAGGGAAGAATTTCAGGTTTTACTTTCATGTTCAGGCCCATTGTATATAATCCTTTAAATTGAGCAGGATCATGGCTCTCCCTCCCCTCTTCACTACCCATCTACGTAAATAGAGCCTAGTTCCATTTTAAAAAGGAAATTAATACCTTTAATTTCTGAACTCACATAAACATAAAATAATTGGATTTGCTTGAATAGTAAAGGAGAAAATGACGCTTCCAGAGGAAATGTAGTGAGGACTTATGGCAAGGTACAAGATGAAAGAGCTTGTACATATTAATGTTGTTCCTGAGTATCTTCTATCTGCAGTTATCTTTCAGCCTTTGAACCACCACCCCATCTTCTAACCTGGGCTCACCCCAGAAACTGCTCTTGAACTTCCTACACAATGGCTGCTCGGACCCTGTGCTGTGTCTGTACTTTCCCTTTTGTCAAAACCTATTACCAAATCCTATGCACAGACAGTTGAATGATTGGAAAGACTGTTTAAAAAAAAAAAAAAAAACAGAAAAGATTTGTAATCAAATAAATTATCAGTAATGGTGGTTTCTAGAATTAGTAAAAAAGGATGAATTCTGTGGCAGAGGCTTTTTCTGCATATATCAAATGACATCATCATATAGGAACTACTAGAGCTGACTTTAGCATGTGAGGCTGGCATCAGTTAACAAAGTCCAAATTTGGGGGTGGGGGCTTCCCACTCTTTTACTTTATACTTTTGTATTATTTGAATTTTTTTATAGTTAACATGCATTGCTTTGATAAATTAGTTCTTAAAGCCCATTATATACCAATTTAAGTACACACACACACACACACACACACACACACAAACTAAGCAGTGAATCCAGAGATCTAGAAATCACGCATCTTAGGCCAAAAGCTTTCTTGCTTTTAGAAAATGATGACAAGAACTACAATCAACAGTGATCTATCTAAAATATTTTCCCTAACTGTAGAAGTGATCTTTTTGGTCCTCCTCAAATATGATGGGAAAAGTGAAGAAATAAACTTTGCTATTAATAAATAGCTAAAAAGTGTGAAAAAATTATAGCCCAGTGAGTTAAATAACAAATTAAGATTGGAGATACTGATTTCTGAGATAAAAGTTAAGAAATTGTAAATTCCTTCACCTTTATTGGTTACGTGAAGATCATTATACAAAGTCACTATTCTGGCAGCATTTCATGGCCAGAACATTAGAAAGTAATCACAAAAGACCTCCAAAGAGCCAAAAGCAAAGTCAGTATTCTTATGCTCATGTTAATGTGCATCTCATGTTCAAATTTTCAAGAAGAGACTTTTTCCCCCTCAAATGAGAAAAAGAATTGTCAGTTGGCATTGCCCCTTGATTTTAAAGCAAAACAATTTTCAGGATACAGAAAGTAGCAAGTGAAAGAATACCATGATCTCATTAACCAAAGATAATGACCATCTTTGGCTAGATGACCATGTAAGTATCTTGGGGTCTGTAATTCCAGACTCTTCTTTATGCATATATATATATATATATATATATATATATATATATATATATACACACACACATATAAAATTTGTATTTTATGTTTCATAACATAATCTGTTTTTCACGGTCATTTGGCAAAATACAATTCGACGGCAATACATATAGACATATATAGCAATAATTCTGGTGCTGTACAGCATTCCATTATATGGATTTTCCAATATTTATTTAACCAGTTTTCTATTCTTAGACATTTATGTTTTTTTAACAACTATACAATTGAACATAATTTTTTTGCATACTTACTCAGTTATTCCTTTCAGTTAAAGTTCTAAGTAAATAAGTGCATGATTATTTAAAAAAGTGATACTGACTGCTATAAAGATTCAAACTATTTTCACCCTCATCAAATATATTACAATATCTGCTTTCTAACCATCAGGAATTTTCATTATTTTTAATCTTAGATAAATTCCATGTACTAAAAATAAATTCCATAGACAAAAATGCAGTTGCATTTTAAATTGAATTTCACTAATTACTAGTAAGGATGAACCACTTTTCATTTGTGGTTTGTATTTCATCTTTTGTAAATTATCTGTTTCTGAACTTTGTTGTTTTTCTGGATGTACAAGAACATTAGTTTTTAGATAGCCAAATATATCAATTTTCTAAATGACTTTTGGTTTTGATGTTAGACTTACAAAATGGAACCTCTCCACTTCAAGATTATAAAACTACTCAGCTATATTATCATCGAAGTTCCATAGTTTCACATTTTATAAAATATTCTTTATTCTAAATAAACACATGTATAATTCATTTATAATTTTTTTCACTTTAAGATGTGAAGTGCGGATTTAATTTATATTCTAAACAATTAGCCAGCTGTCTTCCTATCACATGTTGAATAAGAAGGCATTTTCACTGTGACTTAAAATACCACCTTTATCATATACTTTCATATGTGAGATGCCTATTTCTGGAAGCTCCATTCTGCTCCAATGAACTTCAATCCTTTCACGAGAACATGTTGTCTTGATTACTGCAGTTTATGTTTTTGTGTCTGGTAAAGTAATCAAAACCTATTTACGTTACCTTTAATTTAGTTCTACCATATCTGGTTATTTGGTTTCTCAGACTATCACATCTAAGAAATAGTAAATTGTAGCGTAGGAGGAGGAGTGCCCAAGAGGTAGACACACTTGACCCAGTAACAAGAAGCGAGAACGGAGAACTTGAGGATAGAAATAGGAAAAAGATAAAAAGGGCATAAGAATTGAAAAACAATAGCAGTATGGGATTGTTTAGTTCAAGGTCAAATATAGCACAGAACGATAATATTAATAATAAAAAAATCACATTCACTAATTACACTCACTTCTCTTTATTCACTATCTTACTGTTAAAATGGCCTCTACTCCTAAAAGTTGTAGGACAACCATTGTTTTTCAAGTACACGTAGAATACTTATAAAAATTGAGTCGCCCATGGTGTCAAGTCTCAACAGATTTCAAAGAATCTTTACCATCTATACCACGTTTTTTAGCTCTAAATTAAAGTTAATAACAAAAAGATAACTAGATTGGATGCATGCAGTCAAAAGCCCTCACTGAAGAGATGACCTTTAAGCTGAAGCATAAATGATAAGGAGCCAACATGGGAAAATCTGGGACAGTCAGAGAGAAGGGCTATGATTAAAAAGGCACTAAGCCAGTGAGAGTCTTCCCAGGGATAGGGACAGAAAGGACAGTGGGACAGAGCACACGAATGAGGAAGAGAAAAGCATGGCATGAGATCAGAGAGGTAAGCAGGAGCCAGATCCTATGGACCGAGTGGGATTTTTCTTCTATGTTTAATGTGAAATAGGTTGAAGTAGAGGAGTGACGTGATCTGATTTACACTTTAATATAATCACTTTGGCAACTCTGTGGAAAGTGGATTGCAGGCAGGTTAAGGATAGAAAAAAGTGACAAGATCTACTAACACTAGCCCAGAGGAGAGATGATGATGATGGCTTAGGGTAATGATAGACATAAATGGTTTCCAAATATGTTGTGGAGATACCATCAACCTAGCTGTTCTTCATCACTGACTTATGATCTCCACCCACCACATGTTTTTTTCCAGTCAGAGCCATACTGTACTCCTTCCCACATACTGTACTCTCTGCCTTGAATTCCCCTTTCTATTATTCACCTACTTAACTCCTCACTTCTTAAGAATTATGTTGAGGCTGTTATTACTCCTTGATCTGGATTGGCTGCTCCTCCTTTTGCTTCTATAGTTAGTGTACACATCTTACTCAGAGCATATCTTATATATATTGTTTTTTAACACTTATTTCTGACCACTAAAAATCCCTCAGTGAAATGTTTTATAATAAGGACTAGATAATTAAGCTCTCAACTTTCAGATATAGCAAATATCATTTCTATGAGAATTGAAAGGTGAATTCTGGATAAGAATACAGAATTGTTCTGGGAACCATGCCTGTACATACAATTATATTCTAAATATATTAAAGAAATTATTTTAAAATACTTATTTTATAAAGTTAATATTCAACTCATCATGTATTTATTTTGTGAATTTGGATTTTAAAGAGTTTTTTTAAAAATAAAATTATTCTTACTCATATCTGATCTGGAATTAAATGATCCTAATTATTCTCTTTTTAATTTCTTCTTTCCTTGTTTTTTTTTTTTTTTTTGAAACAGGTGACTTTGGATGGTGAAACCACAATGCAACATATAGATGATGTATTATAGAATTGTACACTTGAAATCTATATAATTTTATTAACCAATGTCTCCCCAATAAATAAAAAATAAAAATGTCAAAAAGAAAGGTTTGATAAGATATTCATAAATTTGATAAGTATGGAGGAAGAGAAATGGATGAATCAAACTAAATTCAGCAGAATTAATCATCAGAAAATAACCAACTTTTATTTTTTTGTACCTTGTCTATAAAAGAATATATGTACTCATCACAAGCAAAATAATCCTGTAACTGTATGGTGACGGATGTTAACTAGACTTATTGTGGTGATCATTTTGCAATATATACATATATGAAATCTTTACATTGTACATCTGAAACTATGTAATGTTCTATGTCAATTATACCTCAATTTTTAAAAAATGCAAATAAAAAAGAACATATGCAATGCTAGAAAAATAGAGATTAAAAAATGGTACGGTAGAGAAACATGAAAAAGAAAATAGTACCAAAGAGAGAAATAAAGGAAAGAACATCTGTTAGAATAAACAACTGAAGAGAAGAATATATCCTTTATTTGGAGGTCACAGATATTTGAAGAAATTAGCATATTTGCCTGAAAAATAATTCTTTCTGATGTGTGATATATGCAAATGCAGACACTGTTGTATATTGATAACACAGCTGTTTTCTAAAAATTAAAAACAACATAAAAGTTTAATGTGCTGCAGGCTGTTTCTCTGATTACTCTGTGTCCTCTCATGGTTATTATATCTATCGTTTAGTGCTTTTTTTATAGAGAGATTATTTTTATGATCACTTACTATGCCATAAGTATTAACCACTCATTCTAGAATAAAACTTTCTCAAGAGGAATAGAGCTTTTCCCAAGTAGAAGGTGAAAACATAACTTGTACGTAGACAACTTGCCTCTATGTATGACTATGTGAACATCCATGTGTCTCAAATTAAATACACAGCAGTGAACAGAAATAAGTAAAAATATAGCTACTGAAGCAAAGTCTAGTCTAGTCTGCTTTTAATCCCAGTGTTCTATCCTGGCACCATTATTATGATTTTGTAGAGATAATGTTTTAATGTAAGTGTATTCACAAATTTACTAATCTTAGAGATGTTAAAGCCTTAGAGAAACACAATTCTGAAGGAAAGCTGGTATAGCCTAGAGATGGGGTTGGGGAGTAAATTTAGAGATGGCAGCAGTGGCAGCTTCTCAACTGGCAGAAGGCCTGTGACAAGACTTGACCTGAAGGCTGTCCCAGCCTGGGTGGGGAAGAAGGGGGGTTACAGACATGTGGTTAGAGCAGTGGGAGCTGCCTTCCTAGGTCTCCTTGTGTAGTTTTATTCCAGTCTCAAACTCAAAGTTTAGAAGGAAACTGTGTATGAAGAAAGGCAGTCTGTGAGAAGCCTCTGAAATACTGCCCTATTCCCAACTCTGTATTTCTTGCCCAGCCTTATTTTCTTCGTATCACTTATCAGTCAATGAAATTAATCTTTCTTGTTCATTTTCTATGCCTCCCGTTAGAAAGCAGGCTCCATGAGAAGAGACTTTGTCTGACTTTCTTGCTTATTTCTGTATTTTTAGCACTTTGAACAAACGAGTATTTGTTGAATAAAAGATGAATAATGAACAAAAGAATAAACTCTCCCAATTTATCAGTCTCTTCCTTACCTATTCTAAGAAGCCTAGATCCACCATTTCAGTAATGTCCCCTTAACAAGTTCATGAATTACCCTTTCATTTTCAATCCTTTTTTTTTAATATTTTCCACCATAGTTTCATGGCAAAATCCCATCTCTCTCTATCTCTCTCTCCATATATACTTTGCACACACACATAAACCTTCTCTAGTCAGCTTTTTTTTACACTTACTATCCTGTTGCTGAGAACACAGAAAAACAACATGGAAAAATATTTATTTATTATTGTGCATCTATTAGGTTGGTGTAAAAGTAATTACATTTTTTTGTAATTAGTTCTAACCTTTCAAACCGCATTTACTTTTGTACCAACCTAATATTAAGCACCCATCACTGTGTTAGGTATTTCTGTAAGTAATATCTCACTCCTGGTACAAACCCTCATAACCTTATTGCTTTTCCACCTCATTCATGCTCCTTGACTCATACCAGTCCCCAAGCTAAACCTTTTACTCTTTAATCTCAGACGACGCAGTATTGTTCCCTGCTGTCCATGGCTTATCTCTGTGTCCTGGAGTTTGTTCCTCTTCCTCATAGAGCTTGGTAGTCTGTTACATGCTTTCTATCCTGTAATATGTTTCACGTCTTCCCTCTTTTTCTATCTTTCCAAAAAACACAGAAACATGGTCAAATATCTACCCATTAAAAAAAAAATCGCCCTTAGAGTGGCTGCTAATGGGTGTGGGGTTGCTTTTTGTGGTGAAGAAGATGTTTTAAATTAGATGGTGGCGATGCTTGTAAAACTGTAAATACACTAAAAACTATTGTACTGGAGACTTTAAATAGGTGAATTGTATCATACATGTGCTGTAGCTCAATAAAGCTGTGAAAAATTCTCCCTTCAATTATTTCCTTTTCTCACTTGTGTTGACTTGTTCATCTCCCATTCACAGCACAGTCCTCTACCTTCTAAGCTACTTTCCCTAAGGTCACCAATGACTCAGAATAATCCAGCGGGTACTTTTCAGTTCTTATCTGATCAATCTTCTTCCAGACATGTTCTAAAACATACATGTGGTGATGCAATCAACCTTCAGCCTTCAAGTCACTGCTTTATAATGCAGTTAAAATTACTTTTTATGGAATTGGAGGCCGTCTGTGGTCTGCCAGCTGTCCATTTCTCTCATCTTACCACTTTAGCGTCATTTCACATACATCATTTTCAATAGCCTCTCTTTCACCTACATGCAGGAAGCCTATGTCGTATCTTCTGGGTAGATATCCTTTGCTCACGACTCTACCCAACGTTCTGTTACTCATCCCTCAATCTACAGCCCCAGACTCTCATTTCCAGCCTCTAGTTACATTTGAATTAACATGCCTGAATCCTGCCAGTCTGGGTCTCGTGCCTTTCTTCCATGCTTGTGCATACACACAGTGTACTTATCCCTACACTGAATTTATTACAGTGGATTATATTTGTTTACTTACCCATATTTCCCTAGTAGACAATGAACTTCAGCTGATGAGTGAGGGCAGGGACTTGCCTTTAACTCTTATTACATAATTTGGTTTTAGTAGAAGTTTGTTGGGAAAAAAAAATGAACAACTTAATGACCTATTCTTGTCTTCCGTTTTCTCCTTGCCTCATTTTACAATGAATTCTGCATGTCCTCTAAGAAAAGGTCTCAATAACTTCTCTAGTGTTAGCATTTTATTCTTTCTATGATACAATCAGTAATTCATATTCTTTTTGTGTTTCCTAACCCAGGGGGTTAACAGCAAATGACAGAAAGGAAGGAACTAACACTTGCTGAGTACTTATAATGGGTTAGGCAACATCCAGACACTTTATATGCTTTACACCTCATGTCATCCTCTTGGGGTGGGCATTTTCATACAATTTTATATATTGGGAAACAGAGTCTCAGGAAGATCCATGTCACACAACGAGCAGACATCGAGGCCAGAAATCAAATCTACATATATTTATTTGTTTGTTTGTTTATTCTACTATATTGGACAGCATTGTGCCATAGGATTTAGCACTATGATACGGAATGGCCATAATAAAAGATTATCACATTTGTTTCAACAACGTTCAGAAGGCTTTTGTGAATTAATCATGTATATTTCCATGAATAGCACTAAGTAATGAAGTGATATATTCTTTCAAGAACATCAAGTGCCTACCATATTTAGAACATAATAGGCCATGTTTTTAGAATGAATGCTGAGTCTAATATGTAATATATAATATAAAAATAAATTAGGGTGCATGGAGTGAAAAACTCTCCGGTCAAAGTTTTAATTTGCTAATAATTAACTACCTGGGGTTGTGGGGAAGAAAAAAAAGTCAAAGAAACTTAAAGCAAAGCATTAAATAATCTTTAACAAATGCTGATCATGAAAAATACATACTATAAACTTATTTGATATGGCAGTTCCTCAAAAATTTAAATATAGAAAGACCATATAATCTAGCAATCCCACTTAAGGGTATAAATATCCAAAAGAATTAAAAGCAGGGACTTAAACAGATACTTGTACACAAATGTTTATACCAGCATTACTCATAATAGCCAAAAGGTGTAAACAACTCAAAATGTCCATGGACACACGAATAAACAAAATGCGGTATATGTATACAGTGGAATGTTATTCAGCCTTAAAAAGGAAGGAAATTCTGACACATGCTACAACATGGCTGAATCACGGCACGTTACACTAAGTGAAATAAGCCAGCTACACTGTTCATTCACTTCTAAGAGGTCTTTAGAGTAGTCAAATTCTTAGAGACAGAAAGTAGAAGGGTGGACAGAAAGGGCTGAGGGAAGAGGGAATAAGGAGTTACTGTTGAAAGCATACAGAGTTTCAGTTTGGGAAGACGATACTCTTCTGAAGATGGATGGTAGTAATGGTTGCATAATAATGTGTATATACTTAATGCCACTGAACAATACACTAAAAAATGGTTAAAGTGGTAAATTTTGTTATATTTATTTATCACAATAAAAAACATTATTTGAAGGCATGTTAGTTTAAGTGAAAGAAAAAAACAGAATTTAGTTTACACATATATTTCAACTAAGTATCTAATGTCTACACGGAGTGTGCCCAATTTCAAATATTCTACCAAGCGAATCTAACAAATATTTCTTGTCCCATTGCCTGACCACATGCCCTGAGTTTGGGTTCAGAAAATATGGTCATTCAAGTTATATGACAGACTTCTAGATCTCCACTGTCCAACATGGTAACCACTAGCCATATGTGGCTATTTAAATCTGAACTAAAATTAATCATTCAATTCCTTGGTCACACTAGGCCATTTCAAATGCACAATTCCCACATATGACTGGTGGCTACCATACCAGACAGTGTAGATATGATGAACATTTCCATTACTGCAGAAAGTTCTGTGGGACAGTGCTCTTTTTGATTACACTGAAAATAATATATGGTAAATTCCTTTGGTAAATCATTGGTGTGTGTGAGGAAGAGAAGTGGTCAATCTAGAATTTAAAAAAGGGCCAATTAAGTTAGGTGTTCTGTAGAGGAAACAACCAGCTGATTGACTAGTTGACTTTTTAACTATCAGCATCACAGATACAGGCTTAGAGCCATCCTTGATCATGCAATGTTGCAAAAACTTTAAAAACGTGAAAGGGATAGTTACATTGTCTTGGACGCATTAATAGAAAACTCTAAATAAAACAGGATCCTACATTGGGAGAAACAGGGTTAAATACATTTTCATAGCAACTCTACAGAATATTATGGAATTTCAAAATTAAAATTAAAACTACACAGATTATGTAGCAACATAATATATGCTGGCTGGTATACTCAAACAGGAGATTACAAAATCAGTCATATATGATTTCAGTCACATTACAGCTATGTAGAGATATAGATACTACAAGGGAACTTGAGAAAATAAAAACAGGTGGTGTATTTGATGAAAAATTATGGATATATACATATAGAACAAATATTCAAATATTTTTAAAAACAATAAAAAGGAAGTAAATGGGCCTATGTGGTTCTATTCTAACAAGGAAAACATGTACTGTTTGGTAACCCCATTTGCATGTTTGCTTTAACCTCAATTTCATATATGGAACCCTAGATGTATTCTGTGTCATGCTCTAAATAAAATAAAATGCCCTCTGGAAGGAACACGTAAAGAACTGAAAAACTGTTAGAGTCTTTAAGAGTTCACTAAATTCAGCTCTAAAATAGATGGAAAACTAGCAACTCAAAACCTGTGCAGACTAAGACAAACATACATCTAGCACATGGTGCCTTTGTGTACGAACGTTTATCTAGAACATAAACTAGGCGATAATATAGACTGGCAAATGTACTTAAACATGCACTTCTGATGTACTGTCAACATGACCAGGTCATCAGTACAATTATAAATGCATCAAGTACTGGTGAAAAATGACCAACCTTACATATTACGAATAATGTTCCCTTGTAGTGATATACAACATTCCCTATGAATTTAAGTCCTGGTTTCTTAAATACAGTCTTATTCTAAAATTGTATAGATATTTAAGGTGATATCTGTTCAATTCTATAATCTTTTCACCTGTATGTTAGAGTGAGGTAGATGTATAATTAGATTAAAAATAACTATTAAAAAAAAGCAAGGCTAGATACAGAATTTTTGGTGAATCCTGTATTTGTCAAAAACGTGTTTTCAGTGTTTTACCTAAGAAAACAAATGACAAAGATAAAACAGGTCTCAATAACATGTAACACCAAATTTATAATTAGGAAAGTTTTGGAATTCATTCCTACTATTAACTTCTACGTATTACACTTATGTATTATATAAACACATGAACTTATGTACCATATATATATGTTTTATCACCTTTAATAGATTTATGCATATAATCTTATTTCTTTAATGAATTATTATTTTCTAATACTTGAAATTAGTGAGTAGCCTTCAAAATTATAAAAATTACAAACACAACTGATCCCTTAATGGGTTCAAATAGAAAAAGTTCTCACCGCATATTGAGTCAAACATTTTGTTGGAGGGAAGTCCTGGGTTCAAGTCCCAGCTAAGTCACTAGCTGAAAGGTTATTCTGCTTATGTCACTTCACCCATCTATTGTCATCAGTAAAATGAAAACATGGAGAAGATTATATCTAGTACATTTTAGTCTAAAGATACCTGTTAGACCCAGTCAGATAACTTACCTCTCTCAAAACAGGATCAGTTATTGAATTCAGGTTGACAGTTCCTTCATAGGTCAGGTAATAGAACACGTTGAGGGATCGAACAGCCTCTGGTCCTTGCTGTTTATAGCCAAAAATGAGATCAATCCACTGGTGAAGTTGGCAGGAAACAAATTCACTCTCCAGGGCCTGAAAAAGGGGCATAGATGGTATTATTACCTTGAATTCTATTTATAAAATATGTAGAAAAATTCAGAACAAGCGGTCAAGTTTAACACTAAATTTACTGTGAACAGATTTATTCTAAGGTCTTATTTTGCATCAGAATCTGTTTTCCTTTATTTATAATTAGAGACCTTCCAGCACTTCTTATGCTGATTGTAACAGGCTGCTAATGGTTCAGAATTATTCAACCATACTGTACATATGCAAGTGCAGTGAGGGCTAGGACTGGTTCTGTCTTGGTCACACGTACCTCAGGCCTGAAATGTACTCAATTTATGCTTCAAAGAAAGGAGGTCATACAATGTAAAGGCTACTGTGGGAGAGCAAATGAGAAAGCAAACATTTATTATCCACTTGACATATTTAGAATTTTTCTACATAGAAACATTTCGTTGTTGACTGCAACAACTGTAACCAAATTATTTAGTTATTTCAACTGAGTTTTTATGCCAACAAATTAGATCTTGGGAGGGATACTTATTTCTGAATTATTATTCTAGGTATTAAAATCAAACGAGTCCAAATATTTGATGCTATTAACATAACAGTGCCCAATGAATAATGAATGAACATAATTAAGTGTTCAGTGGAAACGCTGGGCACCGAATCCACTTCCAGTTCATCATTACATTCCCAGTTACTAGCACTGCACCGAAAACACAATAGGTACCAATAAATGTTTACTGACTTTAGTAAAGATATAAATAAAGTTTTTAAAAAAAAGAGACAAAACTTTTTAGATAAGTAGTCTTATTTATATTATTTATTACTCTTCAAAATTACTGCAATATTAAAGTTTAGTATTATGGACTAGCTTGTCAATAAATAATTGATCAAATTAGAGATCTCTCAAACTCAAACTCTGAAGCTTAATTTGAAGTATATCAAGTTATATCAGGTAATGTGTCTCATTGAAATTATTATTTTTTGAGTAATATGTGTATAGCCGTGATGTATTTTTTGTGTGACTTGCTGCTGTGTTATCAATGTTATAAAAAGAAATCTGTTGCTGTTAAAACAAAATTGACTAACTTCTATAGCCAGCAACCAAAAAAATACAAACCATCTTGTGACAAAAGAAGTTCCTATTAGTTCAGAGGTGTACCCTTGTGTAAATGTATGCTTTATTAAAATAAATGCCTACAAATAAGAAAGATATTCATGGCTGAATTCAAATATATTTCCTTTCATAATATTTAACATAGCTTCACAATATATGAAATACCATAAAATGTAAAACAATTCTGTAAATAAAACTCTAGTTAATTCTCATATTCCAAAGTATACCTGAAATCAAATATATCAAAAAAATATTTAGCTAGTTTCAATTGTGCAAGTTACTATTTTAGACATCTCTTATAAAACTCATTATAGTTAAAAATTTAGTAAACTACTTCCTATTTTATTTGAAATAAGAAGAGAAGGGATGATAATAACTTTAAACAAATTCCTATTTTAAGTACATGGATTCAAAATCAATCCAAACAATCCAGAAACTATTCATGCAAGTTGCACACAAAAATGATACCTTTGTTTCATTAACTTGGGCCTTGGGTAGGGATGGGGTGGGGTGGGGGACATGTTTAAAGTGACACATAAAAACAGCAATTGTCTTAATTTGTGTGCAGTGCACTCCACACAAAAGCCCTAAATATGTTCAAATTAGAGCAAGCTGCTTGATTGTCACTGCAGTCTCATGTCACATTAATGCATGACAAACATTAAACTATACACTTAAATGGCAATTTATATCATTTAAATGTTTACTGCCAGACTAGCTCATCACTCATTTAAATGTGACTTTCTGACAGCTAATTTCAGTTAATTTTCTCCAATTCACTTAATTAGAACTTTCAATCAAGGAAGGACCTATACATATCTTTGAGCTTACATCCTTTTTAGTTGTTCAAATTCTGAGTCAATAAACTGCCGAGAAGCTCTACTATAATAGATTAGCATGTGATAGCTCTGAGTCTACAAAAAAAAGTGTGCCTATACAGAGCAAACTCACAGTATGTACTCTCAGAAAGAACCTACACTTATTTATGTAAATAATACTCTCACCAGTAGTTGAAATAAAAAACGTTTACTTCATATACACACACTATTGAAACAATAAAAAAACTCTGCATCCAAGCTAATTAAAAATTAATGATTTCAAAATTGTTTAATAAGATAGAACAGTGAGGAGTCTCCTGAGTGTCCATAGTGTTGTGATTTGAGACTATAAAATTCTAGAAGGCTCAGCAAATGACGAAGTACAAATGAATTTTCTCAATATTAAAGCCCTAAAAACTAGGGCAATTTTATTTTATGTGTCATCAAACAAAGAATTGTGTTTTCCTAAGGTCGATTACTTCCTTATGCACATTCAAATTGGTGAGATTGGCTAGGTGTAGATGCTTAAACCTTTATTTCTTGACACCACATCAGAATGTTAAGCAAAAATGCTGAATGTAAAGACACTGCTCCCAGGACACCACAGACACACGTGCACAGATGACCACAGTGCCACGGTCTGGCCCTCCCCTTGCACTGCCATGCTGGTCAGTCCTTAGGGGGTTGACCAGTAATTCACAGAATTATTCGCAACATTTTTTTCCAGAGGTTGAGAAACATGTCATTTTCATGAATAAATTTGAAATAAAAGTTTAAAAACGAAAGTAAAAATCTCATTAGTGGCCTTCAAAGATTTCTTGCAATATACCAAAGCTTTAAAAAGGGACCCAAAGAAACAACTGCTATGGATTATAAGGGAATTCCAAAAAGTTTTAGTACATTTCAGTACAGTCAGTTCAGGACGTTAGCCTCCTTTTGATACCAGTGAATAACAACTGCCTAACCAGAAGTATATAATAATACACAAATGCACTTACTAGGGACTTGAGGGAAGAGGTAAAGACAAGCAGGAGGAAATTACTGAGGGGAAAAAAATACAAATAATTCAAATGAAATACCCTGGGATTACATTTTATAACTCCTGTTCTTGAGATTCAAAAATATAAACCATAAAACTTATATTAAAAATTCTTTAAATCCCTTTTTGTATGTTAAGATTTTAAAAAAGACTCTATATAAAATACTTATAACCACATTTTTAGTCACCAAGAAAATAAATAAAAACATGCCAAGGAATGCTAAGCATCTGAGGTTTCTCAAAGCCTTTAGGACAGACAGTCCTCATTAAGACTGGAGTTAAATACGGTTTGCAGCTAGGGGATAGTAACTTGCTTCCCATGCTGCTCTCAAACCTAACCAATCAATTGTTAGTACTCCCCTAGCAGGCTGGGTACATCATTTACATCAAATGTGTGCTCTGAGTAAAATTTGTAAAAAAGAAAATCCACTAAAATGTCCAACACAATACAATAATATTCAACTCATCTGAGTTATTATAAAATAAATCAGTGACTAATGTCCAATTGTTAAGGATCAAATAAGACTATGAAAAGACTATCATATGAAGCCTCACATAAATTGTCAATCCAATCCAGAGGGACTCATATTAGTCTTGACAAACTGTCTGGGGGCTGATATCTGTTTTTTTAATGAGATCTATTAAACAGAGACTAAAACACTTGAGATATGCTAAAAAGTACAGTATACAGATGTCAAATATAAACACTTATTTGTAACTTTCATTTGGTACACATGCAGAACACCAACAAATTAAAGCTTTAATATTATAAAGGTAAAAGTAAATTATTCATAAATAACTCGTTTGTATAACCCTGTGTCAGAAATAATTATAACATATATGAATGTGTGTCTAACAATCTCATTGAAAGAGCATAATCTATGTTTTCATGAAACTAACCCATTAAGGATATGAATTATTTATTGATAAAAACGTTATATAAAATTATTCTTGTTTCCTATAGTGGAATCAAATAATATAACTTATATAGAAATAGTTTGCTTTTCCCAAAAAATTCTAAGCTACTAGAGAAAATAATTCTAAAATAAAAGGCATTAATCGTGTGTTTGGTTAATCTATGCATGCTTTAGAGATACTCCAGCAATTTCTCTTTATTTTCAAACAATCTTGATTTTATATAAAATCTTGATTTTATATAAAATCAAGGAAACCAATTTCAGTTAACAAAAGAAGTTATTAAATAATTAATTACCTCAAGACCAGGAAAGCTTATTTGTATATTACTTGTGTTTCTCATACTTGTAATTCTCAGATTAATGCTAATATTTACCTTTTGCTAAATGTTCTCATACCATACCGTTTTTAAAAAGCAACTAATTAAAAGCTACTGATAGCTACAGGATAAACGATTTATAGAAAAAAATCAAATAAAAAGAGCACATATTATTTACTAATCTTTAAGTATAGAAATAACTGTATAACCAGAAGGAAATAGGTCTGTGCAGCCTAGATACACATTTCTGCAAACCTACACTACTGCTTCCCTTCCCAGGCTTCCTGAAGGCCCTATTCAGTTCTGAGATACAAAATGCCATAGCTATAAATTTCATACAGAAATTAGAGAAAATAAAAATAAAAAAATAAGAAATCACTGACTAACCCTCTTGAGTTGGTATACATTTAATTATTTTAATAGAAGACTCCAAATTTGTTCTGTAAATTTTTAATTGTACTTATAATTAAGAGTCTTAATTCATTTGAGTATAGATAGTACTATGTTTCAGGATTTAATGTTTGGATTGGCAAGAATGTAACATACAACATTATGGACTCAGAGATTTTAAGTATTTTTCATTTCAAATACATGTGATACAGCCATCTACACACACACACACACACACACACACACACACGGAGATTTAAAATGAACTGGTCTGTTATGTTTGCATGTGCTGGATTTCAAACACTAGTGGTAATGTTTCCTTAACATTGATATATGACCTTTGTAATTTACATTGAAGAAAGCTGTTTTTTTCAGCCTAATTAGAACTGTTTCAAATTTTCCTGCTAAATATATGATATAAAGTCCTTTCAACTTTTTTATTCTAGAGTTTCTTTCCATGTCAACTGTGTTCCAATCAAAATATGCTTTGAATTAAATGATTTTGATTGAATATGTGGATCACATTTCACTTCTAAGATTTAAAGTCCAAAAAGGAAAAGTTTAGCCTGTTCAAACAAAGCAAGAGCAGGCACTTTGCGGAAAGCTATTCACATTTAAGGAGACTGACAAATTGTTTGTGTGCACCATTAGGTCTCGTTTCTGCAATAGTTGCCAGATTTCCTGTCCCCCTAATAAGATACATTAACTCCTTAAATGCTGGCTCTGAATTTGTGATGAATCCAAGAAATGTTAGCATAATTTGTTGCATATAATTTCCTGCTTTGAAATAAACTCAAAGAATAGAAAGTTTGCTATGTCGTATCAAATTTCAAGAAACAAAGGCCACATTTTTCCATAATGGAGAGATACAAATTTAGAATGCAAATATGCTTTCCAAATAGGATTTTTCAGAAGTGACAAATCCACATTAATCCTCATTTTTAAAAACTGCACTAATTACCCTATTAAGGATTAGTTGTTCAGGTGAAACACAAGAATGAAAAATTTTGATGAACTATAATCAACTAACATGAGCTTAACATGCTCCCACAGTGATTACAATATATCACAATGCTTCAGAATTCAGATATTTACCTTAATATAAATATATAACAAAAATGTGAAACAAATTTTATACCGTTTACAAAGACTAGTTTAACTTTGGGAGCTTAAAAAGATGTGTGAAGCTGTGACATTAAGAACAATTAAGTCAGAAATGTCAAAGGGGGTTAAAAGGAGGATCGAGGATTTGGAGGGGAAAAAAAAATTGTGGGATGCTAAGAAACAAAAATATCTGACAGTTAAAAAAAAAAAGAAATTTGGTCAACAACACATGGAAGTTCAGGCTGAAAAGCAGATAGAGAAATCACTCAAAGGAATTCTGTACTTCCAAACTGCCCTTGAACTGCTGGGCAGAAGAGAGATTTTGGAGCCAGCAGTGCACTGTTCATTTCTACATTTATATCATTACTGAAGAAAAGTGTGAGTAAGTATCATATCTTGATAAAACTATCATGTGCTCGTGCATCTTTTGGCAGGAGAATCATTCTGTCTACGATTGTTATTGTGTAGTTTTAAATGGAGTAGTCAACCAGCTGTTATATATTTTACACACTGAAGGCCATGTTTCCTTTGAAATTCATAGTTTTAATCTCAACTGAAGTCTGTATTGCTGTGTGCCAAGATCAAAAGGATTAGGCAAACTTGTACAATTACCCTCCTTTTCAGAGAGATGATTTTTTCTAATGTTTAAAATAGTCTTACACGCTGACATTTTATCCAACTATTTTCTTTAGAGCCACAGAACATTAAAACATTTAATTAACATTTCAACCTTAGGTCACTCTTAATCTAAAATCTAGGAATTCATAATATACAGATATTTTAAACTAGTTATACTATAATACACATAGGGAGATGGAGCTTTTAAAAAAATTCCATTCAGTAAGAACGGATGGGGAACAACTCTAATTAAAGGAAAGGTATACCTATCCATTTATTATTTGTTTGAATTTTCATTCAGAAAATAATTCAGAGCTCACACTGATAAATAATCATCAAGATCGAATAAATTTAACCTAAGTAGGGTAATGCAAAAATAAGGATAAGTACATAAAAATAACACCGTGAAAGTCTATAGATTTGTTAAAGGTGTGCCATGTATGTGGCCCTAAGCTTTCTAGCAGGCAACATAAAGAAAGAAACACGAACACTTACAAAAATCAAATATGACCATAATGTAAAAATAAACCAGATGGCCTAGAAAAACACATTATTTCTATTCCTGAGATAAGAAAGTCCTCCCTTGGCACTATGATGGAATCCAGGTATGCGAGTCTCAGAGGGACTGACTTAATCCTGGGATAGATTTAAAGTACAGACAAATGGAGAGACCGTATATTCTTCAGGCAATTCTGCATAAACACTATTCCTCTTAGGTAAGGCTTTGCATGGTAAATTCTAGATGACATTCCATGACAAGAACGTGGAAAACAGCCATTTTACTATGTCAGTTAAATGGAGAGCCACACGCTTCAACAACAGCTAAACTGAGTCACAGGACTGAGGGTCCCTTAAAAAGGTGAAGAGCAGAAGGAGCAAGTCACCAACAAACCTCCACAAAAGGCAGGCCCACCTTCACGGAAGGGGTGGTGGCCTATCCTAAGACAAGTCCAAGATTCTCCCCCGGAAGGAATTGTGGGTCAAGTTTCCCACACAGAAAAACAGGCGACAAAAGCCTGCAAATGCCAACCATGATGTCCTCATACTTATGGGTGTTAAAATTTCTAGAAACTGAATTCCGAGCATTGTAAATGGCTGCTATGCTCCCTAAGATAAACTAGGTATAAAAATATACACTTGAGTAATTACAATACTACTCTAAAATTCTCAATTATCCACCAAGGTATAGGAAAAAGAATAGGTTCCTTCTTCAACAACCATCGAAAAATGTATTAATTTGCTGTCTGAACTTCTGGAGGTTTCATTTTATAGTCAGTTACAAAAGGAAGAAAAACAAAACCAAAAAATTTAATCCCTTCCCATTTGCTTATCCACATAGATCTGCTAAATACTAGCAGTCTCTTGCCTTTGAAGATGGCCAGACCAGAATCCCTACTTACTGCCAGATGTAGTTTAATCCCATGGGACCCCAGACAAAAACAAGGAGCTGTCTTCATGGCACCATGGATTCCCTGGACTGACTGCCATAAACTTATATTGGCAAATCAAAATCCTTGGCAAAATAGACTACTTACTAGATCGCCACTTCCAAGAATACCCAATAAAGAAAAACTTACTAAAGAATATAAATGAAAAAGTTGCTGAATATTTTTTAAAGCATTGACAAGGTCAGCCAGAGAATTACATCTGCACTTAACTTGGTGTATGCAATTGCATATACATACATTATGTAGGGCTAAAGTCTTTTTTTTCATTCCGCAACTTTTGATTAATATCAGCAGCTCTGTTATCCATTCAGTCTACAAACATTTATTGAGTGCTTACTGTAAGTTTTGTTTTATGCTAGATTCTGGGGATAATGAGATGATATGTCCCTTTGGAAGGTTGGCAGGGAGGCCAAAGGTCATCTCTAAGATGACTACTACAGTCTACTTGAGAGGCACTGAGAGCCTGAGACAGTAGCAAAGGGAGTGGAAGAGAGGGGACAGGTTTTGTAAGAAAGATTTAAGATTTAAGTTATTATACCAACTGATGACCAATATGACACTCAGTCTGGACCTTAATCAAACTGGAGAAAGAAGTTTACATGGTAAAAGATTAATTCAGTTTTAAAATTAGTATTAACATTTTAGATTTCCTTCCAGATTTGAAGTTAACCCTAAGTCTTTTTTAGGTGTGAGGATGCTAATTATAACAGAAATGTGTATACTACTTAAATATTAAACTATGTTCATGTTCAATATGGGGATGTTTGAGCCAAAACTTCCTGGATAAGAAGATGACCACCACAACTTTTTATCAGTGCTGTCCAATAGAAAGATAATGCAAGTCACATGTGTCATTTAAAAATTTCTAGTAGCCACATTTAAAAAAATAAATAGGTAGAATTTTAACATAGTACATTTAATCAGAAATACAAAAATATTATTAGGTTGGTGCAAAACTAATTGTGGTTTAAAAGGTTAAAAAAATTGCAAAAACCGCAATTACTTTTGCACTAACCTAATATTGAAACATATAACCAATATAAAAATTATCATTTTGCACTGAATTTTAGAAATCTGGTATGCATCTTACACTTACAATGTACATTAAATCTCAATCCAGACTAGCCACATTTGAAGTGAACAATGGCCACGCGTTACTACTGTGCTTCCCTGAAAGTAAGACCTGGCTGGACCATCAGCTCTAATGTGTCTTTTGGAGCATGAATACTAATATAAGACCCGGTCTTATATAACTCGGTATATATTATATTATATTATATTATATTATATTATATTATATTATATTATATATTATACCCAGTCTTATATTGTATTATATAAGATCCGGTCTTATATTATAGAAAATAAGACCGGGTCTTATATTAATTTTTGCTCCAAAAGATTCATTAGAGCTGATGGTCCAGCTAGGTCTTATTTTTGGGGAAACATGGTAGTGATTACAACACTGGACAGTAAAGCTTTTTATTCAGTTTCCAATACTGAATCTGCATTTATGGCATTTTGCTGTAAGATAGAATGTAGGGATTAACAATATTTAACCCTTTTTGTTCATGCATGCAAAAAAAGTAATGATCACTCTACCTTAAAAATTTTGTTTCACAAATTTGCTAAGATACTCTACCTGTAATTGAAATAGGTTTGTAACAAAATTTCATTAACAGAACTAAGAACTAAGAATAATTTAATAGTAATAACTTAATTAATAGTGATAGAGTAATAGTAATAGAGTAATAGTAATTAATAGTAACTTAAGTGTAATAAATTAGTAATGATGCTAGCCTTCATCTACTTTGATGAAAACCCCTATCACTATCTGATGTATTGGAAAAAACATGGGATTTACAAGCCAGAGACCCTGGACTGAGTCCCCATGCCACCACTCCGAAGAGTGGACCTTGGGTAAATCATAGCAAATCTGTTCCTTGCTATGCTTTCATGGTGGATCTATCCAAAAAATAAATGTACATGCTACCAGGAATGCATACGATGCAGAAAAATTAGTTTGTCACTGCTGGGGATAAAACAAAAACAACAATATTTAACCCTTTTTAAAATATAGCTTCTCTTACTGAAAATAAAGATAAAGCTTACAAAGCACCTTCAGACTACAAATGACTTTTGATGCAGTTTTGAAAAGGTCATTATCACTCTCAGTGCCATGAAGAATGGCTATGCCCTGAAACTCAACAGCTGAAATATAGTATCTTCAAGTATGAAACAGACATAATGTTCTGCAGTGTATATTCTTTAGGCACTTACAGATCTCTGAAGAAATACGGCAGCATTTGAAAGGTGGCACTTTAACTACTCTCTCAACAACAAAGGCAAAAGACTAATTCTACCAACTACAACGTTATCTATAAACTCTGCATCCTGAAAGGTCCTCGGTTAGAATTCTTACTTATTGTGTACTCGGCTGTATCAGTCGTGTGCTTTAAGAAGTACACACATAGCCATAGACTGCAAGTTAGTATAGGGAACACAGTGTTTGCTGAAAGGCAGATATATGAAATCTGTACACAAATGTAGATGTATATACACCTCATGAAAAGCACCTTATTTAGCAGATGGAATTAGCCTCTGTCACTCAGAGTGTCATGCGGGGCGTCCGGCGGGGTCTCAGCTCCCACTCCCCACATAAGAACACAGGACATGGTGAGGCCAAAAAAGAACACCCACGGAGCCATAAGTAGGGAAGTCTTATCACTATATTCTCACCGGCGGCATCCGCCTCTCTGCAATCCGCTCTTGCTAGCCCCCATTTTCTCTCTCTTGCTAGCGTAGTCACGGCAGTTATATTAGTAGCCAATGGCTCACTGGTTACAGCTGATGGCCAACTAGCCACAGCTGCTGGCCATCTAATCACAGTTGATGGCCATTTACTACCTGAGCCAGCACCTTTCTATGTGAGGCCGAGAGCCTGGAAACTGCTTTTTGGGGTTTTGTCCCCACAGCCTCTCTTTGCCCACTCCTAGTAATAAACAGTCTATGATTCTCTAAATCACATTAAATTGTAGGTCTGATTCTTTCTGAATTAACACTGGAATAATGACAAGTTAACAGTGTCCGTCTTGTTAAATTATTTTTACGCAGCCATGAATGTCCAGGTAATCTGAGATCAACAATCTAAACTTTTTGAAAGATTTAAGCAAATCTGTTACTTATTCCTTACCTCCTTTTTACTTCATAACTCATCTCGTCTTTCTGGTACATATGTTTGTGCTAAGATGACTATGTATGATTGTGTGAATTCAATGGATGCTAATTTTTCCTCGCTTTGCCTCTTTGCATTATGGTGTTTATGTTGCTAACTCTCTTGTCTCTAAGCTTCCTTGATAACCTCCCTCCAGATTCTCTTTCTACAATTTTGATTTTCCTTCTCACTTTTAAATCCTTTGTCCACTTCTTCAGTATTTGTTTTCCTCATGATGCAGTCCCAGGCCCATTTCTGATATAACTTAGGCTTGATGAGGTAGATTTCAACTACCTTACCCGACAATTATTACCATCTACAGAATTTCAAGTTCACAATGTCAACTAGCCATCAGACTACTTCTTTTGCTGTGTGTGTGCTTCAGGTAACGCAAACTTGAACTATCAAAAAAAGAATGACTAACTTTTCCTCTTAAACTTCCTCCTCTCTTGATTTTGTGATTATGGATGTAGTCCTTCATTAGTTAGCCAATTTAGAAATTGTGGCAGACACCTTCTTTTCCTCTTGTTCTAAAACCTTATCAGAGAATATATCTGATATATTCTCCAAAATATCTTTCAAACTCATTCTTCCTTTTCCTCCCACTGTGATTATCTTTGGTTCTGTGCTTCGTTATCTTTTGGTTCAATTATTCTAAACACTATCCAAACTGTTCTCTTTATCTCTAAAATTTCTGCCCTTCAATTCCTCCTCTATACTTACCGCTGTCTAAAACCTGACCAAGTCATGACTCTCCTTAAAACTTTTCAATGGTTTTTCTTTCTACAAAGCAGTGCATCTCCAACTTTGATATACACTGAAATCACCTTTGATATTCACTGACTTGTTAAAACACAGATTTTTGGGCTCCCCCACCTCTTCCCAACAGAGTTTGTTTCTGTAGGTCTGGAGCTGAGCCCAAGATTTGCCTTTTTAACAAGTTCTCAGGTAAGAATGATGCTCTTGACGTGGCAAACACATTTTGAGCACCACTAGCCCAAAGAAAAAAGTCCACAGTATTTACAAGGCATTAAAGATTGTTTTTATCATCTGCTTGTGGCCTTATCTTTCCATAGGTATTGCTCACAGTTCTCTTACATATCACACTCTACCTTCTGAATTAAGTTTAGCTCTCATACTGTTCTATAACGTCAATATCTTTATTCACATTGCTTCCTGCATCTGTAATGCCCTTTCCATCATCTTCCTCCCTCCCTGGTAAACTCCTACTCATGCTTACATACTATGACAAATGCAGTTTCCTTGCTTAAGCCTTCCCCTATCTTCCCAGGAAGAATAATAAGGCATTTCTGTAACTATGCATGGTAACAGATGTTAATTAGGCTTGTGGTCATCATTTCAAAATATATGTAAATATTGAATCATTATGTTGTACATCTGAAACTAATATGTCATATGTCAATTATATCTCAATAAAAATATTTTTTAAAATTAGACCCACACACAAATAAGTAAATAAAATGATAAATACTCTTATGGTAGCTTGTGCTTTTCGTTACTGGTACATACCACTAGTATTATACTATTTATTACATTAAATTATATATTATCACAAGTTATATATTTATTTGTTTAGTTTCTTATTTTCTGTCTGTGTCCCTCACTGAACAATAAGTTCAAAAAAAGGCAGGTGCCATGCTCTCTTTCTCACTGCTATAGTCCCAGAGACTAATAAGTAGTAGGCACTCACAAAATATTTGTTGAATAAATAAATACATCAATTAATCTACTTCTCTAATTAGTTACTGTCATGTCTGTTTGATCTTCATAATGACAGCCCCAAAGGGCAGGTGTCATATTCTTCCAATTTTGTGATCACAGACCTAATTACCCACAGGCCCCTAATAAATGTCTACTGAATGAATGAATGGCATTTAAGAAATTCTTGTGATTTAGCACAATTCAGTGTCTACGCTCAGGAACTATGATCTTAGAGCTTTGTATAGGAAGCATGAAATTGACCATAGAAACTTTATCCAGTTGATACAGTGCTAATTTGGCAGAGTTTTAGAAAATGTGAAGAATTTCTGTGCTTACTAGCCAGTACAAACGAGATGTACAGTTTGTTAAACACAATCAAATTTGGGGCAGTATGATTACATGGAAAGAAGAAAAGCATCCTCTTTCAGGTTTTATTTTCTCTTGAATCATGTCAGGAATATGGATGCAAATGATAAACGTGACAAAAGCTCCAAAAAGACATTATGCAAGGAAAATGCAGCTGAAGGTCAACTTGGAAGAGGTTCACTGACCAGGTGACAACAATAGAATCACAATAGCAACACCTAACATCTAGTGAGTACTTAGGTTGTGCTCAGTTTTATGCTGAATTATTTACATGGATTACTTTTATTTAATCTTCACAATAATCTTACTGGATAAGCACTACATTTTAAAAAACTGTTTTACAAATGAGGCTAAGAAAGCGAAATAAATCACCTAATGTCACACAGCTAGTAAACGTCAGAGTTGCAACCTGAATCCAGATCTGACTCCTGAAACCACGTTATTCACTATACATTCTTTTGAAACATTATGAAACAGAATGGTATATCCCAAAGCTACATTAAGAAAATAATGAAAATATGAAAGCATTTCATACTAAGAATTGTTTTTAACGGGTTTCAAATATGTAATTTGGTAACACTAATATTAAGTACGCTGACTACATACTAAATCTGAAGTCCTATGTCGACCTGCCTGCTTTATTTCTAGGTAGTATTGTTCTTTCAACTGGTTTTGCTTTTACACATGCCTTTTTAAAACTAAAACTTTTACCTTGCATTACCATTTATTGTTCTGTCTTCCTCACCGAATGTCAGTTCCTGAAAGGCATAGATTATATCTGCATTTTTGGAACTGAGCACATAGTAGACACTCAATAAATATTTATAGACCTGAATAAAAAACACCTATTTTAGGCCTATTTTAAATTAATTTAAACTAAATACTTTAGGAGGTTTTAAAAATTAAATTAAAATAATCTGCCTTTAGAGAAAGACAGAGAATACCAATGTATTTGTTAACTGCTAAATCCAAAGATTCTTAATAGAGAAGCAATCCATTAAACTATTTTGGGAATGAAAATTAGCAATAAGAGTTCCTTCTGCTAATTTCTGAACATTCATGAACATTGGATCAAAACAATGTGATTTCATGCATTTTAATGTGTATCATATTTTGTTTTGACACATGAACTACTTGAGTTCCTTAAATCAAACTACTGTGCAAAATGAACAGAAAATTATCTTATTTCCTATTTAAATAAACATTTACATTTAACTACCAAACTAGATATATGTTTTTCTTAATTTTTGGAAAATGTTTTAAATACTTTATGTAATCACACTGTCTCTATCTACTCAGGACACTGATTACATGTTTTTCTCTTTTTTTTTAAAGCATAGAACAAACATTATTTGCTTTTGTGATTTAACAGCTCTTAAATATGTCACTTGGCAAACTCTTAAACTACTATAATAATAAACAAATCTGCTTTGAGGTACTTTTAAATATTTTCAGGTAACTTCTTTGATAAACCGTTAAGACACACCGGAGTAATATAAAATCATAGTTGGAATCACTACCTGTATTAGGTTAGGAGAACTGGACCCGGGACATAGATGTATTTATTCTGAGACCACCATGTTCCTCCTTTGTTGTTCAAAAATACAACTCTTGTTTGTAGAAAGTCTACCTTTTCAGTTCAATCCAACACAGAGGATGCCGTTATAAGGCCAGAATCTATCAAACGTATTACTAGCAATAGAAGTCGTTAAATTTTTTTTAAAGATGCAGGTGAAAAGACAAACAGCGAGGCAAGAGTTAATTGAAACATTCCTCTTAAGAGCCACTGAGTTGAGGAGTGGGGGCTGGTGGATGGCGGGAGGAAGGAGAGGCGGAGAGATGCAGAGTTAATCAGGGAGCAAATCCAAAGCCAGGCATGGATAGGCCTCACTAATGAGCCTCAAGTACCCTGCAGTGGTTTTCAAACTTAACTGGCTTCAAACGATGCCACCCCATGACAGAATGCAGCTAGCCATAAGAGGAGGGTGATTAGAATAAATGACTGGAGTAATTAACTCTGATGTGAAACCACCTGATTGGAAAAGAGAAGCCAAGAGCTATTTAGCTGATGGTCCTCCAGTAGAAAAAGGAAGCTTTCCCTTTCTCTTGTGTGGGTGTTCAGTTAGAACTCAACTCTTTCAAGTAGGTATTTGGTAGCACTAATGAAAAGCAGCTTTCATTCAAGGGCCTCTCAAGGACCTTCCCACTCATTTTGAAAAGGGAAGAAAATAAAAGCTTCAAAGTAGAACTAATTTACTTTACTCCCCTACCTCTTAGTGAAGTCTGCATTAGTATTTACGCTAACGGTCTACCTCCAAATAATGTCATCAAATAGCAAAAAATTTTATTTATGAAATGACCAGAAAAAGATAGTTAAAAATTTTAAATTCTCCCTTTCTTTAAAAATATTTTACAACATCACATATACATCTTAGATATGTACATTTTTTTTTTTGCCACTCTTACGCAGTGAAGCTGGAAAAAAATGCTTTACACATAGAAAACTTTAAACTTATAATTGTTGATCAGGGTAAATATATCCTTTGTTAAGTGCCATTTCAATTATTCTTCCTATACCAAGGGACTCTTGAGGAAGGGAGAAGGATATTTGTTTTTGAAGAGAAAATAAAACAAAACAAAACAAAAAAGAATTACATTAAGGTAAGGAAAGAAAGAGAAGATATAAAAAGGACTGGCTTTCTTACAGTGCAAATTGACCCAAAGAATCCACCACACTCTCCAGTCTGCTTTATTTTACAAAGAGAAGAATTACAAAGACCGGGGGCATTACTACCCGCTGTTTTACAAGTAATCACCAATTCATCGGACCAATGTTGTTCTGTACCTGCTGAGTTAATGTGCCTGGACACACCCTCCCCCTAAAACAGGTTCCCAAGCTTCCCGGGAACAACGACGGGAGCAGTAGCACTGGTAACTTAGCAAATGTTTATGCCTGAATTCGGATTTATTTGACAGCTTTACACCTTTGGGCATGATATAATTAAATGTTTTGACAGCTAAACAAAAACTGCATAAATTTAAAAGCTACTTAGGAGATCAGCATCTAGAATTAAAATGAAGTAATTTGCTTATACTCTAAACCACTTTCAGCAATGCAGTCCAATAAAAAGCATGAAGAGAAGGCTAAATGTCTATGCAAACGTTTCAGCTGATTCTTTCACATTTCTCTCATGAAGAATATTTCTCTTATAAATACTGATAACGACTTCAATATCAACAAAGGGAACAGAAACAGATGTAAGATGATCAATATAACCCCTAAATTGTATCTTTGGTTATTTTCTATAATTTTAGAAGCAGGAATATTAAAAAGGCAAAGACCAAGAAACTGTGTTATTTAAAAGGCCACTGTGTGCTATTTAAAAGGATTTAAAGCAACAGAAGGAGAGTGAGTGGTCCTTCCAACCCCGACACTAATGACCCAGGAGTTAATCCTCATTTTCCAAAGGTGCCAGGTTCCAGATTTTCATGGTACTTTGTACTGCCTGGTCCTCTAAGATCCCAATTTTCACTTCTTATGGAGGGAGAATCACAGTGACTTATACTGCCTACCTTCAGAAAAACCTCTGCAGTATCTGAGCTCCAGAAAATGTTCCCATCAGTAGTACTACTCAAACATACAGACTAAAAGACTCAGATACTCCTCTAAAAATAAAAAAAAAAAAAAACTGTAAAGCAAAATTGCCCATTAAACTATCATTTTTAAAACAAAAGGCTGATTTATATCTGCCATATTGCATCTTATTATCATTCTGGAAAGCACCTACAGAGCATAGGATTAGAGTGTAACAAAAAGCTCAAGTTTAAACAATAAGAATCATTACGGAAGCGTTTGGACTCTATCATATATATAAAAACATTTATAATCCACTTTTCATTATGTAACAACCTGAGAAGATACTGTACCCTCAGTAAATGAAGGTAAGACTGATCAGTTCTTTAATTAAAAAAAAAAAATCAATGACATGTTTAGAAACCAGTTCACTTCTCATGTGATGTTTATATTTCCCTTTATCATTCTTCTTAGAAAAACGGTTCTACAGGAAGAAAATACTATGAACCAAATCCTGTTTAACTTACACATACTGATGTCAAGTAATTTAAAAATCATTCTAAAAAGAGCTTCTTATGTATACATCTAAAAACATTACTGCATTATCTAATTGTTCTCTTCCTCTCCCTCGTGTTAACAGGATGGATGTCTTTTTGTGTACCATATCTGGAGGTACTGGAACATAGCCTGAATATGGATTGAATTTGTTCAAGTGTTTAAATGTCGGATAGTGTACAGACTATAGGGATAAGGGATGGTGGCATCAGAAGCTGAGAGTTCCAATTTGCCTATTTTTTCTTTTTTTAAATGAATGGCTCAATATTCCTAGTAGACGGAGAGCTGTCTGAAGACTTAGAGAACTTAGACCCGAATGTAAGTATTACTTAGTGTAAAATAAGAAATAAATACTACTACAATACTACATACTAAAGATGTCCCTTTCTGAAGAAAAATTATCTCAGTGTCTTTTATTTCACTGTTTCTCCTCTCCGTGGACATGTTTTGAAAAATGTTATCAAATAATCAAATGTTATCAAATACATTTAACAAAGATGTATCTACCAGCCAGGCTTTCTGATTAGAATGAGATAACCAGTGGCACTGATCTAATTTAACTAAAACTACAGGAACTAGAATTTAACCCATGTTGCCTTTTTATAGGTGAAAGAACTAAGTTCTAACTGTTAGAAATTGCTGCAGCAGCTCTAGGGGTACAATGAGCTTTGGTTCATACCCATTGAACGTATGTAAATACATCACGTCTAGTAAAATGTACCTAATCCAGAGAACTAAGACTCCATTGATTGCAAGAACCTTTACATATTGCTAAGAATTAAAAAGGTGCAAAATAAATTGTAACGAAATGCTTCAGTATGCAGAATTCCCATTTTATACGGATTGAAAGAGCTATCAGAATTTTTAGACATAGGTTTTTAGTAAGCACTGTACATGTGTAAAAAAGAAAATATAAATGAAATAAACTGGTTATTCATAAATTGTTTCACAGAGTCCAACTCTCCTGAATGACTTCCTGACTCAAAGTTGAAGCCTGTGTGTTTCTCCATGCATTGTCCTCAGTTCCTTTAAGAGCACTAGTGAGGCAGCAATTTTTAAACGGGAATTCACGATTACCTTGGAATTCTCTTCTAAGCCTCAGACTTACACTCTCCAAATTTTCATGTTGACATTTTCTTGATATCTCTCTCTCTCTCTCGCTCTCTCTCGCTCTCGCTCTATTAGTTAATGTACTTCTCATCACTACTCCTACTCTTGTGTAATATTTATGTTTGTTAACTATGATACCTCTATCTTAGTACCTGCACTGTGATAATTCTATCTTAAAATTTACTGAAGTACACTATAAAAAAAAAATTTAGCAAAACAAAAGCAAACTCTTAGAGGCAGACAACAGATTGGTGGTTACCAGAGGGGAAGGGGGTTGGAGAGAAGGCGAAATGGATAAAAGGCGTCGGTTACATGATGAAGGATGGAAACTAGAATTTGGTGGTAAGCATGATGTACAGTACATACAGATGTGGGATAATATTATACATTTGAAAATTACGTAATGTTATAAATCAATGTTACCTCAATTTTTTAAAAAAAGATGTTTAATGGAGCAACACTGTTTAGTGGAAGACAGTTTGGCAATTTCTCAGAAAACTAAATATACTCTTACTGTATGATCCAGCAGTTCTGCTCCTTGGTATTTACCCAAATGAGTTGAAAATTTATGTCAACATGAAAACCTGCACACAGATATTTGCAGCAATTTTATTTACAATTGTTAAAACTTGGAAGCAACTAAGATGTCCTTCAATAACTGAATGGATAAATAAACTGTGGTGTATTCGTACAACGGAATAGTAAAAGTAAATGAGCTATCAAGCCACAAAAAGACATGACGGAACTTTAAATGCAGATTGCTAAGTGGAAGAAGCCAATCTGAAAAGGCTACATAATGTATGATTTCAAATATATGACATTCTGGAAAAGGAAAAACTGGAGATAATAAAAAAAATCAGTGGTTGCCAGGTTTTGGGGTGGCTGAAGCGGGGAGGGATGAATAGGTGGGGTACAGGGGACATTTAGGGCAGGGAAACTATTCTGTACGACACTGTAATGGTGGATACATGTCCTTATACGTTTGTCAAAGCCCGTAGAACGTACAACACAAAAAGCGAACTCTACTGTAAACTCTGGGCTTTTGTTAATAATGATGTATCAATACTGGCTCATCAACTATAATAAATGCACCACACTAATGACAGTGAGAATTGGGGGAAGAAGTGAGGGGTGTATTTAGAACTCTAAGTTCTGCTCATTTTTTTATGAACCCGAAACAGCTCTAAAAAATAAAGTTGATTTTTTTGATTGATGTTTTTATGTTTGTCTCTTCCTCCATTGAGCTATAAGTTACTTAAACATTTGAGTCACAACTCATTCATCTTTGGATCTCATGCCTAAGACAAGCTATTGGTACATATTAGGGACTTCGATTGCTACTTTTTGAAATGCAAGGAGTATGGTTGTCCTACCAAAGGACTGTCAGAGCTTTCATTCCCACCATGTGTGCCACAGCCCACAGAATGAGATGCATTGATAAATATTAAATTCATACTTTTCATTGTCACTTAGACAAGTACATTCCAGGATGAATATTTGTTGTTTTTACTTTACCTCCTTTTCATAGTGAGTCAAAACGTATGCACTGACAAGTCACTACTTTTATGTAATATTTACTATTATGATGATGTTCAGGGCATCGTGCTGGGCACTGTAGGACAAAAATAAATGAGGCATTTTCAATGCTCCCTGTCCAGTGAGCTCCCAGTGCAGTGACGACACCTGATGTGAAAAGCAGTACGAACAAAGGGTGCAGAGAGCAGAGAGCTGAGAGCACAAAGCACGCTTCAATAGTGTTATAACCTTTCATATAAATATATAAATCATATTAAATAAATACCATTTTATGAGGTAAAAATACAGTTTGCATTAATCAACACTCAAGATATCATAGTGCTTAAACAGTGGATTTGAAATAGTTGAAGAGACAATTAGTGATCTAAGCAATATGAGGAAATTATAAGAATGGAATACAGAGAAATAATTGAATGGAAAATGTAAAAGAGAGCCTTTATAGTCATGGGAATGGGAAGGTCCAATATACATCTAAAAGCAATTCTACCAAAAATAGAGAGAATGGAGAGGAGACAATATCAGAATGATAACTTCTGAGAACTTTCCGAAATGTATTTAAGGCATAAATCCTTAAATTCAGGACGTAAAATAAGTCCCAAGCAGAACAGATAATAAATCCCCAGTTAGACCCATTATTAGACAATTGGAAAAATGTTAAAAGCAACCCAAAAAGGAACAGTGGATATATTTCACAACGGTAACAACAAAAGTCAGAAGCTAATGTAATAACAGCGTCTTCTAATGCTAGGGTAGAAAATAACAGTTAACTTATTAACTAAAGAGTGAGAATAAAAAAATCACTCTAGATAAAGAAAAACCCCCTGTCAAACAAAACACGTTTATCCGCCGTATCCAGAACTTAAATTCTCTAGCTTCCTCTGCTTGGGTGTTGCACCAACATCTGAAACAACCTATCGAAGGATACAATGACCGTTCATTTCCAAACTTCTCCTCTTCTTGATTTCCCTAGTTCTGTTAAATTCACCACCATCTTCCACTCACCTAAAGCCAGAATTTCAGAATGTCATTTAATTTTTTTTCCAGATACAAAATCTTACAAATTCTACCTATATATGTCTTTGTCGTCTATGCCACACATTCCCACTGTCACCATTCTGCTTCAGGCTCGTTTGAAAAAGCCTAAATTGGCTTCTTCACAACTCTCATTTATTCTTGCTTTACTTAATCCTATATGATGTTACTCACCTTCCTAAATTAGACCGCCAGTCATTCCACTTTTCTCTAAAAAATTCTTAAGTGCTCCTCTTTGCCCGTAGAGTAAATCCAACTCCTTACTTATCATGCCATTGAAGTCCCTCTGAATATCTGACCTCGAACTCCTTTATGGTCTTAAGGCTCAACTACACTCTCTTTTTTACATTAGTCAAACTGAATCGCTATTAACCAAAATAACTTATTATCTCTCTCCTGTATCTCTGTACATCTCTCCTTGGTTGGAATTTGATTAAAACAAAATTCCAACAGATATCTGCCAACTTCCTCTCCCTCATTCTTTCCCTTAGTCAAGACACTCACACACATTTCCACTTGTCAGCTAAAGTGTGCACAAAGAAGCCAGATAATCGTCCATAAGGAAATTGTAGAGGAGCTTACAGAATCTCATGGTTAGCGGAGCAAAATAACATGGTATTGCAGGTTCTCTTAGGTTGAGGGTCCTATTAATATTACAAGGGTGACCCTGAGCTGTCAAAGTGCTTGCCAAAGAAAGATAACATCATTATCATTATCATTTTTACCAAATAAATAATATGTGATTTCGGATTTACTTTTAGTTGATCATACAATTAAACAAAATATTCCACTTCCTTTGCATACGTATTTATAAATTAGGTCTTTAGTCTTAATTAAAAATACTTGTGTATGGAACTAGAAATGCTGCTCCTACTTACATGGTGGTTATAAATTTCTCAGGAAAGACTAGTTTGAAAAGATAAGATCGTTATGAGATGGGTTTTGAAATACAGAACATATATGATTCAATGAAATGAGTGGTAAATTCTCTCAGTTTGATGGCATAGGGTAAATGATGCATTGAAATGAAGAAGTATTTTGTTCACTTCCAAAGAGAATAATTATCTCATCTAGATGAACAGTTATGCAATTAAAAAAGCACAGTTTACAGCAAGAAAGAAAATTAAGGGTTGTACAATCCTAGGCTAGATGTTCAAGGTCAGCTAGAAATTTAACCACTGTAACCATGAATTTTATGGATTTTTGATTGTTGGCTTTTTGGAAGAATTGCTTTTATTTTCATGATTTGCTGCTAACTATGCTTTAGATTGGGACGTGGGGGACAGGGGGGTTGGCAAACCTTTTCTACAAAAAGCCAAATAGGAAATATTTTAGGCTTTGCCATAAGATCACTATTCCAACTATAATAACTCAAAGGCAGCCACAGATAATATAAACAAACATGGTGGCTGTGTTCCAATAAAAGCTTCTTTACAATAGGTTGAATTTGGCCTATGGGCCATAGTTTGCTGATCTCTGCTTTAGGCTCATAAAAACAACTTTTAAATAAATTAGGTGAAATTTTGATATTTTCTTCACTGAAAGAAAATGATTAGGCATAGAACCCAAACCAGTAAGAACCCAAAATAGATGGCCCTGAGGACTCAGGAACATAGCTTCTATCTGGCCCCTGGTATTGTCCTTCACCCTACTTCACTGGCATCTGAGACTGTCTCAAAATACTTCCAAGCTGAAAGAAAATAGCTGCTGTTTCTGTGGAACCAGAAATCCAATCTTCCATCATCCATGAGTTAGGATCTCTTTACAACTCAAAAGGCTTCTACTTGGGCAACTGTAACAATGGGTAAGTTGTTTATTTTCGCTAAGCCTCTATTTTCTTAAAGTAGGGTAATATCTATAGTGGAGAATAAAATCAAATAACATATGAAAGGATATTTAAAACAATGTCTGGCACATAGTAGGTGTTCAACAAATACCTTCTGGTTTACCACCTCCCCTCCTTACTCACAAAACCCCTTGACCCAAAGTTCACTCACTTATCCTCCCATTATACCTTCATTTAGGACTCACCATTCTTGTCAGAGATTGTGCTAAAAACTGGGGACATGGCAGTGAAGAACACTGACAAGGTCCCATTCTCATTCTTGTGGGAAGACTGCAACACACCAAATTATTCGATAATGTCAGATAGTTATTAGTGCTACAAAGTGATGAGATATAGAGTAACAGAATTTTGAAAGAGCAAATTCCTTTGGGAAAGGTGACCAATGACTTGAGATGTAAAAGGAAAAAAATAGCTAGTCAAAGAAGCAGTTGAGGAAAGAATATTCCAGATGGGCTAAACAAAAACAAAATTTTAGAGGTTAGAAAAGTTCTGGCACATTCAATATCAGAAAGGAAGTAGGACTCAGAAACTGAGACAGTTATTGCCAACGTTAGCCACTCTTCAATGTCTGCTCCTGCCACACAACAACACCGCTTTCTGCTCTGCTACTTCAACAACTATTTTACATTCCCACCAACAGTGTAAAAAGGTTGCATTTTCTCCACAACCTTGCCAACACGTGTCTTTTGTTTTTTGATAATAGCCATCCTGACAGCTATAAAATGATATCTCATCTTAGTTTGATTTGCATCAACCTGATGAGGAGTCTTTTCATATACCTGTTGGCCATTCATTAGTGTGAAGTATTCTTTGGAGAAATGTCTATTCAAGTCTTTAGCCCATTTTTAAAATCAGGTTATTAGTTTTTTTTTTTTTTTTGCTATTGAGTTGTAGGTGTTCCTTCCACATTTTGGAAACTAACCCCTTATCTGATACATGGTTTGAAAATATATCTTCTCTCATTCTTTGGGTTGCTTTTTCATTGGGTTGAATGCTTCCTTTGCTGAGCAGGAACTTTCTTAGTATGATGTAGTCCCACTTGTCTATTTCTGTTTTTACTGCCTGTGCTTTTGATGCCAACAGCCATGAAATAATTTTCAAGACCAATGTCATTAAGCTTTTTCCCTGTTTGCTCCTAAGAGTTTTACAGTTTCAGGTCTTACGTTTAAGTCTTTAATGTTATTTTGAGTTGATTTTTGTATCTTATGTAAGATAAGGGTACAATTTCATTCTTTTCCATGTGGATACTCACTTTTCTCCACACCATTTAACAGACTATCCTTTCCCTATTGTATATTCTTGGCACCCTTGTTGAAGATCAGCTGACCATATATGCATAGATTTATTTCTGGGCTCTCTATTCTGTTCCATTGGTCTGTATGTCTATTGTTATGCCAGTACCACACTGTTTTAATTATGGTAGTTTTGCAATATATTTTGAAATGATGTCTACAGGTTTGTTCTTCTTTCTCAAGATTGTTTTGGCTAGTCAGGGTCTTTTGTCGTTCTACATGAATTTAGGATTGTTTTCTCTATTTCTGTAAAAAGAATGACATTGGGATTTTTCATAGGTATTGCACTAAATCTGTAGATCACTTTGAATAATATAGACATTTTAATTAACATCATCACACTTTCCAATCTACAAACACACAATTATCTCGCCATTTGTTTGTGTCTAATTTCTTTCATCAATGTTTTCTAATATTCAGTGTATAAATCTTTCATTTCCTTAGTTAAATTCATCCCTAAGTATTTTATTCTTTTTGTACTATTGTAAATGGGATTATTTTCCTAATTTCCTTTCCAAATAGTTCATTGTTAGTGTATAAAAAAAGCAATTGACTTTTATGTATGGTGATTTTGTATTCAGCAATGTTATGAATTTATTTATTAGTTCTAAGTTTTTTTTGTTTGTTTTTTGCAGGGAGTCTTTGGGGTTTCTGTATGTAAGATCATGTCATATGCAGACAAGGCCAATTTTACTTCTTCCTTTTCATTTTGCATATTTTTTATTTCTCTTTCTTGCCTAACTGTTCTGAGATAGGACTTCCAAACCACCAGATTTATTATACAATCACTAAACTAATACTCATTCTATCTACAACAAAGGATTATTCCAAAGTTCAAATAAGGTATGTAAAAATTGCTTTCAAACTATAAAGTACTGTAATGTGTAATTAGAAAGGAAGAGCAATTCCCTTGAATTCTGGAAATGTGATTTTGAATTTTTGCTATTATTAGTTGTATGACTGTACCTACCAGCCTTTTCAAATTTCTAGAAAAACTAGAATATCTTCACTACCAGTCTCTCAAGGATATTATGAGGCTCAAATGACTAAGTGATAGCTACTTCTAAAATGTTAAATCCTATACGAATTTAAGTTATTTTCATCATGATTTCTAATTTTTTTACTTAAAATACTATGATTATTAATAATAGAAGTAAAACGTGTTCAGAAGCTTTTTATTGGTTAAAATTGCTATTAAACCTCATTACAGACCTTAGTTATTAGCAGAAACATTGCTAGCTTTTGTAAAAATATTTTAAACACTTCATTGTGAAGTTTTTTTAACACAGTTCACCAATATGCAAACAACAGAGCAAATGTATTAGTTCATGCAGTGTTTTCACATGGAAACTTGGGCCCATGATTAACCAGTTAGAGTACCACTCATAAAATATACCATAAACAGTAAACATGTCTATTAAGTGAATTAAAGAACCCCTACACTATGGAGTAGTGACACAAACAAAGACTTGATTTAAAATCTTTAAAACGAGAGGTCTACTTTAATTCTAGACGTGGTAAAGGAGAAAGTCATATTCCTTAACTAAATAGTACTTAAAGTCTCTATTAGAGCTCCAATTTCTCACAAGACACATGCCCATTTAGGAGATCATAGGTCAGTTTTTATAATATAACACATTGTAAATAACATAAGTAATTAATCATGATTGTAAATCAATGCCCCATTTATAGGAGCTCAGAGTCTATCATATGTGTTTACATTTTTGTTCTACACCAATTTAAAAATGTATTAGCCTTGTAATCCCCATGGGAATACCACGTAGAATCTGTATTTGGTCACTTGAAATCACCTGAATTAAAAAAATTAATTGTAAGTTGTATCTTCCTAAATTTCTCATATCTTGCCATCATTCTGAATAGCATTCAAAATCATGTCAATCATTAAAAGTAACAAGACATTTTACTAGTAGGACAATCCCTCACTCCTGATACAGAAGTATTTGATAATAGGCTACACATCCAGTTTGGTTGTTGTACTCCAGTGAACACTGAACCTCTCATCAAGGCAGGGAATATTATGAAAATTTTTTTCTCATTTACTGTTCTCTGCTTGACTGGGCAGCAATCTCGAAAGGTACACAGTAATAACTGCGGCTTTTCATAAACTGGTCACAGTTACTCGCAGTCTCTATTTCTTCTTTGCCAGAGTTTATTTCCAGATGAAAATAAAACACACTTTTATTAATGGCTTTTATTATTATTTTAAAGTGCTATAATTTCAAAGAATTTAATTGTCTAAAGAATGGACGATGCAAACTCCCCAGATCAATATTCTAAAAAGGAAATCCAGATACTAGAAATAACTTCAAGATGTGGCATGCTGGGAAATATCAGGAGCAGACAAGCCAAGTCGTGCGAGACCATCAGAGACAGAGAGACCGATTTTGAGCAAAGCTATTAGGTTGCCTTATAGACAGGGAAGAAAGAGAAAAAAGAGTTCTGGTACACAGAACTTCCAGCCACAATGCAAAGGTAAGTTTAACACATATGTAACGTAGAAAACAAACCTGCCATATCTGCTAATATATAATGTGTAAAAAAGACTGCCATATGATGAAAGCATAGCTCCAATATCTTCAAACAGAATGATAATGTCAGAAATATGACTAGCATGTACCTTAACAACAAGTTCGGAAATAAAATAGTATTTTAGTTTCAGAATATAATATTCACTAAAATTTCTTAGCTATTCTTATTAATTATACACTAATAATTTCTTATGTTACTATTAATTTATAGATTAATAAAATATACTAATAATAAACCACTAAATAAAAGTAAATATTGGATCAAAATTCATCATTAATGCCTACATATATAAATTCCATAATTAGAAACATCATCAGTAGCTGAATATTTAAATATCAAGTTTATATTAAAAACAAAGGTTGTTGCTTGGTTTAAATGGGTAGGAGATAGCACTAATGACTGTCATGTTACAGGTACATTCCTACGTTTCACACTGAGAAAAGTACCTTTCATGGTCAAAGAGAACCCCACATTCATGCTATTAGTTGAAAAAGGAATTATGTGTATTTTGGAGATGGTTCAAAAAACAGGAAAACAAATTAAAAAACAAACAAACAAAAAATGTCTAGAGCTATCATCATTACTGGAAGCATTAACTGACAGCATATGCCCCTATGATAAATGGAGGCCATTTTCTGGGTGAATAACGTGTTCAGCTACACTATTATTAACTCAAGGAAGACACGCTGGACTTCTTGGCTTTGTTATTTTAACACTATCCACATATCATGGATTATTATGTGGCCAAAGTAGTATTTATGAGGTGAAATAAAAGAAGTCAATCATGAAATCCATCCACAGGAAAACAACAGCAACTGGTAAATAATTAGGGATCATACAAACTTCCCTCCTCAGTGGCACAAGGTCATTCATTGTTAGAACCACAAAGTTCACTCAACTCTGTTCATAATAATAGTTCCAAAATACCTGCGAACTAATCCTCAGCAAAGCTAGAGTTTTTCTCTCCCCTGAATTACTATTTGCCTCTGGAAATAAATGCAAAATTAAAATATAACAAATAAGGCAAGAGCTTTTGAAACCCACCTAACTCAGGATCACCTAGGGAGTTTGTTAGAAAATTATTTCAGGGCCTACTTCCCAAATATCCAGAATCAACTTTAACAAGTATGGTGTGGGAGCCTGTTCTCCGCAGTTTTAATAAATTCTTAAACACTAAAAGTTTGAGAACTATTGACTGAAAAGAAAAGTTGCATTTTACATAGTACGCACACATTGCAATATATGAAGAAAAGGACATTTTTCATTATTTCCTATTTGTTCATTTCTGTTATTTACATACATTTTGTTATTTAACACTACTCTTTAGGAAGACAGATTGACAAGCTAAGTTTAAATGGCATGACAGACTCGATGAAAGGTACCTATATGATGTATGCCTAGCTCTAACGCTCCTAATTTTTCTGAAACAATTTAAATCCCTTCGTACAATTTTTGAATTAAGACAATTGGTGTACTTTTTTCCCCCCAAAATAAAATATAATTCACACACCATAGAATTCACCCTTTTAAAGTGCACAATCCAGTGGGTTTTGGTATATTCACAATGTTGTGCAACCATCATCACTAATGTTCAGCTCATTTTCATCACACCAGAAAGACACCCCATACACATTAGCACTCACTCCCCATTTCCCCACCACCCCCTGGCAACCACTAATCTACTTTGTGTTTCTATGGATTTGACTATTCTGAATAATTCATAAAATGGAATTATATAATATGTGGACTTTTATGTCTGGATTCTTTTACTTAGCATAATTGTTTCATGGTTCATCCATGTTGGTGAATGTTTCAGTACTTGATTCTTTTTGATGGCTGACTAATATTCACTGTACGGATAGACCATATTTTATTACTCTATTCATCAGTTGACAGACATTGGGGTGTTTCTATTGTTTAACTATTATGAATAATGCTTCTGTGAACATTAATGTACATATTTTTGTGTGAACATATGTTCTCAATTTTTTTGGATATACCGTGTTTCCCTGAAAATAATAAATTAGAGTGTACCATCAGCTCTAATGCGTCTTTTGGAGTAAAAATTAATATAAGACTTAGTATTATGTTCTATATTATATTATACCTGGTCTTATATTAAAATATTGTATTATATTTATTAGACCTGGTCATATATTAATTTTTGCTCCAAACGACTCATTAGAACTGATGGTCTGGCTAGGTCTTATTTTCGGGGAAACATGGTATACCCAAGAGAGGACTAGCTAGGTCACATGGTAAACTTTGTTTAAATTCTTGAGGAATTGCCATACTTTTCCACAGAGAGTGGATCACTTTAGTACTAACAATGTACTAACAATTTAGTACTAACAATTTTTCCATATGCTAACCAATACTTGTTAATGCCTGTCTCTCTTTGATTATAGCCATGCCACTGGGTGTGAAGTAATATCTCATATGAAGTGGTTTTGTTTGCATTTCTCTATGACTAATAATATTACCATCTTTTCATGTGCTTTTGACCAATTTCCGTATCTTCTTTGAAGAAATATCTTTCTTCAAATATTCAGATACTTTGTTCAGTTTTTAACTGAGTTGTCATTTCATTGCTGAGTTGTAAGAGTGATCTATATAATGTGGATAGTAGACTCTTATGAGATATATGATATGCAAATATTTCCTCTCATTCTGCATTTTGTCTTTCCATTTTCCTGATAGTGCCCTATGAAGCACAACATTTTTAATTTTCATACAGTCCCATTTATCTACTTTTTCTTTGATGCTTCTGATATTGAATTTAAGAAACCACAGTCTAATGGTTATGATTTGCCACTTTTATTCTTTATAAAATAAAAAATAATTTAGAAAATATTAACTCTAGCCTATTGTAATTCTAAAATAATAATCTATGAATTTACATATGCTTCTGTTCCTTCAATATTATTTTATATATCTGGTAACTAATTCTGAATTTTCAAATGAATATTTTTCAAGTTGTCTCAAATTGTATGATCTGTCCGAGTCTGTTTTCTTATTTTTTATGATATTATAATGACTGCTATGTATATATCATAAGATATTAGAGACAAATTATATAACAATTTAAAAAACCACTTTAATAACAAGGTGTCATTTTGTAGGTACCTTCCATTCTGGGACAAGCAGAGTGAATCAAAAAGAATAAAGATAGAGAGAAAATATGTAGCCATCACATATCTATCAGCTATAAAATCTATAGTTCCTGGATCATTTAAAAACAGAATCATCAATGATATATTGGGTAAAAAGGAGAAGTTCTCAAAAGAAGGCAATTGATGAGACGAAATAGGTTATTCTCTTTGTACGAGGTGTGATCAAACAATACGGGGAATGTTGAAATAAAAAAAAATTATTATAGTAAAAGACACATTGCCATTAAACCCTCTCAAAATACTCCCACTTGCTTCAAACACTTATGCCATCATTCTTGCCACTTTCCGAAGCAGTTCTGGAAGTCCTCTATCGTGTCTTTAGTTGCGCTGTAGGTGCCTGCTTCAATGCCCTGTATCATTTTGACTTTGGAGAAGAGCCAGAAGTCAGACGGTCCCAGATCTGGTGAACAAGGTAGATGAGGACACACCGTAATGTTTTTATTGGACAGAAATTGCCATATACCAGAAGCGATGCATTGTCAAAATGGAGGATTATTTACGTCACCCTTTAAAACACACCTTCTCTCAACCGTAGCTCACACCTGACTGACTGATGGAACAAGTTGAAACTTGTCACACACTGTTACTAAGGTTCCACGCACCGCTACCCGTATTGAAGATCTCTGCCTTTCTGTTGGATGGCACTTGAGCAGCAGTCACCATATTTTGTGATCACAACAGAAAGGCTCTGAGTCACACATCGCTTCTGGTATGGCAATTTCTGTCAAATAAAAACATTACGGTGTGTCCTCATCCACTTTATTCACCAGATCTGGCACGGTGCGACTTCTGGCTCTTCTCCAAAGTCAAAATGACCATGAAAGCTTTTGAATTGATTCAGAACATGGAGGCAGCCACGACAGCACAACTGAAGACACTCATGAAAGAAGACTTCTATAACTGCTCCAGAAAGTGGCAAGAATGATGGAATAAGTGTGTTCGAAGCGAGGGGGAGTACTTTCAGGGGGATTAATGGCAATTTGTCTTTTAGTGTAACATTTTTTTTTTAAATTAAAACATTCACCGTATTTTGTGATCAAACCTTGTACTTCTGATAGGTATCAATATACGTGCTCTGTTTTTGCTTAATGGTTTAAAGTTGATCAAAGACTTGATGGTATTATTTGGACATCTATGATGTATTTTGTGCCCCCCAAAACAATTCAAATGGTTTCATATCTATCTCTTAGGCTCCAAAAATACGATTCTTAATGTGAAAAACAAAACAATAAATATATAATATGCAATTATATAATTTCCAGGTAAAAGAAATGAAGACAAACTAATTTTAACAAAATTTAAGGGTGCTAAAGCAAGAGAGTAGTCTTGAAGTCTTTTTGTTCTATGCCAGTAGAGATTTGCTAGAAAATGGCCTAGAAAAGAGGGTACATACAAAGGACTGGAATAAAGGAGAAAGACTTTGGCCAAAGGATTGTGGCTCTAAAAACTTAAATTGTAAACATTCACAGGGTTCTTGTGAGTTTTCAAGGCAAATTAAGCCAATAGTTTCTAAAATAGTTATTTAACTAAATTTAAATTAACATAGAGATTCACAAGTCAAAGGAAGTGAAGAAATTAAATTGGGTCTTAAAATAATATAGTAGAAAGTAATAAAAATGGAAAATATGGCCTAAACTACTGACACAGTATTTTTTCAAATTTCTAATGTTCATCAGAGCCAACCCACTGATGAAAATAACAAATATAGAGATTAATAGCAAAAATTGTGTGGGCCGCCAAAATGATGGTAAATAAGTATTAAAATATGCCAAGATGATTTGTATCTGTAACATCTATATAAACTACTTCAAACTTCACCAGGTTTACGGATATCTCTTCCCGTTTTCAGATATATACAGAAAAAAATAGTTAATAATTCCTTTCTAATTAGTATTTCTTATGGATGATTATATAAACATTAGCAAGGAGTATTGCAGGCAGAAATGGGTGTATTGCTCAAATAAAGTGTCACTAAAAAGTACTCTGTTCTTTAAAAATATAATTACTAACATCACCAAAGGAAGAATTACTTAAAATAATTACCATTTCTTGGTCAATTCCCTATAGGTAACTTCAAAAACAAAAACTTTTCAAACACTCAGGTCATGTATATCAATAGAAGTCTGTTCTGCAGGTATCATACAACTCACATATGACAGAAGTAGGTATCTCACGGCAATATATTAATATATAAATAGCATGTATATGAAGGACCAAGAGTATCATTGTTGTATTCCCAAGTACTTGGAGCGTAGAACTAGCTTAACAAAATGGAGGTAGCACCTGTTAAACTTCCTGGAGGAAGCAATTTTAAAATGGACTTAAATTAGAGTAAGACACTATCGAAAAAAATATCTAAAACCTAAAATTGTCAATACCCACCCGTCTGCATCAGGAGTGGTGGAAAGGGGTGCGTGTGTGGTATTACAGTCTGCCGGGGTCATACATGGGCCTCAATAAGTATACTCAATTTATTGTGATAAGATATCTACTGTTTACTGTTTCCTTAATATAAATATAATATTAAGGAACAGTTTTCATATCTAGTTACAAGGCTGTGAAACAGTGATAAATCTTTTTTTCTAAAGCACTTTAGAATATCTACTTAGAACAGTGATAAGCAATCCTCTCCTTTCCTGCCTCTCCCTTTTGCCTTTTCTCTGCAAAGGAACACAGTGGCTGAGGCTCCTAGCTAAGGTTCGGAAAGGTGACTGACTTCTTATGGGTCGATGCAGCCTTTAAATAAACCCAACATTAAACCTTACAAAGTAAACAAAAACAAGAACACATTTAGGGAATTATGATGAGAAAAATATTTCGTATCTTTAAAATGCAGACTTAATTGTGGAAGAAGAGTAACACAATATATATTTTAGTTAAATAGGGTTATAGAAAAAGAATACATAATTGGTTAGATTTACAAAACACAAACTTCACCTAAAGTTGTTTTTCCACAGGAAAGCATTAAAATATAGGGGAGTGAGGTTAGGAAGGGAAGTATGGGATTTAAATGACTCATTCGGGTCTATTAATATTAATGTGAATTTTTCATATTTTTATTTTACAGATATTTGAAATTGTCCTATAGACTTGTCAGCAGTTAATGACAAAGGGCCACAAAGCTCTGTTATTATTCTTGATCCTCCAATTAACAGGCATTGTCTTTATTTTCTAATCTTTGGACCAGAAGTTTTATATTATAAATTTGTAAAAGACATTTACAAACCATTACTTAAAAGCAAAAAGCTAACACTCACAGAATATTCAGAGGGGAGTTAGTTTGAAAAATAACTCAAATTGCATATTCAAATCATTTTAGATAACAAAAAACAAAACAAAACAAACACCTTAAGTGGCTTTTCTTCTCCTTATTAAACATTTTCTGGAAATACTTCTTACCTTTTCCCATATTATATATTGTCTTGAACAATGTATATGCATAAATACAAAATCTACAGCTCTGCATATAAGAGTAAAATATATATATGGAATCTGCATTATAGCCATACAGGGGCAAGTAGACTAAGGTATAAAAAAATAAACAAACCCTTTTTGGAGTTGATCCTGTTAAAAAAAAATAGGCAAGCTTGTTGAATTTTTAAAATTTACTATTGTTTTATTTTCTACTGCAAATATTTTCCTGTGTGGCCCCTACTCTACTGAAGCAGGAAGGAAAAAAAATCCTCAGGAAGATTAAAATGAGAGTAGAGGAAAAACAAAAGGGGAGTCAAGGAAATGAATGAGGAGGAAAAAGAGAAAAGGAAGATGGACAGACAGAGGAAGGAGGAAAGAGGGGGCAAATTGGCTTAGTCAGGCTCTCTCGGGACAGTGTGCTGAGTTACCAGACCAGAAATGAGGGGTTGAAAGCTACTACTGATAACTGGTGGAGGCTGAAAGTGCTACTTAAGTGCTTGGTGTCTGTGGAAAAAGAGGGAGGAGAGGATTGAGCCTGAGGATGCCAGGGGCATTCCAGCCAGCAGAGGAAAGGGGAAGCATTAACAGTCGCCTCAGGGGAAGCTAAGCCTTCTCTCCTATGGGCCAGAGGGCAAATGTGGCAACAGCAGTGAAAGGACTGGATAAAGGGATGAAGAAATAAAGAAGCCACAGGAAAACCGGCAGCTTTAGACTTGCAAGGCAGAGGAGGCCTTATCTTGATATTTGGAGGTGCCTGAAAATAACACTGCCACCTTTCTGCTGCTAGTGGGTTACTAATCAACAAATGGGATGCAATAAACTGAAAGTTAGTTTACCAAACTAAACCAAGTACTGATTTAACTCTGTGGAACTGTAGCTTTGCTGAAAAGATATACATGTAACTAAGATACTCTCAGTGTTTAGCTTTCTATAATAACCAAAATTGGTATTCTCCATAAGTATCCAAATAGTACTCCAAAATATTTAAAATGAAGAAAACTGCTTAAAAATACTTTTTCCTAATACTGTATTTCGTTAAAGTTTTTCTAAATATTATTTCATAAAGCACAGCTGAACAATCCTAAAATGGATACATATAATATTCCTATGACCCTCAACAGAAGTGGAAAACTGAAAACATGAAAATCTTTGAAGGAACTCTGAAATAATATTCTTACATGTTATTTTTATTCATATTCTGCTATTTTTAAAAAGTCCAAAGTACTGTAAGAAGACAATCTATATTACTTTTCTATAGTTTTAGAATGCAAGGTAAAATATCTCAGAATTCTAGTTTTAAATAAGTATCTGTTCAGTATTTCAGCACAATATTCAAAGATAAGATTTACCAAATACAACATTTTTTCAAGTTACTAGGCCTGATATAATTGATAAACTGCAATTTGTAATTCAGTAAATTCCCTTGGCCTAAGAGTAAGTCAGTTCTTTCTTTTCTTCATCAGGATTATGCCCATTTAAGTTTGATGTTATGAAAAAAGTAGTAATTGAGAAAAAACTGTACATATTTAAAGTGTACACTGTGATGATTTCATATGTATATGAATACTTTGTGAAATTATTACCACAATCAGTTTAATTAACACATCTATCACCTAACACAGTTTTACCATTTATTTGTTTGAATACGTGTGGTAAGAAAGCTTAAGGTCTACTCTTTTAGGAAATTTCAAACACCGAACACAGTATTATTTACTATAGTGTTAACTATAGGCTTTCATTTTCATGCTGTACATTAGAGCCCCAGAGCTATTTATCTTATATATTAACTAAAAGCTTGTACTCTTTGATCAGAATCTCCTATCTTCTCCATCCCCCCGAGCACTGGTTATCACATTTATTGGTTAGCATACTCGGACATTGAAACATCCTAGCATCCCAGGGATAAATCCCACTTATCATGGTGTATGATCTTTTTCTTAGGTTGGTACAAATGTAACTGCGGTTTTAAAAGGTTAAAAATAATTGCAAAAACCGTGATTACTTTTGCAACAACCTAATAATATGCCGTTGAATTTGGTTTGCTAGTATTTTGCTGAGGATATTTGCATCCATATTCATCAGGGATATTGGTCTGCAGTTTTTTGGTGTTTTTTTTTGTAATGTCCTTGTCTGGCTTCAGAATAGGGGTAATGCTGGCCTTGTAAAATAAGTTTGGAAGTTTTCCTTCCTCTTGAATTTGAGAAGGATTGGTATTAACTCTTCTTTAAATGTTTGGTAGAATTCATTAGTAAAGCTATCAGATCTGGGGCTTTTCTTTGTTGGGAAGTTTTTGATTACTGACTTATCTCCTTACTTATTATTGGTCTATTCAGATTTTCTATTTCTTACTGATTTAGTTGTTGTTGGATGAAATGTTCTGTATACATCTGTTAGGTCCATTTGGTCTAAAGTATGGTTCAAGCCCAATTCATTTTCTGTCTCAATAATTTGTTGACTGGAGTATTGAAATCCCAGACTGTTAATGTATTTTTGTGTATTTCTCCCGTCAGATCTGTTAGTATTTGTCTAATACATTTAGGTGCTGTTCTGTTTGGTGCATATATTTACAATTGTTATATCCTCTTGAGGAATCCACACCTTAATCATTATATAATGATCATCTTTGTCTCTTGCTACAGTTTTTGGCTTAAGCTGATTTTGTCTGATAGAAGTATTGGTCAAAATCACTCTGTTCTGGTTTCCATTTGCATAGAGTATCATTTTCAGGCCCTTCACGTTGAGCCTACATGTGTTCTTAAAGCTGAAGTGAGTCTCTTCTAGGCAACATGTAGGCCAGTTTCATTTATTTTGTCACTCTATACCTTTATCCAGTCACTCTATACCTTTTGATTGGGGCATTTAATCTATTTACATTTAAAGTGATTATTGATACGTAAGGAATTACTAATGCCATCTTATTGCTTTCTGGCTGCTTTGTAGTTCCTTTCTTCCTCTCTTGCTGTTTTCCTTTTGTGAATTAATGATTTTCCCAAGTGGTATGCTTACATTCTTTTTTCTTTATGTTTCTGTGTATCTAGTGTAGGTTTTTGCTTTGTGGTTACTATGAGGATTTACATAAAACATTTTAAATTAATAATGGTCTGTTTTAATCTCATAGCAACATAACTTCAATTGCATACAAAATTTTTGTTCTTTTACTCTTCTCACATTTTAGGTTGTTGATATCACAATGTACATCTTTTTATATTGTGTATCCATTAATACATTATGGTAGCTATGGTTATTTTTATTACTTTTGTCCTTTAACCTTTATACTAGAGTTAAGTGATTAAACCACCACTATGTTATAGTATTAGAGTATTCTGAATTTGACTGTATACTTGTGTTTTATATTTTCATGTTACTAATTAGTGTCCTTTCATTTCAGCTTGAAGAACTCCTTTCAGCATTTCTTGTAAAGCTGGTGATGATTAACTCCCTCAGATTTTTTTTTTTGCTTTGCCAAGGAATTATACTTTATTGGCAGTTTTTTTCTTTTTTCTTTCAGCACTTTATGAAGCCATTCCATCCTTGCCTGCAAGGTTTCTGATAAGAAATCTGCTGTTAGCCTAATGAGGGTTTCCTTTATTGTATTTTACATATATATATATATAAATGTGTATATATACACATAAATGTATATATACACATACGTATGTATATATGTATATGTGTAAATATATACACACATATATATGTATAAATGTATATATATACACATATATACACATATATGTGTGTGTGTGTATATATATATATATATATATATATCATACAAATTTCATTGTATTTTTTTTCCTCTTGCTGCTTTAAAATTTCTATTACTGATTTTTGACAGTTTTATTATGTCTCAGATAAGATCTTTTGGGTTGAATATTTTTGGGAACCCAGATTCATGAACTTGGATGTCCAAATCTCTCCCCAGCTTTGAGAAGTTCTCAGCAATTTTTTTCTTTAAATTAACTTTTCTGTCCCTTCCTCCCTGTCTTCTCTTTCTGGGAACCCAATAACATACAGATTGTTTCTTCTGATGATATCCCATGATGCCCATAGGTTTTCTTCATTATTTTTTTTAATTGTCCTCTGAATGGATAATTTCTTTTTTATGATTTCTATCTCTCAATTAAACTCATTTTGTGTTTGCTTTCTTGATTTCATTGAGCTATCTTTTTGCTTTCTTATAGCTCACTGTGCCTTCCTTAAAACAACTATTTAGAATTCTTTACTGGACAAATTGCAGATCTCCATTTCTTTGGGATCAGTTCCTGGAAAATTACCATGTTCCTTTGGTGGTCTCATGTTTCCTTGAGTTTTCATGTTCCTTGAAGTCTTGAGTTGCTGTCTTCACATTTGAAGAAGCAGTTACCTTCTCCAGCCTTTATGGACTAGCTTTGGAAGTGAAATACTTTGCCAGGCTGCTAGGCTTTTAGGGGTAAATTCTTAAGATTGTATATCTTCTCTTGATCCGATAAAGCCAAGCCGTGTACTGACAGCCTCCCATTTGCTTTCTTGGTAACAGTGCTGAATGCTCAAGTTTGTGTGCTTTCTCCCATTCCCACAGAGTTGGGTCAGCTATCTGCACGTGCTCCATAGCCATCTGCCAAGGCTTGCACTCATTGCCCTCAAGGGCAGGCACAGAGAGCCAGCTACAAGGTGGGGATTTATGGGTGAGGTGCATGCAACATTGCACTGTCTGTGGGCCAGTTGGGGACATCTGCAAGAGAGGTGTTCCCAGCAGTTTGTAGGCAGTCCTCCTGTGGAGGTCCATGACACAGATAGTGGGACCTGCATGACTCTGGTACCTTCCAAGAACTTCACTGTTCTCCCAGCCGCTCCTCATCCCTCAGCGGTACAGCGCGGTATTCTGGATGGAGCAAGAAAGAGTGGCAGCGTCTTTGGCAGTGTCGTACACAGCTGGGGAAGCTGGCTGCTCACTCACATGATGTCACTTTCCCTTGTTGGAAAAATCATGGGACAAGAAGGTCTCTCTTGGCACTGAGCTACGCAGCTTTGGTGAATGAGTAACACTAGTAAATGAAACTTCCTCTTACCCTCTTCAATGAATTCAATCTTGGTTTTGTTTTCCTCCAATGGGATGGGGAAACTTCTCTACTGGACTCCCAGACATCCACAAAGGCACGCTCGTCCATGGGTGATTGTCAAAATAAGTTTTCTTTGGAGGTAAGACAGCAGAAAACTCCTGCCATTTTTTCCAATATGACCCTCCACAAACACAGTTTTATATCCTGCATTTCTGTATCCTGAATTTTCCTTTTCACTAATCTCTAAATTATCTCTAGATTTTTGAGATTTTAATTTTTTCTGATGAAAGACAATAGACAAAAGTATCTTTCTTCTCATTAAACACTAATTGCATATTCTTATGTAGAGTATAGGATATAAAATGTATTCTGAATATGAGTATGATTTCATATGTACAACTACCAATTAATTACTATATATGTAGTAGTATAATACCATCACAGCAAGTATAGGAAAGAGCTTAATAACACAGACTTCTTGCTTTGGAATCCCAGCTCAGCATTTGTCAGTTCTGTGACCTTTGCAAATTATATAACCTCTCTGTGGCTTAGTTTTTAATCTACAGAGTGGGGTAATATAGCACTTACCTCACAGAGTAGTTGCTAGGATCGAATGAGTTAACCCATACGGTGCTAAAAATGTCTGATGCCTACTACATGCTCCATGAATATTAGTTGTTATTATCTTTCTAAAAACCTAATCTTTAATACAAAAAATCTTGCTACACAAAGCAAAATATGAATAAACTTTGTTTATGGAAACTATAATGAGTGCTATAAAAATTATAAAGGATACTGAAATATATTTTAGCAACTTCTCTATGGCAAGAAAGAATAAAAAGAAAAATAAGGGAACAGAAGATGTACACCGCATAATTTTTCTTCAGACATTCCTTTGGTTAGAGAGAAATATGCAAGATGGTGAAAGGAACAGTCATAAATATGCATGGGATTAACACAGTATTAACGGATGAAAATTTCACTGAGGAAAGGAAAAAAATCACAAATTCACTATACAATAACCTAAGCATAACCTAAGGAAGATGAAGCATAACACTTTCACAGGAAAATGCTGTTGAACTCAGAAGAAAATAAGCTAACTGACATATGTACATTTGCTGGGCCATAAAATAGAAAACGTAAATGCTGCCACACAAACAGTAGTCTGTACGTTAGCTCTGAATGTTTCTACTATGATGCACTGAGCAATAATTTGTCTTTTTTTGGAAAAAAGCTATTTTTTTGTGATTGATACAAAAATGGTTTACAGGTAAAATTATTTTGTAGTTTTGAATAATTATATTAATTATGTTTCCTAAGTTATAGAGAAAAATATAAATATTAAGTCAGAGACATTCATGATGGTAGAGGTCTTATACTAATCATATAGGGTAAATTTTTCAATATCACATCTGAGAAGTCCAACCTATACTGCAAAATATAAATACCTCCAAAGAAATTAAAATGTAGAACCTTAAACTGCAAAGGAAACATGGTTGCAGAATTCTTGCTACTTAACTTTAATCAATTCTTTATCTTTTCTTTACAGAATGACTTATAATTGCTATTCATATATTTTCTGCATTAATCACATACTTAATCAGAAATTGTCTTTACTGAACTACCTGTATTACATTTTATTGAAATACTACGCTTACCCTTCATGTGCTATTTTGTGTCACTTACTTCAGTGACACAAAGTCTCTCATACCAAAGGACTCGTATTCAGGTATGACACTGTGTAGCTAATGCCTAAAGTCCTCTCTCCCGTGACCATGGCAGAAGCCACTAATCATTCATGGCATGTCTCATGTTGACCCTGCAAGCTGAGCAGAGTTGGCCCTCGAGGAAAAGTTCTACTGTTGTCCTAAAACACCGTGGTTCTCCCTGCTGTTTTTTGAAGACACATCTACTTTTCATTCATTCTTTCAGCAAACATGCCCATAGTACCCACTATGGGCCAGATATTGTGATAGCCTTTTGGGACACAAAGAAAAATAAAAGAGATCCTCAAGTGGCTCAACATTTTGTAGAAGAAACAGACAAGTATGACAACCATTAAGATTTTTGAAGTGTAGATATGTAGCACAAAGAACACACAGGAAAGCATCTAAGGCAGACTGTGTTCGTATGTTTGCAAGTGGAAGAGTGTTGGAGAGTGGATGGAGGTATAATTAAAGGTTCCCCAAGGGCACCTGGAAAATATGGCGAAGTTAGGTAAGTAAAAGGAGCGGGGAGGATGGTGGGGAAGGTAGCAGAGAAGGGGGAGGGAGATGTGTGTGTACCTGTTGGGGGAGTAATGTGAAATTTATGCAGGAAAAGTAAGTAGCTTATAAAATGAGAGAGAACATAGCACTTTAGAGAAGTGGAAGCTCTCTAGCGTGATTAGGCTATACTCTGCAAGATATGAAGTTGGGAAATTGATAGATTGTGAAGGACCTTATATGTCATGTTATAGGGCAGGAAGACTACAAGTAACCACCAAGGTATTTTAAAAGCAGTATTTGTGACAGACTCCAATTTAGAAAGTATCACATTTATACATATCTTGATAGAGTATAAAAAAAACCACAGATGTGTTGTATAACTTCCTAGGGCGCTAAATAGGTTGTTCTCAGGATGATCCAGAAACACACACAAGTGATCTATCTGCTCCTGAGATGCAGATTAAATATCTTCAAGAAATCTGGATCACAACTCACGTCATTTTACTTTCGAGAGGAATTTAAATGAGAATCCATATATAATTCTCTGTGTACAGCATCACTGAATAACTGTAATATAGCTTAATGAATATAAAAACAAAAGGTATCAGAAAAAGACCATTTCAAAGAATGTTTTGGAGATGACAGGTTCAGTGGGTGTTATGCGTTGAGTTGTGTCCCCCCATAAAGATGCTGGAGCTCTAACCGCCCAGTAGCTTAAAATGGGACCTTACCTGGAAATAGGGTCTTTACAGAGGTAATGAGCTTAAAATGAAGTCACTATAGTGGGTCCTATTCCAATATGACTAGTGTCCTTATAAAAAAGGTAAAATTTGAAATTGACAAGCACACAGGGGGAAGGCCCTATGAGAACTGGAGTTAAGCTGCTGCAAACCAAACACTGAGGGAAGGGCCTGGAACAGATCCTTCCCTAACACCTTCAGAGCAAACCTGACACCTTGATACAGACTTCTAGCTTCCAGAACTGTCACACAATAAATTTCTGTTGTTTAAGACAACCAGTCTGTGGTATTTCATCATGGCAGCCCTAGGAAACCAATACATTAGAACTATAGAAAACTGACTTCTAAGAACTTGCATCGCAGCTAAAAGCAATAATTCCCCCTACACTGGATCCTATAGTGTAGGGTAAAAATTCTATAAAGAACATTAGATCATCTAACAAAATTGATATATGAAAAGTAGATTAGATAAAACTATTATAACATTGTTACATTTACAAAATGGTAGCTGTTACAGTGGATACATAAAAAAAGTCCCTATTCTTAGGCAACATACTGAAGTATTTGGGAGTAAAGAATGAGTATGTAACTTACTCTCAAATAATTCAGTACAAATATTACCTATATATATGTATGTGTGTAGTATATATGCACACCTATATATGTGTGTTATATGTGTATACACAAACAGGGGGAGGGAGGGGAGGAAAAAAAAGGTAAAGGGTGGGGAAAATGCTCACATTAAAAAGAGGGGGCGGGGGATAAATGTTACCACTACTGAATCTGGGTAAAGAGCATATGAATGTTCTGAGTGCTATTTTTATAACTTTTTGAAAGTGTGACATTAGTCGCCAAACATGTTTAAAAATTTTTAATGTTCAAGTTCACTGTTGGAAATAAAATATTTTCAGTAGGACATAAATATATAAACAAAAAATAACAAAAAACAAAATGAAGAAAGGGAGGGAAGCAGTGAGTGAGGATGGATGGATCAATCAGGAACTGATTTGTGCTAAAGAAATGCTAAAACAATTCAGAAAAACTTAATGTACATTTCCATGTAAAATGAAAATCAAGCATTGTGGCCACAACATTTAATTGACTATATCATTTAATATTATAAAAAGAATGCAAACTCAATTTGCCTGTGCTTAAAAATAAGAACATCAGAGTCATAGAAAATACCATAACACTTACTGGGAATATCTGTTAATAGAGAGAAAAATAGCTTACCCGTTCTTATGTACACAATACTCACACAACTATTCATTGTTGTCTAGCATTTCAAGTACTGGGATAGTCATCCTAAAGTTTATTTTCTAATGATAAATCAAAAATGTAGAGTGAAAAGAACCAACCAGGCCATAAAAAAAATAAGTCATGCTGGAAAAGCATGAATCAATCCTCCTTTTCCTTTTCTTCTTTTTTGGAGGGCTGGGGAAGGTCACTTTCTGGTTACCATGACCACAGAAATTTGCAGGTTTACGCAAAATTCTGAGTTGGGAAAAAAAATGTTGGATAGAACCAGTTATTGGCCAATCAAACAGACATAAATACCACAGTAAACAGTCATTGACTGGGAATCGCTGTGAGAGTTGCGTGAAAGTATCCACAGGCAGAAGAAAATCTCCAGCAGAGATGCTGCTTTTCAGATATACTGCCACTGTGGGTGACATGGCCCAGCGCCAGGAAAAAGGGCAGTGAGGGACTGGAAGCGACTCCTCCCAGCATGGAGACAGGACACCTCCAGCCGAGGCGGGCGCGAGGGGAATAGGCTGAGCAAGAGTTCTGCGAGCTCAGCTTCTAGGGACATTCTGGGAACCCATTCGTTTCACTGCTTCTCCCACCATTACCATCAGTCCCTGGTAAAAATGACAACTTCCAACTGTATCTGGCAGCATACTACTGTGACAATTTACACAAAGACTAAAGATGAAAAAAAACAAAACAAAACAGGATTTTCTAGCCCTCTTGCTCTTTTTCTATTATAAAAAGTATCTCTTCTTCCACCTTTCTTCTTAATTCTAACTTCTCAAGAACTTAAACTGCTCTGGACAAGTAGGAAGCTACCACAGATGAGGTTTTATTGTTTTTCCTCAAGTCAGATCATTAAAGCACTTTAATAACTTGAAGAAAAAAAATTATGAAAAACTGTGTCGAAATAAATTTAGATTAGCCAGTTAATAAAAATAACATCACCAGGAATAATCTGGAAAGAATAGCTCAATTCCAATCATAGTGATTTGGGTGGATTTTTATAAATACATGATACTATTAACGTGTTTAAGACAGTGATCACCTGTTTGAAGAAGAGGCTTAACAGAAGGGTTATGGTCAATATAAATGGGGAGCACAGAAAGTGTGTCATAAACAGACCTAGAAAAGATGGTGTCCAACCACATAAATATAAAATATTCTGATGTTTGCGGCACTCAGTCTCTGTATTGAAGATAGAGGCATCAGTCTAATAATATGGCATTGAGAGCTTCGTTGGAATTTACATTATCAGGCCTTATCTATTTTGGTTGCCTTTCTATCCCCAGAACCTAGAACAGTATAAGCAGTGAACAAATATTGTCCAATGAATTAAGATCAGCTTTCTCTTTCATTCTAAATCAATATTACCACACAGTGAGATTTGCTTATATTGGATTCCCACACAGTTTTGGCTAAGACAGAAACTGCTGGCCAGAAAGAAGAAATATTCTCGTTTCCTCAATAGTTAAATTCTTCACGAAAAATAATTGTGCATTCTATGTTATTTCTTGCCAAGCTGGTTTACTGAAAGTTAATAACTAAAATATTTATCAATAACTGCGATGCGAAAAAATTGTCTCTAGCTGCCATTGTCAGGCTACTTCTATGCTTTTCTGGTTCTTACTGATTTTACATTTGAATCTCTTTACCTCTTATATTAAAATTATTGATCACGACATTCACACAATTACTTATTTGCTTAGTGTACATACAACCATAACAGTTTCAAAAGAACTATACCATTGCTACCTAAGTGTAAGACTAGTTTAAAAAGTTGAAGGTTTCTTCTGGCTCTTTTGTATGTAAAACACATCCTATCAGAGAGATACTTATCTTTAGTAGGGTTACTTATTCCAATGTCTTTTCAATTTTTAGGGATTGAAATTTTCCCTCTTTTGGTTTTATTTTATAAATTATATAAAACATTCCATAATTTCAAAGTCAAAACTATTAAAGAAAATAGATTCTACTTGTGAGTACAACATTTCTTACTTTGGCCAGTATATCTTGGGGAAAACCACGTATATACGGGATCACAGGACAAACAGGTAGGTAATTTTGCTAGAGATTGGCAAATTCCCTTCGCTGTCATTTTGCATTTCCATCAGCAACGTAGGAGAATGCCTGTTTTCCCACAGCCTCATCAACAGAGTATCTTGGAATTGGACTATATTGGAATTTTGCCAATCTGAAAGATGCAGATGGAATTACAGTACAATATATATTTCTTTTATTATGAGAGAGGCTGCGCATCTTTTCATGTGTTGAAGGGACGTTGACGTTTCTTTTTCTGTGAATTGTTGCCCATTTTTTCCATTAGATCGTCGGGTTTATTTCTTTTCTATATAAGTTTTAGGAGTTCTTTATAAACTCGGTCCACTAGCCATTTGTCTAAGTTTTAAATTTCAAATATTTTTATTTAGTTTGTCATCTGTCTTTTGACTTTGCTTCTGATGCATTTTGCAATTTAAAGCTATCTATGTTTAGGTAATCAAAGTGATCAGATCTTTAATACTTTTGGATTTTGACTCATAATTGGGAAAGTTTTACCCACCCTCAGGTTGTACAGAAATTCACTAACGTTTTCTTCTAGCACTTGTTTCACACTTAGGTATCTGATCCTTGGTTTCTGGTATGAAAAATTATCTAAGGTTATCTTTCTTTATATGGCTAGCCCATACCACTTATTATGAAGCCCATCTTTTCCCCAATATTTTGAGATTGGATGGGGGTTTATACGCCCTGTACCCCCAACCAACACTGAGCCACTAGAATAGGGTCTCAACAAATATTTGATGGATAAATGAATAAAATGCACATTTATTAACTGTAACTCAGGAGATTCTGATATAGACTATGTATTCCATGAACCACACTTTGAAATACACTAAGGATAGAGTTTATACCTAAAACCAGAATTTTATATGCAAAAAGCACAGAAGGTCCACCGAGTAAGAATAATGACCTACAAGTCACCTGTGTATATAAATATATTGAAAATGTGCTGTAGGGTGACCAGAGAGTAATATGTAGGGGTTTTTATGAAACATTTTAAGGACAATGAGCGTTTTGAGAAGAGCTGTTTACAGGTTTTTGTTTTATTTTGTTTCTGAGGTAGTGGTGGTAAGAAGGTTTAAAGCTTTATAATATAGTTTGGTTTAAAAAGGAGTAGGCTTACACTGCAATGTGTAGTAAAAGTATGTGGCAGGCCCTGTGGTGAGTGAGAAAAGCATGTGGAATGATACAATCGAGAAGCTAGAAGCTAAAAGCACAACTATTGTAGGTTTCTGTGTCAAGAAGAGAATAGAACCTACATTATCCCCCACACTTCCAGCTGTATCACTGAGGCTGAAGTCTCCAGGAATGAGTAATAACTACGAGATGATGCTTTTCAGTATCATGTAGATGGGCTATTCATGGAGAGGAATTTTTCACTATTCTTATAAATTTAAAAAAGATTTTTGTTAGTATGTAAATATTTTAATGAAATATTAAGTTATGTCAGCAGGGAGTCATAGCAAGTTGATCCAGAATAAACACAGAACTTGTATATTTTTCCGATATAAATGTAACATACCTTAGAAATAGAATCATTTCACTTTGTTTTGCTTGTATATGTTTGTATATAGTACAATAACATGTCAATAAACAAAATCCAGTTTACATTTCATTTATCCAGAGTTCAGATTTCAAATGTTTAGAGAATCTAGAACACAGCAAAAACTCAAAGCAACTGAAGGCCATGAGGAAACAAGCACAAAACTTACAAATTTTAATGGTGGGAGTCACTGTCATTCCTCAGGCTTTTACTATATATGTATATATGCATAAAACAACAAAATGGATCAAAAGAAAATGAAAACATTGACAGAGAAAAGTGACAGCTGACACAGGAAAGAACTCTGAAATGCTGACAGAAAGCTAAAAACATAAGCAGAGGAACATCCATCATTTTATAGCTGAGGAACAAAAAGTTCCATATATCTCAGTAATGTTTAAGGACAACATGGAAAATATCTGAATATTTACCCATGAGTATTCCAGAAAAGCCTATTTAAGTTCTGAATTCTCTGTTTAAGAGGTAGGGAAATGTGTAATACAGTTTATAAAAAAAGATTCTCCAAGGGAAATGGTAAAAACACTGGTATTTGAAAGTATAAATTTCAGTTCTACGGAAATTCTTATATATGGGAGTTATCCCATTTCTATATGATGCTGTATCTGAGGTATTCTTCTATTCACTTTGGAATGTTTCTATTAAGGGTAAGTAGTAAATAAAATTAGTAGGTATCATTTCTCCTTTATTATCTTTAGAGACATAAGATTGCACAAAGCAATAGCTATTAACACTGTATAGTGGGTTTATAACACCAGGGATGTAATATTGTAGGAAGGAATAGAGCTGAATTCGAATTAAGTCACTATATTTTACTGGAATTAAGTTAGCATTAATCTGAAGTAGATTGAGATAATTGAGATAAAATGAAATAATTAAGATGCATATTGTCCCTAGAGCACTGACTAATAGAGTAACTGAAAAGAAGTTTTAAAAAAAATGCAATGAAATAAAGTGGTAGACTAGAAATACCTCTTTAATATAAAAAATTTATAAAGGAGGAACAGAGAAACAAAAAGACTCAAGACTAAAGGACAAAATTAGCAAGCTGGCAGCCATGAATCCAAACATATCCATAACAGCATTAAATGGCAGAGATTATCAGACTGGATAAATAACAAAATCCAACTGTATGCTATCTACAAAAGAAACATTTTGGAATCAAAGGCAAAGGAGGTTGGAAGTAAAGGAATGGAAAACTATATACCACACAAACAGTAATCATATGACAGTTGGACTGGCTATACTAATATCAGGTTAACCAGACTAAATAATTACTAGAAACAAAGGGGGATAATTTATCATGAAAATATAGTTCATCAGAAAAACATAACAATTGTAAACACAAGCACAATGGTAGGCTGAAAAATGCCCTCCCCCATCAAAAGATGTCGTCTTAATTTCTATAAACTGTTATCCATATATGTTCCCATCTATGAGAAAAGAGTCTTTGTGAAGTAGTTAAATGAAGGCTCTTGAGATGGGAACATTACCCTGGGTTATCAGGGAGGACCCTAAATGTAATCACATGTAAGAGGAAGGCAGGGAGAGATTTTACAATAGACAAGAGAGAAGAAGGAGATGTGAGGACAGAGGTAGAGGTCTTTTCCAGAAGAAGTATAATACTGACTTCAGACTTCTGACCTCTAGAACTTTGAGAGGATATGTTTCTGGTGTTTTAAGTCACCAAGTTTTTGATAATGTGTTATAGCAGCCATAGGAAACTAATACATGCATCCAACAGCAGAGTTTAAAAATATGTGAAACAAAAACTGACAGCATTGACAAATATTTGGGAAACTCAACATCTCACTAGCAAATGTGGATGGAAAGAGACAGAAAATCAGCAAAGATATAGAAGATTTGAACACACTAAACCGACTAGATCAACTGAAATCTATAGAACACTCAACAACAGCAGAATACCTATTCTTCTCAAGAGCAAGAGGAGACTTCTCTAATACAGACCATGTCCTCAGTCATAAAGTAAGTCTTGGTACATTTAAAACAGCAGAAATCATGCAGATTATATTCTCCAATCACCATGAAATTAAATTAGAAATAAAACAGAAGAAAATCTGGAAAATCCACGTATATGGAAACTAAACAATACACTTCAGAATAACCCATAAGCCAAAAAAGAAATAAAAAAATAATTAGAATATGTTATGATGAATGAATATAAAATAAGCAAGCTTATTGGATGCAGCAAAAACAGTAAATAGAAAATAATTGTTGTAAAAACCAAAATTAGGAAAGAAAAACGAATTTAAATTTAAAAATATGTTTCCCAAATTAAGAATCTAGTAAAAGAGTAAACTAAACCCAAAGCAAGCAAAAGGAAAGAAAAAAATGAGTATTAGAGTGAAAGCCCAATGGAAGAAAAAACAGAAATACAGTAGAGAGAAATCAATGTAAATTCAGTTCTTTGAAAAGATCAATAAAACTGACAAACCTTTAGCAAGAACGTCCAAGAAAAACAAGATACGAATTACCAAAAATCAGAGATTAACGAGGTAACTTCAAACAACCTTAAAGAAATTAAAATGATTATATAGCTCACTATGCACAACTTTTATACCAATAAATCACATAGATTGAATAGTCAAATTCCTAACAAGACACAAATGACTGAAATTCAAGAAAATATAGAAAACATAAATACACCTATAAAAAGTAAAGAATTGAGTTAGTAGTTTAAAATCTTTCCACAAAGGAAATTCCATGTCCAGATGGCTTCAGTGGTGAAGCCCACCAAATATTTAAAGAAGAAAAATAATACCAATCTTTCACAAAATCTTTAAGAGAACAGAGGAAGCAAGAACACTTTGCTACATCTCATTCTATGAGACCAATATTTTCCTGATATTAAAGTCAGACAAAGATATCATAAGAAAACCACATATCAATATTCCTCATATACATAAAAAGCAAAAATCCTCAAAAGCAATAATTCTCAACAAAATATTAACAACAAAAAATACATTACCTACCAAAAGAAGGTGATGTACTTTATATCAAGTATGATATAGTCAATAAATACAAGGGTGGTTTAACATTTTGTTTCCTGTTTGGAAAACTTTTCTCTATTCCAAGATCACAAGGAAATCTTCCTGCATTATCTTCTAAAAGTTTTACCCTTAGATGTAAAGCTTTAATATACTTTAATTTTTGTTTGTGATATAAAGTTCCGTGTTCATTTTTTTTTTCGGTATTGGTATCTATTGTTATGGGTTAAATACTGTTGTTATTGTATCCCCCAAAATTCAAATGTGGAAATCTTACTTTCCATTAACACAGAATATGACTTGATTTGGAAATAGGGTCTTTATATATGTTAATTATTTATGTTAAGGTGAGGTCATACTGGAGTAGGATGGGTCCCTAATCCAATACAAATGGTGACCTTAGAAGAGGGGAAATTTGGATACAGCAATAGGACATAGAGAGAAGATGATATGAAGAGACACAGGGAGAAGATGGCTATAAACAAGCAAAGCAGAGGCCTAGGACAGATTCCCTCCCTCAGAGTCCTCAGCAGGAACCAGCAACTGCCAAGCTTTGATTTCAGACTTCCAGCCTCCAGAAATGTGAGACAATACATTTCTGTTGTTTAAGCCCCCTAGTTTGTTACCAAGGAAACTAATACAATATCTATTTAGTATCTCAGCACTTTAAATTGAAAAGTCCTTCCTTTCCCCACGGATCTGAAATACCAGCTATGTAATAGATGAAGTTGCTTTATATGTCCTGGTCTATTTCTGGGCTCTCTGTTTACTTCCGTGAGTCTAGTTCTCCTAATTTTCCCTAATTACTATAGCTTTAGAATGATTTTTGTTACATAGTAAAGCACGTCCCTCTGAAACCTGTACTTGTTCTTAGAGAAGGTCAAGGCTATAACTGGCCCTTTGCTCCTTTACAATCTTCTTTTCATGTTCCAACAAAACAAACCTGTTGGGACTTGGATTGGTTTTATTACATTTACATATAAATTTGGGGAGAATTAACAACCTATCAACATGGAACTTTTTTTCCCCCTCTAATTTAGCTGTCTGTTTTGAACTAAAAATTTCAGAGTAAATTACATATCAGGACTAAGGGCAAACCAAACAATAGCAATTTTAGATTTTTTTCAAAATGTGCCTCTGCCCATTGCAGGGAAGGAAGAGGGAGGGATACGTCCACAGTTGAGAAATAATTAGTACCAACTGAAGCTATGATGGCTATACCCATTCTTGGCCATATCATTATCTGTGTGAAAAATGAAAAGGCAAATGGAAAAGGAACAATATGAAAAAAGCAGGTAGCTTCTGGCATTTCTATTCCAAAAATAAAAAATGTTGCCTGGTCAGCTCTCTTAAGAAATAGGCTTTTAAATGCCATTTACCCAGAAAATGGAAACAATGATATGAATAAAGGTCAAAAAAGTGCAACCCCTTTCAAATCTCAATCAAACCTCTCAACCTTACAGTGTTTCCAAACACTGTAATTTGGAACATAACATGCCATTACAATAATCTAATTGCTGTACCATTGCAAACTGAGCCATCTCAAGCGGCAGGTCTTGCTGTATGCACATAGAGCACTTTTTAATCAACATGAGATTCTTAGCATCAACTATGCTGCCATCACCTGGAAACAGCAAATTTTCCATTCAAGTGAAAAGGTTAGAAAAGACTGACTGAGTTTCTTTAGAGATATAAGATCTATGAAGCTTTAGGTAGGTTGGATAGATTTCTATTTAGCAATAGTAGGAAAAAACAAGGTTGGTGGAAAAATTAAATTTGAAAACTGTATTTTTCTCTCAGACAACAATATAAAAAAATCACCACTTTTAATTTGTCCATACATCATCTGGAAAGGAGACAACATACTCATTTAATTTTTCTTTACCTTCTCGTGCAAGTGACTACTCATGTCACCATTATGAAATTGCAGAGAAGACAAAAGCTACAGAAGACACACAAAGGAAAGTGTGATTCTACCTGGTAACCCCAGGACAGTTCATCAACAGAAGCCTTGCTTTATTAGATTCATGCCACCTCTCAGCCATGAGTTTTCTATTTCAACAACCTAAGCCATCAAAGAGGAAGTAACCTCCAAAGAATAGTGGTATGGTCTGCCTGTTCACTGAGTCTTACAGCGCTGGTACAGAGACACTTAGTAAATACCTGTTAGATGAATGAATTACTCTTATTATAATCTGAATCAACTATATATCTTTTGGCTAAAATAAAATGTTCCACTTCATCAACTTTTATAAATAGAACTATCATTACTGCTCAGACTATGGTTTTCTTTGTCTCGTATTCCACTTAAAACTTGAGGGTTATAAGAGGCAATATACTATAGGTCCATAACATCAACATTGTATCATAGAGATATATAAAGAACATTCTCAACTCATACATTTTTATATTATTTGAAAGTATGAAAGCCTGTTTCTCATTTATATTTCTGAAGCAGTATTTGGAATTAAATTTTTTTTTTCCTTTTTTGGTCCAGGTAATATTAAATAACATAGACGAATCTCTGGGATGTAGTTAAGACTGGTCTGGTTTTACCCTGATTCCAACTGTTCAGAACAAAGAAAATATACTTTATTTATCTGAAAGACTAATCAGACCTAGGTGGGTTTTCCTTCTAAAATACACAGGATATTATTTTCTGTACATGAAGCCAACCCTTTCGTCAATTTGTCAATCCCACATTCAGATCTTCATTACTTACAGAAAGCGGTGAGGATTAAAATGTATAGGAAAGATAGCAGTTACGGTCTCTAACACAGAACACAAAATGTAGCATTACCAGCCTACTATCAAAATCATGCTCCGAAAAATATCCTATCCCCTCAAATTAATATTTGGGCAACCAAATACTTAAAAAAAGACATGCTGGGTATCTTAAAATGAGTATGTCAGTTAATTAATTCTGTGATCCCCTGCTACCTACGGAGTACTGTACAATCTGTTATTATTCACTGTCCTATAGATCATCTGTTCTTGGTGCTGGCTTGTTCCAGGAAGAGAGACAGCTGCAACACTATATCCCTGTTCAACCTGAGGACCATCTGACTTTAATTGTAACACACAGCTTGATGTGGCTCTGGCTACGAGAAGCCAAAGTACCGTCTGTAATAATCTGGAAAAGCAGAAACCTGCCAACAGAGGGCTGAAAACAGGGAGTTGTGCTGTCTGGCTGCCTGACGGGCTGCAGGAAATATGATTAATGAGTAAGGTATAATGATATCAGGAACCCGATTAGCACCACAAAAAGGTCACAGATCAAAGTAGTATGCATTTCATGAGCTACAATCATTGCATAAAATCTGTGGACTTGAAGAGGTAAACCAAGAAGAGGAGGGGGATAAAACCTTATATGATAACATGCGAACAGATACATAAAATACCACACTGATAATTAAAAGTCCCTTATAGAAAGTTACCAGGAAATTATAAAATGAATCAGTATGGACTGTACTGTAGCAAAGCTTTGTTCATCATGGGTGTACAATAAATATTTTTGAATGATTCGATTCTTTCATAAAGACACGTGTAAGTAACATCAAGTATTTTCCCATAATTATGAATTAAAATCAGAGATATAAATATTCAATGCTAAACGACATTTGCATTTAATTTGCAGTGAATTTTTATATAAGTCTGCTAAGAATGTGTGCTTATTCAGAGCTTGAATTATGAAGACATCTGTAAAACTTGTAGGAATCACTGGGACAAATGTTTAATAATTTAATAGTAAGTAATTATAAATGTGCAGTTAGTATTGTAAAATACTATTTTGTACATAATTTCATAGTCAGGTCTAAGTTTAAAACATGGTCAAATATAGTCAGGCAAAGCCAAAATCTGATTGGAAAAGAATTTGGGAAGTTGCCACCTTTTTTTTTTTGGTGTCCTTGGGAAACCCATTCCGAATAGATCTGGTTCTTCTGAGTGAGAGTAAAAATGGGAGGCACTGCCAGGAGACTGGCTCACCTCAATTTATACAATTAAGCACACTTGAAACCTATGCAGTTTTACTAATCATCGTCACCCCAATAAATTTAATTAAAAAAAGAAAAAAACAATTTTTTTTTAATTGTCAAAATATTGTTGAAAAGCTTTAAAGATAACTTCTTCAATGTTTCTGACTCTTACACCTCTTTTAAAGTACACACACTAACAAACTTCTTTGTACTTTTAATTATGCTAAATAGGGTAATGATTAATAGAGAGTGGGTTCCCTTGAGACTTAAAAGTTTAAATCATATTTGAGAAAAAACATTTAAATAATGAAATGATCTGAATACTATTTTAATCATTTTCTTAAAAATTCATTCCTCAAGAATGGAGATGATTATATTTTTCAAACATTATATAATTTTATATCTATCTAATAGTAAAAACATTTTTTTAAGTGGTGATTCAAAAGGAACCGTTAAAAAATGAAAGGACAAGTCACAAACTAGGAGAAAAATATTTGGAAAAGACATGTTAGATAGACTTTTATGGAGAATATACAAAGATCTATTAAAATTGAATAATAAAAAGACAAACAACACAATTAATAAACAGGCAAACGATTTGAACAGATAGTTCACCACAGAAGATGTGTGAGCAGAAAATAAGCTATTGAAAAGGTGGTCAACATCATTAATCATTAGGGACATGCAAATTAAAATCACAATGAGATACCTACTAAAATGGCTAAAATAAATAGGATTGACAATACCAAGTCTTGGCAAGGATATACAAACTGGAATTTCATACATTGTTGGTGGGAATGCAAAATGGTAAACATATTCTTAGCATATGATCCTGCAATTAAACTCCTAGAAATCTATCCAAGAGAAATGAAAACATAAGTTCACCTTAAGGCATATACAAATACTGATAATAGACTAAAATTGGAAAAAACCTAAATGTCCATAAACTGGTAAACAGATAAACAGAATGTATTTTATCTTTACAATGGAATACTATGCCGTGATAAAAAAAAGAAAAGTAGAAAAAGAAAAAACTTCCAATATATTCAACAACACAGATGAGTGTCAAAAACATCATGCTTTGTAAAAGAAGCCAGGCACAAAAAGACTACATACTGTATGCTTCCATTTATAGAAAGTGTTTAGAAAAAGCATAACTACAGAGACAGAAGCAGTAGTTCCTGGGACCAGGAGTGGGAAACAGAGAAGGAATGCAGGTATAAGGAAACTTTTTGGAGTGATGTAAGTGATCTAAAGCTCTCTGTGGCGATGGGCTACACAACTGCATACATTTACTAAACCTTATTGGATTGTGCTCTTTTAAAAAGGTGAATTTTATGGTCTGTAAATTAGACCTAAATAAATGTGATTTAAAATGGTGGACAATCACCAAAAGAAAAAGAAATTGCAAAATGACCATCCTTCCTACTGACTTCCAAGTGCTCCTGGGAAACAAAATCACACCGCCACAGACAACTGTCACATTTCAGTAACTGAATTGAGAATCTTCAGAAGGGCATGAGAGAAAAGTAAAATGCAATGTGTACCTTAAGACTATGATAGAATAATATTAGGTACAATCTTCTGAGTGCCTATTATAAGCGAGATAATATTCTAGGTATTTTTACGTACATAATTACAATTTTATACTCATAATTTCCAAATTACAAATGAGGTATGCAAGGCTCAGAAAAGTTATATTGCCTAAGGTCCCTTAACCAGCAAAGTGATTTATCCAGGATTAAGAAAACTGCTCTAGTGGGGCAGCCAGTTAGCTCAGTTGGTTACAGCGTGGTGCTGGTAACACCAAGGTTGCCTCTTCAATCCCTGCATGGGCCACTGTGAGCTGTACCCTCCCCCTCAAAAAAACAAAAAACAAAACACACACACAAAAAAACCAAAAAAACACCAAAAAACAAACAAACAAAAAAAACTGGTCTAGCTTCAAAGCCTATGTTCTTTTCACTTCCTCTGCTATGTATATAAAATGTGAAATATTAGTAATAATGGGACTGCAATTAGGATCTGGAAGACAGGATTAAAATATAATTGTTGGTATAAAAGAAATGCCACCTAGAAAACTAAAATGCAGTAATTTTCCTTGTTTAAGTATAAATTAAAAATACAATGCAATTTAGATTCATCTTGAATATGGAGTATGATAAAATACTACTTTTAAATACTGAGAATGAAGCTCCCTTATGCTAAATTTTTATACAAATTAAAGGCAAAACGGAAAAGTGTATTATATTTTTCATAAAACAGAAAACTCATATAACAGAGAACAATAAGGAGTCCAATGCAGAGGATTCTGGAGACTTGTTTGTAAGCACAATGATTACTTTGCTTTTAAGTTTTAATGTTCTAAATATTACATGAAGACTTCATGTAATAGAATAGGATAGAATCTGAATGTTTTCAGGATAGAATCTGAACATTTTGTTTCTATTACTAAAATGTGCAATGGCCTTCTAACCTGGAACATAGAATTATGCTCTTTTCTTGGTACAAGAAACCCATGTTAGAAAAAGCATAGAATTCCAATTTAACCTACAAACTTTGCTCATAATTTTGAATTATCATATACCTAAGAAAATTACCTAAATTCTGCATAAGAGAATAAAAGAAACCATTATATCTTTCAAGACAATACAATTTTGTCAGGTTTGTATTAAGATTCACGAACTATTATGTCATTCTCAGTTATTCCTGTAAGCTACAGTTTTGTCCAGAAGAGCAAGGGTTAATGATTATACCAACACATGAAACATACTTTGTGAAAAAGCTCATGACAGAGTAGATGATTACTATCTTACCAATCTGTTTATGCGAACAAATTCTTCTGAGGTTTTGGCCCAAGGAGGAAGTTCAACATCAGACACTACTGTCCCATCATCCATCACTCCAAGATTGTAATTATTGAAGTTGACAAACATCTCAGGGAGATAATAAAATTCAGGAATCAACTCCTACATAAAAATGAAAGACAATGTCATATTATAAATAGTAGAATACTTACTAGATATTTATAAAAGGCCCTGATCATTTTCTATTATGTAGGAGAACAACAAAATAGAGATTTTTTTTCTTTCATTTCATATCATAGCCTCATCACAAAGTTTCTATTAAGGTAGACAGATCCCAGCCAATCAAATTTAAATAACATCTTACTGGTTGGTTATATGCTTTCCTTCAGGACAAGTCTCATAACCTCAAAATTCTTAAATACCAACATTTGGGTAATATTTGAGGTTGACAGGATATAAACAGAGATTATATGCCATAATAATAACAGCTTAAACTTGATTTTTTTAAATGAGGTATATGGAATTTTTGCTCCTGCCCCCCACCCAAAGAACTAAAACCTTTATACGCATTAAAATGCCACTACCTTGGTCTCTTCATCAACCAGGAAGGTAGTTACTATATTTGGTTATGGTTTAACAGTATATTTGGCTCACATTTCAAAACATTCAAGTTTAGTTTTAAGGTCTAACACTGATAAAAAAAAAAAATCAAAGTTTATAATTAGTCTTGAAAATGACCTGCATAAGAAATTGAGTAGATTAAATGGCTTTAATAAGGACATTTAAAATATACTTTAATAAGATATTTAATAAGTAGAAAAATGCAGCTGGTTAGACTTTTGTGTACAATAAACCCCATGTATAACTATTTCAGAGGTCCTGCAGATCAGATTTGAAATCCAGTCTTGACATGGGTCAGTGACTCAGTGGTCTTTCAGATACCCCCTCAGGGCCAGCTATGGCAGGCCTGGCTTTCCAAACAGTTGAGTAAAAAAGGGAGGTCATCAGATTTTGGACAAGGTCAGTATGAACTTGCCAGAGCAAAGAAAAAAGATCCAGCAGGAATTAGGCTATTATCACCTCCATCATCCATGTGAAATGTCGCTTGACTGTGAATTGTACATCCTTTGTTTACAATCACAATAATTAACTAAGCAGGGTAGAAATGAGCTTGTCCTCCAAATTCCTGAGAACCACCTGGTCATTGGACTTGAAAAACTTTTAAACTAAGCTTTTTTTTTTTTTTTTAAGAACTCTGTTAAAAGTTTAACCATAAAAGACAAGTAATCACCCCTCTCCCAAATTTAAGATTCTCGTCTCCAAAAATGATGCATATAAGTCTAACTGACAAAAGGGGGAAAGACATATGTATGTTATTTTATGCAACAAAAAGCTATATCCAATTTCTCTGAGCTAACATTTATTGCATGAAATGAGTCAGGTACTAAAATAAACTCTTAATGAAAGAGTTTAATCTTCACAATAACTTTACATGGTAAGGTATCATCTCCGTTTTAAAAATGAACTAAGACTCAAAGAAGTAATTTGCCCAAGGTTACACAGCTGATTTATGATAAATTTGGAACTTAGATCAAAACTTTGAAGGCTGTGTGTCCTTAATCATCAAATAAGCATGGGCTCTACTTACACAGTACACTCAGTGCTAACATTTTAATTATAAGTTTTTAACGTATATTTATGATATTTTTTAAAAAGTGAACATAAACCTTTCATTCCTTCATAATTAGAAAACTAGTTCTCCTGAAAAAATAGATATATTACACATGTGTAAAATGTATATACACTACATATGTAGTATTTATTATTTAATAAAATTAATCAAAGAAAAAATTTTTAAAATATGCTGTAATTACACAAATATGAAGATAAGTAACTTTATCACCATTATTTGCAGACATGTGCATTTAATATATATCCCAACTTTGAGAAATTTCCCCCCGTGTCTTATTTTTAATCCATATTACTTGTGCTACTTCTACAAGAAGAAGACTAAAGCTACCTTGTATATTTGAAATCAAAAGCAGCATTTTGGCTTAACTAAATACTAATTCTTTTCATTTCAGTAATACCCACCCATCCCCACACCCACCCCCAGGCTCTCACAATTAGAGGACATTGCCTGTAAGACTCACTTTGCTCCTGTGCAATAATTCTCCTAAGATTCACAATGATAATGGCTGAATTTTACATGCTAAAATTCTAAAGCAAAATACAAGTTCTCAGACAAAATACACATAAAACAAACGAGAAAATTCTCACAAAAGATAGAAAGAAAGCAATGTTAAGTCTTACTGGACCATGTCAAACTTTCAGTTACATAATTGCTATCTTGCTGGAAGACAGCAACTCATCAATTTCCAGATACCACAGATTTTATTTGAGATTTCCTACTAATGGCAGATAGCCTGCCGATTTTGTACACTGGACATTATAAAAATATTTCAAAATTAAAAACAACAAATTGCATTAAAAATAAGCTTCATATTTCCTTTGAAATATATTGAGACAAGAATTTGTTTATTGTGCCCTCTTTGTTTTCACCTCCGACCCTGGCACCCTTGTATTTCAAGAGAGTCGTCTGGCATTTCCAGAACATGTGCAGGGTCCTGAACAGAGGCCTCTTGAAAACACCCTCTTTTTCTGTCTTTTGTGAAAGTCTAAGCAAACAGGAGAGATTATGGAAGGTGTCCAGGAGGAGCAGTGTCAAATGTTAGTATTTTTAGAAGCCAAAGAAAAGAGAGAACGGTTTCCCCAAGATGAGGGAGGTAAGTTTTTCAAACTCTGCAATCAGCTTTCTTTCAGCCCAACGGGAAGAGGAGGGGATGAAGAGGTTAAGGCTGGAAGCCAGGAGATGGGGAGTGGTGATCGGGGTCACTACTTGCACATATAGTGCCTCTTACAAATTAGAAGAAGGCAACCCTTCTGGGCTAATGCAGCCCGAGAGAACTCATTTTGGTGAGTGGAATACAGGCTGGATTTCTGCTCCTAATCTTTCCTTCAGTCATACACCCTTACGGAGAGAACAACCTGCCAAACTGTGCATGGTGAACTTGTGACGATACACTTAGGAAAGGTACTAGGGATTTTGGCATCAGCTAATATTTCTTAACCTAAGCTTGGTATAATCAGCAGAGCTGTCTGCTTCCAAAAGACCATGCGTCTTCGAGAATAAGGATATGACAAGATGGAATAAAGATGTGAGGGCCAATTTCCTAGGTACCACATAAGCCTGAATCTCATTCAAGTCTTGGGAGAAGGAGGTCCCTGCCCTACCCCTTGAATGAATGTGAATGAATTTCCCAGTAGCCGAATACGGAAAAGATTTGAATTCATTTGGGGCATAACTTATATACTTGAGGTGGTGGTTATGAATTTAAATATATAAATATATTTATTTATATTTATATATATTATGAAATATATATATATTTCAATAATAAAAAAGTTACCAATATCGTTACTGATAATTATTTCTAGGAAAACCAAATGGTAGGAACAATTTAGTATGGGCAAAAACAAATAGAATTTTTTTACTTTCGTGAAAAGAATAAAACTGTTTAGAAGTTCCTCTTAATTGATTATTTAAGCCTTGGGTAGATACAAAGAGTGTTGTACATATTATCACCAACCCCTACCCCCCAAAAAAACAAACAAACAAAATCATTTATTTAGTGTTTGCTCTTTGCAGAGAACTATGAGAGGGTCTGGAATATAGTCATGTATTTTTACCCCCCCTTACTGATCACAGATCTAAATTGCTAAATAAGAGTGGAAGGGTATATTTGTTAGGGAGAAATTAGTTGTAGGAACAAACAGCACTCTAAAATTCAAGTGAAAATGATGCATAAATGTTGGGTGGTAAGAGAAAGCTTTAGGGAAATGAACATAGTACACTGTATTTCTCTAATACAACACTTATCAAACTGTATTGTCTGTCTGATTATGTCTCTCTCTAAATTGAAGGCTCCATGAGATAGAAGACTTCATGTCTTCACTTCGTTTTGTTCACCACTCCACTTTCAAAGCCTAGACAGAGTGTGAAACGTTAGGAATTCAGTAAATATCTGTTGACTGAATGATTTAAAAATAGTATTTAAACACAAAGATAAATAAGCAAAGGGAAAAAAAATAAAAACAGTTCTGACAAGGTAATTATTTTAAGAAGAGGTACAGAGATTGAAACATGCATATTATTTGTTTCTAATGATCAATGAAGAACTATACAATTGATTTAGAGAGGACTATATACATGAGGTGGAAAATAAAAGTTGGAGACATAGGAAAGGTCAAATACGGAAAGCCTTGAATTATTCAGGCTATAAAGTTCAGCTTTTTTTTCTGTAAGAAAAAAACTTTGTTTCCATAAGGGAATTTGAAAAATGAACATGAATTTAAAATACAACAAATGCTTCCAAGAAAACAACACTAAGAGAAAGATTATGAAGAAGCTACATATAGTACAAAGGACATCATCAAATAACCCCAATTAAAGACTGAGCTTATATAATTAAACCATATTACATCCTCATTATAAGGAAAACTGCATGAATAAATCAGTTGATAGCAGCTGAATACCCTCTTGAAATATAAAATAAACATGTTGAACTCCACTGAAGCATAACAACATGTGACAAAAGAAATAAATATACATGCAGCTAAAATTTTACTGTGGATGACAATGACATTCAAGTTGTACAGTGGAATTCCATCTTAATCCTAAAAGCATCTAGGAACCATGATTTGATATAATACCAAACATTATAGTTCAAAATTATCTCCTTTGACAGATGAAATTTAGTGACGGAGTCAAAGATTAAGTCTTTCTAATACTTCTAATGTACATTTACAAAGTGAAGTATGTTTTATATTCATCAGAAGAGAACTTTCAGCTCTGGATAAAAAACACATGTTCAGCAATTCTTTAAAACATCAGTAGAAAATGATAAGTAAACAACACTGACAGAAGACACAGATATTTACAATTTACATTTTCTCCTGACTTACTGACAATAATTTTAATTTCTATCACTTAATTAGGCAGATGGGTCTTAGAGACAGGTAACACGGTCAAAATGTATTGTGTCATCTCCTAAAAGAAAAATTTGAAAGGTTCAACCAGAGGTTATACCACAGTTCAGGATAAGCCCATTGCTTTGATCATAAATCCCAAGGCTTTCATGGCATAATGACAAGGATTGGTTGTGACCACACATATGCTTTAGTTTTCTTTATTAAGGTATGATCCCCACTGATATGAATGACCTCTGCAGTGAGGCTGTATGATTCGCCTGCTAATAGTCACCAATTCTGTCCACTGAACTCAAACCATTACTTCAATAAGACCTGGGCAACCGTGACAAATACTTACCCATTAACCCAAAGAAACAATATAATCAAAATTGAAATAAAAGTACAGATGCTACCTCAGAGCTAAATTTAAATTTTTATTTCATTCTTACTAAAATATGAATTCCTGACAACTCAAATATAAGCACGATAACAGGGTAACTAATTTAATGTACATTGCTTTGGGAACATTGACGGTAATAAAGATGTGAAAGCAAAATTTTAACTTTTCACCACTGGAAAATGATCCATTTTATGAAAGAAAAAATGTAATATAAGCTTTCTTAATGAACAAAAAAAAAGAGTGGATAAACAACATATGAAAAAAATATACATGCTCTGATATCTTTTAACTTTCAAGCATTTATTTTGTTAGCCGACAAATGAAAACATTTTTAAAAAATTACTCTGTGTAGGCTTTGTTTAGAGTTGAATTGTACCTAGAAGTTATTTTAAATGGACTGCATATCTGAAAGTTTTCAAGTTAATGCTTAAACTTACTTTCTCTTTATTTATAGGCAAAATACTATTTTTTTTCTGTTTAATAAAATAAACGTAACAGCAATTTTTAAAATTAGAGAAGGAAAAATAATCTGTAACCCTTCCAGACAGATCCAATAAATATCGTGTGGTTTTAGATATTATAAAACTGTCATTTCAAATATATTAAATTAAGAAAAACCATGGATTACAAACCAATAGATAATAGATAATCTATCTCAATCTAATATAGTAAAGAGAATAATTAGGTTTGAGTCTCATCTACTTAACTTACTGGTCACATGCCCTTAAATTAATTCAATTTTTCTGACTCTTACTCCTCTCAATTGCCATTTTTCAAACACAGGGTTATTGTGAGGCTAATATGAGATCATAGAGAATTCTATATGCACATAAGATCTTATTACTATTATTATTATCATTAATGTGACCCAATTGCAATCCCAAATTGGAGACTCAACTTGCCCGATTCTAAAGGCCAACAGGACAGTCAGTGAATTATGCCCATTCACTAAAGCATTTAACATAATTCTAAGGGCATTTAACAAAGTTTACTTGTAAAAATTAATGTGTCCACAAAAACACTTGAGACTTTATAATTCCTACTAAATAACTGTCACATTTAAAACAAATTTATTATTTTTTTATTAGCAATGACAGTATGGCTTAACATGTCTCACTTTATGATGAATATTCTCAATATTTTATAGTTCTCTCCTGCTTTCAACACATTTTTCACTTCCATATTTGGACTGGACGTTTTCATTGAGCCTTTTGCTGTTCCAGGCCCCTATCTTCAAGGAAAATGTAACTTGAGAAGAGATAAACATTCATAATGCAAACAACAGGTATACTGTAGCTGCCATAAGAGAAGACATAAATTAAATGCCCACCTTAAATCCTTTCTGGAACAAGTTGTAAAATACACACATAGTGCTATGAGTATGGGTGAGAACAGTGAATACCAGTGTCTATGAAAACATTAATGAACAGTCTATATTTTTAATTGAACAAAAACATCATAAGATCACCAGTCAAAAAACAAATCACAGCTGATATGTGTACATTTTTCTAATTCAGGAAGACAGGACATTTTCTAAGTGCCTTAAAAATACTTTATTCCTCCCTAGAAGCATAAGAAGAAAAATATTCAGTGTTTCAAGCAATCCTTACCAAAGAACAACAACAACAAAAGATTCATTGTAGACACAAGAGCACAAAGTTCAAAGCTAAAAGAATTAGTATCGCAGGTCCTTGAATAACATCATTTTGTTGAGGTGCAGAGAAACTTAATTCTTGTTTATATCAGTTAGCCTATGATGAAACAAATTTTATTATATGGCATTTCACTTCAAGTCACTGTTAAGTAAGGACGTACTGCACATGGATAAGCATTTAACCCATCGACACATGAAGGAGAAAAGGGTTAAAGAGATGTAGTGAAATCAACAAATCTGCAAGTTATGCATGAGTTATGTACAAAAACAAGAATAAACAGATATGTATTTCAGTTAGTGTGTTTTACAATGTTAAAAGAAGGGTGAGACAATTTGAGCACACTATGTGAATGTGTGTGTGAAAGGGACAGAGAAACTGATGGAAAATAAAGGACTTGCAAAAAAACATATACAATAGAAAGAACGAGAGAAGGGGAGAAGGAAGGAGGGAGGGAAGGAGGGAAAAAGAGAGGTAGAAAGGAAAGGAGGGAGTACATAAGCCAGAAATGTGTAAAGGATGTATTGGAAAGCATACGTTTAATTTTTCTTTCTTTAAGCATTAAAAAAACTGAATTATGTTAAAATGCCTGAAAAAAGCTAGAATAAATGTTAAAAATATTTTTACTAAGAAAATAAAGCTACTAAATAAAAGTTTAAGGTTCTTTTTTTTAAAAAACAAATGCAACAAGAAATATATTTCCAGCAATTATGTTTAACTGGAGCTAACCACTTTCTTATAAATGGCTAATGCTGATGCTATCAGCATCCATGGGATGTATTATGGTAGACAGTGTGCTGATAGAAGGAAAAAGGAAGCTAACTTATCTTCAAATTATAGACCCCTGGGAGTTTGGAGGAGGTACAGGGCAAGTCAAAGGTCTCATGTTTTACAACTCTCACCAGACACAAATAAAATCATTCTCTGATCATCTCCATTTTGCATTATTATTTAACAAACATGTATGCACTTAAAACTATTAAGGGTTAACCTTTAAAGCTAAAACTAATTTTTGTAATTTCACTGATAGTCACTTATTTTTAAATTATTATTTAGTAATATCTTAGGATTTACTTGCCTTCTATTTACTTAACTGTAAGTATCAAATATGCTGTGCGAACCCTAATTTCATAACTTAACATAAATTTTATATTCCTCATTAACAATACACAATAAATTGTAAGATCAGTTTTAAAATTGAATATCCAAGGTATGACTAGTGACAAGATGTTCAAATGGACTTCTTTTGTAAAGCTATAATAGTAAGAACTCAATCTGTCTTAATTGTAAAAACGTGGAAAATGGAATCAACTACTCTTAGTCAGCTTTCAGTTTTCTTATGGACAGAAAGCCCTTCCTAAAATGTGAGATGTTTTAGCCCATTCCATGTGTTAGGAGCATATATCTATCCACTTGGGTTTTGCTGTGCCCTGCTGGCTGAGGTGGCCATATACTCTTCTTTTTCCTCAAACGATCCCTCTATTTTTCCCAGGTGCTTTCACTGACGCCTCTTTTTCTGACATCTTTCAATCTATTTGTTCTTTCATTCTACCAATACTTACTGATTTCTAACTAACTGCAAAGCATGTTCTAAATGCTGAGATTACAAAGTGGACGAAACAAAAAGTACCCATTTTCATCGACCTCTAGTGACGGAGACATAAAATAAATAAGCCACTACATATGTATCATGTCAAATAGTGGCAAGTATTGTGTAAAAAAATAAAAGAAGAGACGGGTTAAAGAGTGATTTTAGAGAGGGTGTTTAGTATAAATCTTCTTTGAGGAAGTGACATTTGAGCAGAGACCGGAATGAAATGAGGGAATAGGAGAAGAAAATAACTGGGGGAAAGTGGCTCAGGTACAGAGAACATTTGATGCAATGCCACCCCAGTGGGAGTGGGCTTGGCATTTTTGAAGAAGAACAGCTGCAAAGGCCGGTGAGGTTGCAGCAGAGAAAGAGAAAGGAAAAATCAGACAGGCAGCTGGATGATATAGGGCCTCAGTGGCTAGAGGAAGAATTCGAATTTTGTTCTGAGTAAGACGAGCAATCATTGGAGGGATGAGCAGTCATTGGAGGGATATGATTTACAATACAGAAAGATTATTCTTGCTGTGCTGTATGGAGAAAACACCATGTGGGGAACAGTTTAGTGAGAAATTACAGCCACTAGGGCCCTAGTGATAGATGTGGTGATAACGGGTCAGATTCTGGATATGTTAATACTGAAGGTTGAGAAGATGGACAGTGGGGTGTGTGTGAAAGGAAGGAATCAAAGATTCTAAGCTTTCTAAATGCCTGAGCAAACTCAGCAAATGGTTCTTTTACTGAGATGACAAACACAGAGGGAAGAGAGGACTTTTTCTTTGGGAGTGGGGAGGAGGGCAAATGGAGAACATAAAGTTTGATATTGGACTTGTTCAGTACAAAATGCCTATGAGATTGATATATAAGTCTAGAACTCAGGGAAAAGCCATGAGATAAGATGTGATCACCAAGGGAGCACGTGTAGATGCGGAAGAGATCCAAAGAGTAAGCCCTCAGGTACACCAATGATTTGAGGTATGAGAACAAGATAATCCAGTAAGAATGCTGAGAAAAAAGGTACAAAGATAAGCCAGGAGAAGGTGGCTTCTTATTTCAGAACGAAGTGAAGAAAATATTAAACAAGGAAAATGCATCAATTCATTGTGTCAATTATGTTGACAGATCAAGGAGAATGAGAACTGAAAATGCATTAGAACAACAGGGAAGTTGTTCCTCAACAACTCTGACAAGACTGGTTTCAATAAAGTAGTGGAGAAGACAACCAAAAGCCAAGTCCTGGATAATTACTTTTAACCCATCCCTGGAATTCATCCCATTAGCTATTTACTAGTTGAAGAACTCAGAATCTTTCCTTTTAAGTAACTGTAATAGCCTCTTGACATATCTCCCTAACTCAAGCTCTCATCCTCTTCCCTCAGTCCCTGCATCTATTTTCTATACCGCTGTCCAGCGATTCCTTTTATAATAGAGTCAGTTGCATGTTATTCTGGCTCAAAAAACCTTCCGTGCCTCCTCGTTGCCTATGAGGAGGTGGTAAACTACAGCCCCCAGGCCAAAAATGACCTGCCACCTAGTTTTATAAATAAAATTTTACTGGAACTCAGTCACACTCATTTGTCTACGTACTGCCTATGGCTGCTTTTGTGGTACTGGTGGCTAGCTGTGACAGAGACTGTAGAGACAGTAAATGGAAAAATGTTATCTGGCTGTTGATAGAAAAAATTTGCTGATCTGATCTAGAGAATTAAGCCAAATATCTTTAGCATGCTAACACGGGTCTTCTTCACATGAGACCACAACTGCCTTTTAGTAGCTCTCCTTGTTTTATGCTTCCTACACACCAACTACATAAGACCAATTAGCAGGCCAATAAAGCATTTCCCGATATGCAAAGCATTTTCTCTAACTTTGTTCATGTCATTTTCCTTGCTCAGAATACTCTTCTACATTTCATCAAAGCATTCATTATTAAATTAATATTTAATTTAGTGGCTACTATGTTCCAGGCACTGTTTTAAGCTTTAGGGATAAACCAATGAGGGAAACAGTCCAGAATTCATACTCCTGTGGAGCTAATGTTCCCATGGGATAAGTAGTAAGAAACTAATGAATAAATGTATATACGTCAGATAGTGAGTCAGACGTGAAGAAAAAAATCAAATTGGGAAGTAAGTGAAAGTGCACATGGTGAAGGGTATAACTGACTAGAGAGAACAGAGAACGCCTTACTCAGGTGACATTTGTGTAGAGACTTGAAGGGTTGAAGAAATAAATCCATAAGAATTTCTGGAGGAATTTTTTAGATGAAAGAAAAAGTTACAGCAGAAGTTCTGAGGTGGGAAGACACCTACAGTAGTTGAATACCGAGGAGGTCCTGTTTCCTTAGAACAGAATGAGCAAGGAGGCAAACAGTATAATAAGAGGTCAAGAGGTAATGGGATTTTGGAGGGGTGTATAGGCAGGACAGTGTCTTATGCTATAAGGACTTCAGCTTTTACTCTCATCTGGGAAACCATTTGCTAAGATGAGAAGATGAGAATCCATCCGTATTGGTTAGAAGAGCAAGTAGGTTTCCATTATATGTTCAAATGGAGATGTTGAGGACAGAGTCCGGTATCAGGAGAAATGTACAGACTAGAGACATAAATTCAGGAGGTTTGTTAAGACTCCTTTGCATCGTTTAAAATACAATTCAAATATCACCTGTTCTGTGAAGTCATTCACAACTCCATCTCCCCTCATCAGGAGTCATTACATTTTGTGTATATCTTACTGTAGCAGCTCTCACTGTCTAATCTGAACTGAAAATAGTTTTATGTATACCTGCCTTTCTCACCTGGAGATGTGAAGAACTTTGTTTATGATAACTGTTATAACCCCAAGTGCTCTCTACTATGTATTGCATATAATAAGTGATAAATGCTGGCTTAACTAAATGTGTTTTGGGGGATTTTAATTCACCCGTCATAGAAAGTTTTCTCCCTGAAGGCAGGGAGCTAATACCAGTGTCCTCACTAAACCTGCTGTTCCGTGTTCTCTACACACACGCCCTTCTACACACACAATTAAAAAGTCAAATCTAATTTCTTTCTCTCTCTCTCTTTCTCACCTTACAAGACAAATCAATCTCCAAATCCTTACCATTCTAACTTTCGAAATATGCCTTAAATTCACCCACATTTCTTTAGTGTCGTTGCCACTGCTGAGTTAAAGCTTCCACTCACTGCCGTGACTAATTCCTGGAGCAGCTTACAGACCATCTCCACTTTGCTTGTAGTGTAATACAAACTCAAACACCAACCACGGTGATCTCTTAGAGCCACAAAGCCTGTTCCTATCTCTCTGTGCTCCCACCTTCCCATGTCTCCCTACTGCTCCAAAGGCCCAACGTGACCGGTCCTGGATTTCCTCTTCCCTTTTCTCTTTATTTCAGGTTCTGTATCTATGAGCACACAGAGCTCTTATTATACTGAATTGCTGGGAATGTCTTATTGTCAGTGTGTCCCTTTGTACAACAGTTCATTGAAGGCAGTGTCTGTGTTTTATTTGGCGCTGTATCAACCTGACCTCATACACAGATTCAATTAAAATAAAAACGTAAAAATTAAATGCTATCTGAGAACTCCACCAAACTTTTTATTCTCATTTCACTTCTAACACAGGTTATTTTAGAAATATATTATTGCACTAAATTCAGAGCTTCTGGAGAAATACGGTTCTTCAGTAATCTCCCTTTGAGATTCATTCACTACTTGCCTCCATTCTAAAACAATGAACCTGGGTGACATTTATGACTCTTTCCACTCTCCTATCCAGATTGTTAATCATTCTATAGGAGGGAAGGAAAAGAGTTGAAACTGTAGTAAGTCATTGCGTTTAATCATTAGATTGAATTTATTGGCACTAAAGGTATGTGAAATAAACATACTGCCCCTGGAGAATGGGGTGGAGGGAAATCGATGACGATGAACTGCCGAGAAAAGCTTATCTACATATTTGCCTAATATGTAGATGTGACTGCCTAGTCAAGTTCATCCAAGCTTTATGCGTGTGTGATTTGTTCCTCAAAATTTAGTCATAATGGTTGAAACTGAAGACAGTTATCTATTTTGCACCTCAGTTTCTACACTTAAGTGAATTTTTTATGGTTTTTTTTCTTTTCCTGTCTTAATTAAATTTATTGGGGGTGACATTAGCTAATAAAATTATATAGGTTTCAAGTGTACAATTCTGTAATACATCGTCTATATAATGCATTGTGTGTTCACCACCCAGAGTCAGTTCTTCCATCACCATATATATGACACCCTTGAACCTCTTCTACCATCCCCCACCTTCCCCTCTGGTAACCACTAAACTATTGTCTGTGTCTAAGAGTTTTTGCTTCTTTGATTTGTGCATTTGTTGCTTTCAGTTTTTTATATCCCACATAGAAGTGAAATCATGTAGTTTTGGACTTTTTCTGACTTATTTTGCTTAGCATGATAATCTCAAGATCTATCCATGTTGTCACAAATGGCAGCATTTCACCTTATCTAATGGCTGATTAATATGCCATTGCATATATGTACCACATCTACTTTATCCAATCATCTATTAAAGGAAACTTCAGCTGTTGCCACGTCTTGGCAACTGTAAAAAATGCTGCAATGAACATAGTGGTACATCTATCTTTACGGATGTTTTCAAATTTTTTTTGTACATTTCCAAAAGAGAGATTGCTGGGTCATATGATTATTCTATTTTTCACTTTTTGAGGAACTTCTATATAGTTTTCCATAGTGGCTGTATCAATTTATAGTCCTACCAACAGTGCATGAGTGTTCCTTCTTCTCCACAGCCTCTCCAACACTTGTTATTCCTTGTCTTGTTAATAACAGCCATTCTAACAGGTGTGAGGTGGTATCTCCTTCTAATTTTGATTTGCATTTCCCTAAGAGCTAGTGAAGTTGAGCATCTTTTCATAAATCTGTTGGCTTTCTTCTTGTGAGATGTATCTGTTCAGGTATTCTGTCCATTTTTAAAATTGAGTTGTTTGGGGTTTTGTTGTTGTTGAGTTGTATGAGTTCTTTATATATTTTGAATATTAGCCTCTGTTTGGAGGTGTCATTTGCAAATATCTTCTCCCATTGGTTTTCTGCCTCTTTGTTTTGCTGATGGTTTCTTTCCTGTGCAGAAGCTTTTTGGTTTGATAAGGTCCAATCACTTATTTTTGTTTTTACTTCCCTTGCCTTTGAAGTCAAATTCATAAAATCTCTTTAAACCCAAGGTCCATAAGTTTAGAATCTATGCTTTCTTCTATGCAATTTGTTATTTCAGGTCTTATATTTAGGTCTCTGATCCATTTTGAATTAATTTTGGTATATGGTAACAGACAGCAGTCTAGTTTCTTTTGCACATGGCTTTCCAATTTCCCCAGTACCATTTATTGAAGGTTTCTTTTCTCCATTATATGTTTTTGGCTCTTAGTCAAAAATTATTTGCCCACGTATATGTGGGTTTATTTCTGGGTTCTTGATTCTGTGCCATTGTTCAGTGTGTCTGTTTTTCTGCCAATACCATGAAGTTTTGATTATTGTCACTTTATAGTATAATTTGAAGTCAGAGAATGTAATACCTCTGGCCTTACAAGTGAGTTTTTAAGACTTGAAACAGAATCTGCTGGGGATTCGAAATTATATGTCACAGTGATGGTTCTCCAACCCAATTTTAGCACTTTCTACTTCAGTCTTCAGGGTTACCTATTATTGCTACTATCTGTAAGTTCGTATTTGCATAAAAATACAGGAAAAATCATTGCGCAAAGAGGATGAAAGGACTTAAATCCATCCGTATTGGTTAGAAGAGCAAGTAGGTTTCCACAAAGTTAGTCCTGAAGAAAATTTTGGTGCCTCTGATCATAATGAAATGATATTTAATAATGAAGCTATACTTCTCATCAGGCTCCAATCAACTTGACAATTGGAATTTTTAATTCTTTTATTTTTAAAAATTTTCCCCTTAACCTTGTACTCTACTTCTTCATCAAGATGACCTGCTAGAAAGCTACAGATTAAGTAACACAATAGCAAAAACTGAAATTCTAGTATTGTCTAGTAATTGGGAATATTTTATGATAGTCTACTGGGGCATTCAAACGAAAGCGAGATGGATTTAAGTCCTTATTATTTGTGGGGGAAAAAACAAAAATAATGAGCAAAATAAGGAAGGAAAAAAGTAAAGAAGTTCATGTGAGTTTCATTTTTTTATGCTGCTGTTTTGCGTGGGTTTATCTATTTTTACACAATTTTAAGGAAAGTGTTTGAGAAAATGGAACAAGACGTACTAATTAAATAATCTTGAAACAAAAAGATTGAGATTTCAGAAAAAGAGACGACAAAACTACAAGGATCTATCATATGTACCTCCTGTCTAACAAAGAATTAAGCAGGAATGTCTAGTACTGAGACAGGAAGAAATCTGAAGATATCCATTACCTCTTTATTATACAGCAGGGAAAAATAGAATTCAACAATTATTAAATCTGTCAAGTATTCTCATTTGTTACCTAATATCCACTTCAAAATCATCAACTAATGATTCTCAAAGTGTATGATATACAATTTCAAGAGTATTTCAGAGTACGTTATTGATGATTGTCAAAAAATCCTTCGGTCTATGTGTCTGTTTTTCTGCCAGTACCATACTGTTTTGATTATTGTTACCCTGTAGTACAAGCTAAAGTCAGGGAGTATAATACCTCCATTGTTCTTTTTCCTTAGGATTGCTTTGGCTATTCAGGGTCTTTTGTGGTTCCATATAAATCTGATGAGCGTTTGTTCTATTTCTTTAAAAAATGCAATTGGAATTTTGATGGGGATTGCATTAAATCTGTATGTTGCTTTGGGTAATATGGCCATTTTAACTATGTTGATTCTTCTAATCCATGAACATGAATGTCTTTCCATTTTTTTGTGTCTTCTTCAATTTCTTTTAAAAATGTCTTACAGTTTTCAGTATATGGTCTTTCACATTCTTGGTTAAGTTTATCCCTAGGTATTTTATTCTTTTTGCTGCAATTGCAAAAGGCATTTCTTTTAATTTCTTTTTCTGAGATTTCATTGTTAGTATATAGGAATGCAATGGGCTTTTGTACATTGATTTTGTAGCCAGCAACTTTACTGAATTTGTTGATTGTTTCTAATAGCTTTTTGGTGGAGTCTTTAAAGTTTTTGATATCTAGCATCATGTAATCTGCAAAAAGTGACAATTTAACTTCTTCATTCCCAATTTGGATGCCTTTTGTTTCTTTCTCTTGCCTGATTGCTGTGTCTAGGACTTCCAATACTACCGTGTTTCCCCGAAAAATAAGACCTAGCAGGACCATCAGCTCTAATGCGTCTTTTGGAGCAAAAATTAATATAAGACTCGGTCTTAGTTTAATATAAGACTGGGTATAATATAATATAATACAGTATAGTATAATATAATATAATATAATATAATATAATATAATATAATATAATATAATATAATGTAATATAACCCTGGGTCTTCTATTAATTTTTGCTCCAAAAGATGCATTAGAGCTGATGGCCCGGCTAGGTCTTACTTTCAGGGAAATAGTTTGTTGAAAAGCAGAGGTGATAGGGGACAGCCTTGTCGTGTTCCTGATCATAGAGCAAAGGACTTTAGTTTTTCACCGTTAATTATGATATTAGCTGAGGCTTTGTCATATATGGCCTTTATTACATTGAAGTATTTTCCTTCTATACTCATTTTATTAAGTGTTTTAATCATAAATGGATGTTGTATCTTGTCAAAAGCTTTTTCTGCATCTATTGATATAATCATATGATTTTTGTCCTGTATTTTGTTTATGTGGTATATCACATTAATTATTTGTATATGCTGAACCATCCTTGTGCCCCTGGGGTGAATCCCACTTGGTCACGATGTATAATCTTTTTAATGCATTGTTGCATTCGATTTGCTAGAATTTTGTTTAGGATTTTTGCATCTGTATTCATCAGAGATATTGGTCTGTAATTTTCTTTTTTGTGTGTTATCCTTACCAGGTTTTGGTATCAGGGTAATGTTAGCCTCATTTCTTACCAGGTTTTGGTATCAGGGTAATATTGGCCTCATAAAATGAGTTAGGGAGTATTGCCTCTTCAATTTTTTGGAAGAGTTTGAGTAGGACAGGTATTCGATCCTCTCTGAAAGTTTGGTAGAATTCACTAGTGCAGCCATTTATGGTGGCCAAGACATGGAAACAATCAAAGTGTCCTTCAATAGATGATTGGATAAAGACGTTGTGGTATATATACACAATGGAATACTATTCTGCCATAAGAGAAGATGAAATTGTACCATTTGTGACAACATGGATAGATCTTGAGGTTATTATGCTAAGTGAAATAAGTCAGACAGAAAAAGTCGAGAACCATATGATTTCACTGATCTGTGGTATATAAAACTGAAAACAGCAAAAGAACAAGACAAACAAATAAAGAAACAAAAACTTATAGACACAGACCATAGTTTAGTGTTTACCAGAAGGTAAGGGGGGAGAGTGGGTAGATGAGGATAAAATGGATCAAATATATGGTGATGGAAGGAGAACTGACTCTGGGCAGTGAATACAATGTGATACATAGATGGTGTATTACAGAATTGTACACCTGAAATCTAAGTTCACTAACAATTGTCACCACAATAAACTAAATAAAAAAGAAATTCCTATAGATGTCCCAATATAAGATTATTTCCCCATATGATGAAATCTTTGATATAAGCAATGCTATACTATATAGTAAGATAAAGTGTGTGAATACCATTTATGGACTATAAAGTACCATACTGAAGAGTAAAATATAATTATTGTTACACTGAATTTTTTTAAAGTACTCTATAGTAACATAAACATCAGTAATGTAACTTTTCCTTTGTTGAACCCCAATATATCTTATATGTTACTTATCACTGTCTCACAAATAGTACAATTATTTATATATAAGTCATATGTCTTTATGATACTGTAAGGACCTAAACAACCATAGGCATATCTCATTATATTCAATAGCTTCTAACGCCAGTACCTTGCAGAAAGGGACTCTATGTCATGAAAATAAAATACTGTACTTCTGAGGGTAGAAGCTAAAGTCAAGTAAGGATTATGTCAGCTACTGTGCAAAGTTTTTGATCTTTTACAGTAGTAAATATAGAGATAGGAGAACTCTGATTTCTCCTCAATAATAATGTGATCCTATATCAAGCAGAGTCAGGTACGCATTGAGAACTGGCAGCAAGTAAAATATGACAACTATAGAGACCAGAGATCTCTGAAATAAAGTCTGAGGTTTTTCACATAGCATTTTTCTGACTATATTAATTTTATTCACTGAGTTTGGAATGTCACTGAGCATGCTGCTTTACATTCATACTACATTTTTCCTTTAAAAAAAATGATTCCAAGGAAGGGGAAAAAACAACCAATCCATAACTAAAAAAAGACAGAGAGAGAAGACAGACATGCATACAGACATAGAGACAGACACAGAAGAGAGAAAGAGAGACAAATTCTGTACAGTGTTTCTTGGCCACTTAAAAGGACCTCATTCTTTGAGGCTTATCTTCAGTAAATAGGACTGTACTGCAAAAGAGGAATTGTCCACATTCATTCAACAGGGAACACATTGGCAATAATAACTGTAAAATGAAACATTTCTATACCTTAATATCAGATGTATCACGCTGACTGTTTCGCCAAGCTCTGGAAATTGATGAAAAAGTTCGATCTGCATGATCAAATTTCCCTCCTTGCAAATTTAGGAAATAAGTTGTGAAAGGTTCCTAAAAAATAAAGCATTAAAAAAATCCATATCTTCCTTAATGCATAAAAATGTGATTTTTATAAATCTTTATTATCTAAATATTTCAATGACTAATAGATATTAGCCATTAATACATACTAGGAATAAACTGGGAATGATATCTAAATTACTAATGTTCTTAAAATGTTTTTGTTTCAGAAGACAATATCCTAAATATGTTATGTGCAACATTTTTCATATACTCTTTCTTTCCAAGAACAATTTATTAATAACATTCAGACATAAATTAGATTGCATTTTTTCGTAATACAGGGAAATAGTCCAATATGTTATTTTCCTATTGTTATGGCTCAATATTTAATTTATGATTAAGAAAAGAAAAATGTTTGGAAGATTTAAAAGCCTCCTCTTAGTTAAAGAACACTTAAACACATATTAGTGGATAATTGCTTGAAATTAGCTAAGCACTATAAATTACTTCTAGGATTTATGTCTGCCTGTACCCTTCCAACAAGCTTTAATTAATGATGTGCCGCTAATGCTTTCCCAAAGAAATTACCTTCTAGTAGATGAATCACCTTTCAATTTTACAGAAACATTTCTTGTTTAACCAATATATTATCAATACATGGCAGCTGGGTGTAACCTACAAACGTACCTTATTCCATTTGGGGCAACTGAAGCTCCAACATATATGAATATACGTGTGTTAATGAAATCTTATTTCTTATTTTAATAGACTATATTTGAATTTGTGTTACAATTTAGAATCTGGTAAGATATCAACCATTTGATGAGGCAAATTCAGGGGAAACAATTCACACAATTCAAGATGAAATATTTTTAAGGCAATTCTACAGTAGTAGGATATAAAACACACACCAAATGGGAGACAGAGATACTTTAATTAGCACCTTAATCATTGAAAAATAATTTAGCCTTCAAAAAAAATGATGAATTTTAATCACTGCATATTCTCCACAACACTAGATTCATTTATTCATAGTTTATTATTCAAATTTAACTTACCATTCTTAGCAGCCATGCAAGAACAAAACTTGCAGTTGAGTAATGAGTGCCATAGTGGAACTTTGGGACTTGATCGTCTTCCCAGGATTCATAACGTTCTGCAAAGAATGCTGCTCTCTTTGGATTCAAAGCACCTATTGGCTGTCAATGGGGAAGGAAACAAAATAAACAAGAACCCATAAATGTAAGCGTGCTTTATTTCTTTCACTCTCAAATGTTGTCCTATTAGCAAGCTTGAAAGTGAATTTTAAAAATATATGTTCTATTTAAGCTATCACATAGTGGTGCATTCAGAGACTAGATGGAAAGCAAACGTATTTTCAATGCAGGTTCAACATACATCTACAAATGGATGGAGAAACCTGCCATTTCTCAACAAGTCTAGTTTTTGTTGAACAAAGGTCTTTTATCAGCCTATAGCAAGCTTTTTCATAAAGACAATTACATGAAGTGAATATTAGCTATATAATACTTTGAAAAGCACCTATTTAGTGCTTTAACTAAAAAGTCCTATTTAGTTAATTATAATCAACAACCAGAAATAGAATCTTGAAGCTAGAGGATTAATTTATAATAGGGTCTGAAAAGAACAAGAAATAAAATTGGGGGGAGTGAGGAGTGCAAGGAGGAGATTGTGTGAAAGGAAGATTAAATATAAACCTAGGGATTTCTACTAGTATGAGTGAAACTAGAATTTGGAGGATAAAAACATGCCTGCATGAAATATAAAAAAAATACATAACACAGAAAGAATAGCAGGCAGATTTCAAGCTTATACAGAAAAACAATACATTACAGCAGAGGTCCCCAAACAGCAGAGCAAAGTGGTGAAGAACCTGGGCTTACTGGAGTAGTAATAGTATCCAGGCAGAAGGTTGTTTTGGAAAATGAGCCAGTACATGTACAGTCCTACAAACCATGCCTGTCCACATTCAATGAATGCTATTATTTTAAGATTATCTTTTAGAATTAGGGTAAAATTTGAATACAATCATAGCCTGTAAAGCCACAGAACACTGCTTGGCAAAAGATAATAATCTTCGTAAATGTTAGTTGCTATCCTTATTGCTGCTGCTGTTATTATTCAGGGACTATATGAACAGTATGCAAAATTCTATGTGACTGTGCACACGTAGATTTCCTTAGGGAAGATAAACAGGGTGTTTCTAAGACTCTCAAAGGGTCCTAAGGGCTCAAGGAATGTTAAGATCAACTGCTTTAAGTAACAATTCATTCTCATAAAAACAAAACAAACAAACAAAAAACACTCTGGTATCTACAAAATGTCTATTGGTACGTACCAATTAACTAGGGGGGAAAATGATGTGTCAGATTACTTTCTTCAATGAAAACCTGTGAGTTAGTCACCCATCATTTATAAGAGATAGAAAATACCTTTATGGGGGAAATATTCAACTAAAAATGTAAAAATATTGGTTCACAAATAGATGTATTTAGAAATATTCTACCAAAATGAGGCAATGTTAAACTAGTTTTTAAACTGCTTTTCGTGTTAACATGTGATTTTAAGCAATATTTTACATTCATCATTTGGTTATCTTTCTTAAATTGTTAACTATTTTTTCAAAACTACTATTTATTTTTAATACTATTCTCTTTCAATACCTTGGCTCTTTCTAATCAACCTTTGCTTTTAAGCCACATTTTACTTTACAAGCAAATTTTTAAAAATCTTTAGTTGATTACTATTTTAATCAGTATTACAGTATACTAATTAAAAATGTCATGTTTTAAAGCATTAGTTTCTGCACAAAAGAATTAAATCTGATTTACTAAATCTATGCCAGCTAAGACTGGAACTGACTCCAAGAAATCATTGTTACAGAACCAATTTGGAATGCCTTTAAATGGATTTTAGTTACTGTCCCTAAAGACTGAGCCATGCAAAAGGAAAGAAAGAAGAAATACAATCATTGGAAGACAAATTATATGAATTAAAAATAGAATCAATGCTCCTTTTGTATGGTTCTGCAGCATATTAAGTATTCAATTTATCTGCTCCTATTTTTATTACTCTCCAAATAAGTACACCCCAAAATCAATAGTTATAGAATCACGCTTCTTGAATATAATGCTAAAACCAATTAGGATTGATTTCACTCGCATCTAAAAAAAAATAGCATCACACAGAGATCCATATAGGTAGAACCCACAGTATTGATTCTGGCTAGTATTGTTACAGTTGGTTTCTGAAGCCTGCTACAGGACAGCTGTCAAGACATACCACATTTATTTGCAAGCATATAAAAAAGAAATCCCCGAATAAAAGAAGGTTAAAAAAAAAAAAAAAACCAGTGGAGCTGTGCAATGACAATGATACACTATCAGCTTACTCAGAGAAGTTACAGTGGGAATACACACATTGAATTATACATTACGCGAAAGCACTGATTTATTGTGGTAATAACATCCACCTCATTAAAAGATTCTGCTTTGCTGCAGTAGGAAGGCTACATATTGTTTACTGCTATAAATTAATGGCAGTGCAAAGAAGACTGTGGAACCGTCCTAACAATAGATCTGTAATGACAGTGCTGTATATCACAGCTTCCTCAGCAGCTTCATAATAAAATGGAGACAATGTATTGAGCTAATACATTCTACCATGCTGGCCCATATTTTTCTGACAACTGCTTTAAAAGATGAGCTGAATCCAACTATGTTATAATGCTGCAAAACATTTAACTAAGCAAGAGTATGTCATACACCAAAGTGCATCATAGCATTTTTAAAACATTGTCTAAATCAGCATTTCAAGATGTTTATTCATCTCTACAAAAGAACTAAAAGTAAATGCTGATGGCTCCTCTTACTTATACAGTATATTAAGAGTATCAATCAGAGGGCAATTCAAGAAAATGCCTAGCACTATCATCCTACAAAGAGCTCATAGAAAAGCTTGACAGAATATTTTTTAAAATCAGCAAATGGATTAAAGGAAAAAGCAAAACTACAGTCATTTAAAAGGGTCATAACTTCCTGAAAATAATCAATAAAAAATAAGTATTGATTAGAATGGTATAATTCAAGATCATAAACAGGTAAACATGAATAGCCTGAAGATACAGAAAAATAATTTTAAACATTATATAAAGCTAAAAATAGAATTATATGAGATTTTTTAAATCTAAGAAAATAATAAAAGAACCTTTATCACAGCAAGATGAAAAAGTGGTTCAAATAAAATAGAATGATTTAAAAATTAGAGTATCAGGACTAAATAGAAATAAGAACTTGGATTAAAGTAAGAAAAGACAAATTAAAGAAAATAGAACACCAAAACTCTTGAAAATGTATAAATAACAAAACAAAAAAAAATCACAATACTTGGGATATTTTAATTTTACAAACAGCAAAATTGACAATTGTGGTAGAGTGATAAGTATTCTGTTTGAGAAAGAGTAATGATACCTTTCAGAATAAAATATGCTAGACAAAACTTTCTAAATCAAGTTTTTAAGAGTATTACCATGAAAAATACCTGATTATCTTCTTTGAGAAGTAAATTTGTTAATTATTAGGGAAACACAAATACTGCATGTAGAGTGCACAGCTCAGTACCCGGCACATAGTGCATTATTAGCAATAATAATTATTGTTGTCAGCTTATTTAAGAATATTTAAGAAAAAAGTCACTAAACAACCTGATGAAATTAGTGGCATCTATTAGGAAAGAAAATATCATAATCCTCTAATGGTTCCTACAGTACTGTGCATTACCTGTCAGAAGCCTAACAGTACACAATAGTCCCAATAAACTAAATTTGCCTACCTCAAGAATAGAAACAAAAGTAAACTTACTTTTCAAAAGTCCAAAGGGTCACTCAATTTTCCCATGAAAAGCATAGAAATGTCAAGCAAGTTAACAACCATCTTCTATTATATGAATTAAAAACACACAGTTTTGGATTCACATACGCCTTCAAGGGCAATCAATAGACTCTCATATAATTACTAGTAAAACTTAGCTGTAAAAAGAAGAGACTTTTTGTAGTGTTGATACAACCTAAGTTTTCTCTTTATTAAAATTTCAGGAAATCTCACCTGAAGTTACATAAGTAAGAATAATATCCCCAGCTTACATTTTGCGACTTATAAAACATTATTATGCATTCTCACAATACATATGTGAACTAGGTATCCTTATTTTAATAATAAAGATGAGAAGTGTCTTGAGTGATGTAACTCAAAATCAATACAAATCCAGAAGGCACAAACCCAGCACTCAAATCCTGTCTTTGGGCCAGGTTATCCATCTAACACTGTGGCATTACAAATTGTTTTTCCTAATTTCAACAATTTCCCAATTTCCTACATTTCTCAAATATATTTACTTAACAGATTTATTTAAAAGGCTAATAATACATGGAAAGTATTTAGAATAGCTCCTCGCACAAAGAAGATACTCCGTAAGTACCACTGCTATTAATGTTGTAATTGTTATTATCACGATCCCCATAATTGCTTCTTCCTTTTGAGTTTATACGTGAACTGTTCCGATTTACATCAATCTTTCAGAAGTGAAGTTCCAAACTGCTGGGCCATGATTCCAGTTACTTAGAGTAAGAAAGTTATAGGGAATTGACAAGAAATCTGAGTAATTTTACCGAGCAGAGACGTGTTTGAGTTAACAAACTTCTCTTTCAACATCCAAGTCTCAAAAGAGGTTTTTACATCATTCTGACGCTTTCTTGGAAAACCATTAAACCCCAACATATGAGGATGAGAAGCAGAAGAGAAAATTAAAAAAAGAAAGAAAGAAAGAAGGAAGGAAGGAAGGAAGGAAGGAAGGAAGGAAGGAAGGAAGGAAGGAAGGAAGGAAGGAAGGAAGGAAAGAAAAGAAAGAAAGAAAGAAAGAAAGAAAGAAAGAAAGAAAGAAAGAAAGAAAGAAAGAAAGAAAGAAAGAAAGAAAGAAAGAAAGAAAGAAAGAAAGAAAGAAAGAAAGAAAGAAAGAAAGAAAGAAAGAAACATAGAAAAATCATTCTGGAGCATAAGACTCAGAAATAGGGCCCTTGGAAATGCTAAAGGATAGTGTATCACAAAAACACATTTCATGGGAATACAGAGACGTGCAAAAGCGATGCCAAAAGGGACTCAGGAAAGGGAGGCAAAAGAGTAGGACTACTTGAGCATCTCTCTTAGGATCTCGGTGACCGGACTCAAGCCATCTGCCAACATCATCTTCATTTGATTAGAAAATTGGAAACATCCTGTAATTCCATGACTACACATAAAGCCTGTCCTACAGTATTTAAGAGGTCATGAACAAGAGACGTTATACATTATTCTTTCCTGGAAGTAGGGAAGGGCTATAGATATTGAAAGAGAGCCATTGCAAAGTGAGAGCTAAAAACTAGCAAAGAAAAGATTGGTGGAACTCAGTGTTATATGAATTCAATGTTATATGTTATAAAAAGATCAGGCTAAACATTAGTTTCACCTAATTCAGAGGATGAAAGAGGGTGGACTATCAGGAAATTTGATATCACAAAAGATGGTCATTCTTGATTAAAGAATAATAATTTAATTTGAGAAGATAACAGGAAATTACTATGCTATGCAGATTAAAGGGGCCATTCTATCTGATGATAATGCTACTATTATTGGATATAAGTGAAGACTCTAAGAGTATTACATAAATTATCTTATTATATTAACAAGCACCGCTTAATGTACAAACCTGTTAGCATTGCCAATTTACAGGTGAAAAAACTGAGTCTGGGAGAAGTTAAATGACTACTAAGGATTGGTTACTTAGCCTGTGGCAGGGCAAGATTCAGAGTGGACGCTAACTAAATTGACTAGTAAATCCAAAATCATCTGGGTTGCTTGAATTGATGAAAATATTGGTGTTAAATCTGTCAGGCCATTAGAATCCTTTCATGGGAGGTTTAGATTAAATCTCCTTTTGAAAAAAGGCCATTTACATTCTCATCCTTATCTATATAATATACATATGCAAATATCACTTTAGCATAAGGATTTATAATTGAGGAAAAAATATGAATATTTTGTCTTGGGCTACCTAAAAGATGTTTGGTTAAAACATCTTTTTTAAAAAATTGTGAACAAAAAGGGCTAAGTACTGGTACCAACGTGTACTGCTTTACTTTCCTCTCAGCTTTCATATTCGTATACTAGCATCCATGAACCCAATGCGAGCCTTTAATTCTGTGGTGCTAAAGCTTTTTAAAGAGGCCGATGAATCTTATTCTGTGCATCTCCACCACCTGCCTTCTTCCCCCACCCCTCAAGAGAAGAAAATAAACAAATAGCCTCTGTCATTTAAGCAATGTTGCCACTGTTAGGAGGTGCAACAACTATTTTGTGTCGGTTGAACAGCTCTTTTATCTAAATGACAAGTATAACAAACAGCCTGATCAGCATTTTTACTCAACCTTGGCTTTTAGGGTATTTCGTCGTATGCTATATATGACTGAAACGGTTGGGCACTTATCTTCATGCACTCTACATTTTATTTAATATTGTCAAGAAAAAAACATTTCATTGGCACACTACTGTGGCTTTTAGAGTTAACAAATAAGCACTTCTGTTTTCATGTACCAGAGCAGTTTTTAATCCCTTGAAAACACACACGTTCTTGCAAGTGGCATTAAATATACACTCACTATACTATTTCAATTTAACCAACACATCTTGGGAAAAAGAAAGTATTTCATTTTACTTATTGTGCCTATGTAGCATCTAAATCATTCCAAATGCTCACATTGGTAGATTTAGTAGCAATGCCTTTACACTTCTGTTTTTCAGTATGGTTCATATAGTGATTTTTACTACAGGTTTTTATCTGAGTTTGAGAAAGGCACATAAATTGATTAAAAGAATCTGATAATCCAATGTCAGCAATGGGCTAAATATTAGAAGAACCCAAAAGACAATCTGAATAATCCAAGACAAACTGAAAAGAATGTTTTACATAATTATGAAAATGGTAAACACCCAAGAGGCCCAATGCTGATAAAATAAAACCTATTCATTTTCAAATAGAAACATTTAAAACCACTAAAGTCAGGAGTTCAGGTCCAAGATGGAGGCTTCCCACAGACAAATCTAATCCATAACTGGATATGGAACAATTCCCTCTGAAAGAAACCCAGAAACTAGCTGAGCAACTCATACACATTGAAAAAAATGAGAAAAAACCTGTATCGTAACAGGTAGGAAAGGCTGTGACACACTCTTGCCATACACTCAGCTTTGATAAGGTGACATACATTTGGGAGGGAGCTCCCAACTCACAGCTTCTCTCTGAGTGAAAGTTTTGTACGTGGCATCTAGCACCCCGATATTTAAGACCTCTACCTGCGAGACACATCCCCAAAACAGCCAGTTCTGAAAGCCCAAAAGGCTTGCACACATAAGACCCACAGAACTACAGCAAGAAAAGAAACAATTCCTACCAGACTCCAGAGGGCTTGCCTTGGCTATACCCCTGAAGCTCAGCAGAGGCAGCAGACAGAAACTCCAATATCCCAGTCTTTCCGTGACAAATGCTTATTTGCATACCATCACAGCTGCAGCCTGAGGACCAGACTCCTAAGTTAGTACACCGCACATAACAGGGATCCACAGTGATGGTCCTGAGACAGGGCGGCCAGAAGACAGGATCTCCCCATTCTCCCAAAGCTTTCTCCAAGTCACCCAAATGCCCCCGGAAGGAGCATGTACACACCTCTGGTATCTCGGCTTTTGCAGCTGCCCCCCCACCCCAGGGCATGCACCCCTTGATAGCCTGGCTTCGGTAACCAATGGGGCTTCTATTGGCGGGTCTATACCAAACAAAAAGAGTTCTTACAGGCCATTCCTCCAGGGCTCAGTGCAGAGAAGGCAGAAAGAAATGCCCAGCTCCCAGCCTTTCCCTAACAGTGGCTGCCTAAGGAGCTGGCTTCCTATCAGCTGGCATTTACTCTTGACTGAGACCCTCCTCTTTGGGACACTGACAGGTCTTGGTATCACCTCAACTACTCAGAGTGACTAGTAACAAAGGAGGAGTCTGGGACAATCACAAACGTTTGAGAGATAGGATGTGATCTTCTGTTACTGAGGAAAAGCACAAAAATAACATCCACTTCCCCTAATCTTTATCTTACATGAATTAAAACCTTCAACTGATGGGGGAGGAATACCAAACTCGCTTACCCCAGGGCCCGGGGATGAGGGAAAGTTATCCCTGCATATGAGGGAAAGGTAGAAACAAAGCCAATCTACCTCTGGAAGAGAGTTAGGAAACCTATATTACCCACAAGGCCCAGGGAAAGTTCTATTGCTTCTGGGGTAGAGTGAAAGCAAAAGTCCTCTCACCTAGGACAAAAGACAAAAAATCTCTATGGACCAGAATTCTACATTGAAGGAGGTCTGCTACTATGGGAGGAGGAACAGAAAACCTGTCATACATGAGACCTGACAAAGACACAAGGCCGAGTTTGGATGCCACGTGGAACAGTACAGACAAGAGCACTAAGGAGGCCCACCTGAGAGGACCCAACAGGGTCTGCTCAAGACTGATGCTGGACCAGAGAACTGAGGAGTTGCCCTACCCCCACCGCAAGCCGGGCACTAAGTAACAAGCAAATAGCAATCTACTTCTGGGAAAAGACAAGAAAGTAGAGACAAAAACTCCTGTGTAGCACAGGCACAGAGGGTCTACTAAACGATGGGGCAGGAACAAAGAGAAAAATTCTCTAGGACTTCATTCAGGGCCCACCCTACCACCAAACTCAAAAGGAGGGATTTGAAATCTGTGTTGCACAGAAGGTAATAATGACAACAAATCCAACAGAGCTCATCTATTAACTAGACTGACTGAACTCCCCACACAGACTGCCTGACATAAGAAGAGGCACCCACTTTTCTGGGCATAAAATATTATTCATATCCCATCTCTACTGGCATTCAATCAAAAACTATGAGGCACTTAAAATACTAAGGAAAAAAAAGACCCATTATGAAGAAATAAAGCAATCAAAAGAACTAGTCTCAGAAAGAATACAGATGGTTAGAGGTATCAGACAGGTTATTTAAAACAAATGAAATTCACATACTAAAAGATCTGGTGGAAAAGGTGGAAAACTTACATGAATAGTTAGGAAATTTCAGCAGAACTGGAAACTAAAAAAGAATCTAATGTAAATGCTTGAAAACATATCATAGGTGAACAATTCTTTTGATTAGTTAGTGAGCAGACTGGACACAACTAAGAAAGGAATAAGTAAGAAATAAGTATTAAACTACCTCTCTTTGAAAGTAGTTTAAATAGAAATTATTCAAAATGAAGAAGATGAACCCATGAAAAAACAAAGAGGATTGAGTAATCGAGCTCTGGGGCAAAATCAAAGAGTCTAATAGAGGCATAATTGGAAACACAGGAGGAAAGAGACAAAAGAGCAAAAGAAATATCAAAGTAATGAATGAGCAACGTCCAAAATTATTAAAAGGAAACAAATTACAGACTCAAGCAACTCTAAAATCTCAAAGTAGGAAAACAAAACAAACAAATGAACAAGAGAGATCAGTCAAACAGCTGAAAACGTAAGACAAAGAAAAAGTCTTGAAGATAGCTAGAGAAAAAGAGAAACAATTATTGTACAGAAAGAAAAAAAAATGAGAACACTGCAGACTTTTCAACAGTAACTCAGCCAGCCAGAAGACAGCAGAAAAGTCACCTTTAAAGTACTGAGGGAAAAAAGTGTCAATCTAGAATTCTATATGCAGTAAAAATAGTTTAGAAACAATGTGAAATACGTTTCTTCAGATTAAATTAAAATAATAGAATTAATTGCCAGAAAACTTGCACGTCAAGAAATATGAATGAAAATTTTTAGACAGAAGGAATATGATACCAGATTGAAATGCATGTCCATACAAATAAAGATTACCAGACATGGTAACACTCAGGCTAAACATTTAAAAAAAAATTTTGCTTTCTTATTTGTATTGCTTTAAAAGATGGCTGCCTAAATCAAAAATAGTAACGATGTATTTAGTTTACAGCATATTTAGCTGCAAAATTTATGACAATAGCTCCAAATGCTGAAATAGAGAAAATAGAAGTATACTGTTGTAAGGTTTGAAAACTATACATGAAGTGGTATAATATAATTTGAAGATAAATTGTCATAAGTTAAAGACATGTTTCAAACACTTAAGAAACCACTATTTTTTTTTTAAATGAGGTACAAAAAATCAGCCAGAGTGAGGATAAAATGGAATCATAAAAATACTCATTTAATCTAAAAGGCATATAAAGGAAGGCAAGGTACAAAGAACTGAGGTGAGGAATGAAAAACAGATAGCGAGAAGGTGCATTTAAACTGACTATATCAAAAATTACATTAATATAAATGGTCTTGACACCCCAATTAAAATGTAGAGATTATCAGACTGGCTATAAAAGCAAGAATCTATTATATGCTGTCCACAAAATATAAATTTAAAATATAAAACCACAGACAGGTTTTAAAAATTGATGGAAAAATATATTGCAAGTAATAATCAAAATAATTCTGTCCTGGATATATTAATATCAGTAAAGGTAGACATTAGAACATGGATATTACCAGGTATAAAGAGGACCATTACATAAAGATAAAACAATCCATTTGTCAAGAAAACATAACAATCTGATTGTGTATATACTGTACTAGCTTCCCATGGCTCCTGTAACAAAGTACCACAAACTGGGTAGCTTAAAACAATAGAAATGTGTTCTATCACAGTTCTGGAGAAGTCCAAAATCAAAGTGGTGGCAGAGCCATGCTCTCTTTGAAGCCTCTAGGGAAGGATCCTTCCTAGCCTCTTCTAGCTTCTTGTAGCCCAGGTGTTCCTTGGCTTATGGCAACATAACTCAAATTTCTGTCTCCATCACCACATGGCGTTGTCTCCTTTGATGTCTGTCTTAACATGATGTTTTCATCTTCTTATAAGGACTCCAAACATTTTTAATTCGGGCCCACTCTAATGACCTCATCTTAACTAAACTACATCTGCAAAGACTTTATTAACAAACAAAGTCATGTCCACAGCTTATGGGGGTTAGGACTTCAACATATCTTTTTGGGAGATACAATTCAACTCACAACGTATACCCCCCAAAAAATGTTGAAAATACACACACACAAAAGAAAATATGTAAACAGAAAGTGATAGAAATGAAAAAAGATGGACAAATCTAAATTATAGTTGGAGACTTCTACACTCATCACTCAGTAATCAATAGAAGTAGATGATCAGTAATGATGTATAAGATATAAATGACACTATCAACCAATTTTACCTAACTGACATGTACAGAACACTTAACCAAACAACAGAAGAATATGTATTCTTTTCAAGTGCATATCAACCACTTATACATGTGTGTATATATATGTTTATATATATTAATATAAGCATATATTATATATCTATCTATATATATAGATATATAATATATACATATGAAAATTACATATATACATATGTAAATTCTCTTGCAATAAACCTACAGTCTGCTCCAAGTGACCAGAGTCTCTAGTTGGGAACAACTGCCACATCTTTACCTTCCTTTCCAACAATAAGACTACAATCATTTATACTGGGGGTGCTGCCAAAAAAATGTATACGATTGGACACTTTGGTCAATGTTGCTCAAGCAGTTCTCTATAAACAGAAGTGTCTGGACGCTGATGGTAATCACTTTGAGCACCTCTTGTAATTGCAGAAGTCAAACGTGACTTATATTCATCTTCTGTTATGGTATATGTTGAGTATTACAATTTTAATATAGTTTTCCTTTCTTAACATGTGTATACATTTTTTGGTACCCCCTGTATTTTTAACAATGACTTATCTTTACCCCCTTTTTCTCCTAGATTTTGTACTACAAATTTTGTAGTACAAAAAATTTGTAGTTTTTGTACAAATTTCTAAGCCTAAATGTAAGATCTCATATTATATCTTTGTATTTAAATATATTGTTTTTCATTCTTCCAGAATGATTTACAATTTTGTTTTAATTACTGAAAAGCAAGCTATATGATCAAACATGCAATATTAGAGAAATTGTCAAATAAATCAGGGCCTACGAAAGAATCCTAGAAAGATGCTCTAAAGAGGGTAATACCTCATGTTTACAAAGGACACTAAGCAATAGAGTTTAAATGTTTTGAACAGTTCTTAATGCTACTAATGTCTTTTAATCACCTTGTCTATATTTCAGAAAGGTAAAACTCAGACTTTCAAAACATTTGCTGAGATATGACACACTAAATCTATAATTCACCCACCTTGTTAACCTGATCAAAACTAGTATTTGTTTTTGTTGTTTTATTTTTTAACTCTAGTTGACATACAGAAAAACTTATATTTTTAAAGTAAATAAGTTAATGTAGTTTAACAGAATATATTTCTCAGTAAACACTACCAATTTTCTTCCTACATTTAAAAAAATGGTAACTATTTAATTGTCTATTCCAGTTTACATATTGGGCCAATGATAACTATGGTTTTTTGTTTTCAGAGTTCACCCTTTGTCCATTTTCAGAAACTTGGTTTACATTATAAATTGTGGACTCATATTAAAAGGAAATCCTTTTATGAAAGTGAGACAATATACAACTTTTGTTTCTGGCACAGTCCTTAGAATAATGTCCACAAAAGGTGACCAGCAAATACTTAATAATCAATTATTTGAACGAACACATTCATTCAATATAAACAGGCTACTACAAATAAGTATTTATGCTGAGTAAGTTTGCTTATTCAAATAAATGGACTTTGAAAATACAAAATTGGACGGGAATGTGAACATGTGACTAGAAGATAAGTTATTTACACTAGCCACTGTACAAGGCATACTACATATTCACATAAAGTAAGTTCTGAATATCACAGGGAAATATAAGAACAAGAAGTTGACAAATACAAGTATATAAAGAAAGCTACAAAGGGATGCAGGTTTTTAAAATATCTTCTTACCACATTTACTCTTTATATACACACATATATATATATACCTGAAATCAGAAGTGTAGTAACAGTACTTATCAAACTTAAAACAAAACAAAAAATTCTAGGTGATTTGAAATCATTTTTATGTAAATTCATGGTAAGCATATATGTTCCCTCCTCTGAATCTACCCAAATTAGTACACCCAGCACTAAACTAAGAAAATAGGAAGTATTGTGGGATAAAACTGGTAATGCTATGTAAATAAAATAATTCATTGATAAATAATAATAAATGGTCACTCCACACCACAGTAACTCAGGATGATTAGTGAATAAATACTTACTTTGAGAAGGATTACTGACTGGCAGTGTGTTGCTGGTGTATGTCAAGATTATTCATCACCCTGACAGTAATATTAACCACAATACATTCAGTTACTTCAGTTTATCAATTTCTGACTAACGTTAAAAAACAATGTCATTGAAGGCTGCTTAAATAAAATGCAAGGTTACCCTCTGCTAGAGTCGTGCAGAAACTTCTGCTAGAAGGTAACTTCTAGTAGAAAACCCTATCTGATTATACAGACAGCTAATATTTAATAAGTGTAAAATTTTCAAGTCACACAAAAAAGACTGTTTTCATAATTTAAAAACAAAACAGCAAATCCTCTAAATGAACATATCTTCTCCACCTACCCTTTCCCTCTCTTCATATATAGATTCACACTTTGTTGAACTTAATTTTAAATTCTGGACAAAGAGTTGCATAGCCACATTTTAAACTAAATAAAACCACACTGAACAAGTAATAATTTAAAGTTTAAAAAGGTCAGTGTGCCCATGAAAAATTTTCTTCAGTGTTATATAAATACTATATAATACAATAAATATATTATATAGTTTGCTATATAGGACCCCCAAATTAAATAACTTGCTAAAGGTCCCTTAGTATAAATGGAGGCAGACTGACACAAGTCTATCTAAATCTTTAATTTCCTACTCTGGTCCTCTAATTTCATCTTTCCAGGATATTTTCCCATATCATTTTGATGTTCCTTTTAGAAAATATCTGCATATACATTCTGCATTCTATAGCATCATTTTTTTTCCTATTAATAGTTTTATTGTTGTAAGGGTATTTATTCTTGTTTTGTTTTTAAGGCTTCTTCTGTTTCCTAAATTGCCCGTTTTTCTTCTGGTTTACTTTTATTTTTCTCTTTGTTGTCTTTCACATTGGAGACTCTCTTTACATTTTCTAACACTTGGTTGTACTTCAATTTTTAAAAGAGAAGCAGGAAAGAGCGGAGTGAATTACATGGAGCATCAGTAGCATTTGAACTAGCAACTTCAGTGAAGGGAAATCAAGTGAACTCACATAGAATCCCCAAAGGTTAGTAGTTTTTAGATGCTTCCTCTTGAACCAGTCAATATGCCCGAAGACTAATACAAGCTTCTGTCTTACAGGGTGGGGCTGGTAGAAGGCTGGCTGCCAGAATTCTGATAGCATGACAGCAGAGAGGTCTGGGGGCCTTCACCATTCAGTACTTAAAGCTTTTAGCTAATCCTCCTGTTTTCCATTCCTTACCTTCAATCCTCCTTTCGCTGTTCTTGGTATTCTCAAATCAGAAACTTCCCTGGTACAATTTTTCCAAAAAGTAAACCTCACGTCTTTTGCCCAGATAAAGGGAAGAACAGTTGGATTTTTGAAAGAAGTGGATATAAATGCAAGTATTCGATCTAAAATATTCTTTCTGGTTATAGTACCTAAAATCCACCAGTTCACTGACAAGGACAGATCTGAGATCAAATCCTAGCCTTAACACTTGGAAATGTGTGACCTTGGAGAGTTCCTTAACCTAACTACATCTTAGTTTTCTTATCTATAAAACATAGATAATAACACATTCCTTACAGCTTTGTTGAGGGAATTAAAGGAGAGAGCATATGCAAGATGTCTGTTACAATGGAAGGCACCTACCAGAGTTTCTCTCACAACCTGACAAAGAAATGCTAAACTAGCCCAATACTCTTCTTCTGCATATTAGACGGTAAATTCCCCAAGACCAGGGAATGCAATATACCCAAATCCCTAAAATCAACGTGGATATAACAGCATCCATATATGATGCCTAGATTAAAATATTTTAATGTATTTTGTCAGCTAATAAAAATATCCAAGTGTGGGATAATTTTTAATTTCTTTTTGTGCATTTGTATTTTACTTAAACACTTTAAGATCCATTACTTACTTCACTCATATCATAAGGTGTTTTTTTTTAAGTCTGAATTCCTTTAGTTTGACTAAAGCGCAATAAATAGAAAAACAAAGTGAAAGTTATAACACCTATCATATTTAAACAATATTGCCCTTCCCACCAAAAAAGAGTGTTCTTTTCCCTCTGTGACATCTAGATAGTATATTGATTCCCGGTATATCGGTTACAGAACCGACTAAAAGGACTGGCATTCGTCAGAAACAGCACTTAAAACTTAAAGAGATAAAGAAGTGTTGTCTGATCAACAACAGTTAAATGTCGGTAGTCAATTCCAGGTCAAGATGCATGCTGTATATTAAATGTGTGTGTTAGGGAGAAATATCTCACATATAAAAACACACAATCAAATGGTAGTAGATAAATGAGAGACCAAGAGAGAAACTCATCTACTTTTTCTTTAAACAAAGAAAGAGAGAGAGAGAGAGAGAGAGAGAGAGAGAGAGAGAGAGAGAGAGAGAGAGAGAGAACACAAAACACTAAGGACAAACAACTGCAACTCATCAGCAAGGAAATAAATTCAGGAGAGCTTTGTCACTCAATTCTTTTTAGTTATCTCAGAATTTACTCAGAAACACATCCAGACTAGGGCAATGGAAGCTGCTAGCTTAATGGTGTGGATGGTACAGCATTGTAACATGGGTTTAAAAAAAAAAAAAAAGAAACGATGATTTATTGGGGCCAGGACCAAAATTTAAAATTCAGTTTGAAGATCTGATGATAGTAAACTTTGCTCAGATGCCTCCTACACTGCAAGTCAGGAGGAATCAGGAGATCCCAGGGCAGGTTCATTTTCCCCCAGTGTTTACTTTTCTTGTTTCTGCACTGGGAACCAAAATAACAGCTCACATCGTGCTTGTACTCTACAGCTGAAAAATGGATGATTTTTCTTTCCCTTCTACCTCAAATTCTCTCTTCCACTATTTTCCTTCATTTTAAGAATGTGAACTCTAATTATTATAATATAAAATGCTTGCTTACATTTTGGCCATTCTTGCCACCCCCCCACCCCCCCATTTAATTTTTAGTTATTGTTTAGTAGGACTGTAGCTACCTGATTTCATTATTTCAAATCTCCAGAAATTGAGAGTCTCTGGCCAACAATGTTAATCAATAAAGAATCAATAAGTGGAAAAATAAAATGAATACTTGAGTAGTAACATCAGGAACTCTCTGGTTTTAACCAAACATTCAGCTTTTTCATAAAACAGGCTTAGTCAAAAAAGCTTGGCGCGTGATCTGGGACAAACACACCAAGAGTAGCCAATTTAGAAAAGCTTTCCTTTTTCAAGCCATAGAATGCTGGGTGGATTTTAGCATGTATTTCAGCATGAAGGGTGAAAGGCAACTTAATAACATTAAAACAGATTCAGCAATTGATGCCAAAAGCAGAAGAGGCAACATAGCATATTGCAGTGTTTCTCTAACTTTCTGGGGCAAAACTCATAGAAAGAAAGGTCACTTTAAATCATAACCCACATGTACACACAAACGCACACACACCCCTTAAACAGAAGATTCACACTGGAAACACACTGATATTTTCTGTTTTTATGTAAAGCTATGCTATCTAACCATTTTTTTTAAATGCTAGTTGTCAACTGCGCTAGTTTGGTGTTTAAATTCTGGTTCTACCAACTAGCTGTGTAGTTGGGTACAAATTGTATAACCTCATGGTGTCTCAGTTTCTGCCTCTGTAAAAGACAATTATAACGTTAGCTATCATAAAAGGTCTTTGTGAGGACTAAAGGAGTTAACACATGTAATATGCTCATACACAGATCAGAGCCTGACATGTAGCAAATCTCAGTAAATATTAGTTAGCAATAATAAACTAGGATGTTTCTACCTCCTGAAATCCATAGCTAAGTTTTCATTTGCAAATGAATAGGTATCAACTATATTTCAATCTAAGAACACACTTTATTTGAAATGTGCATCCAGATTATAGTACATATACTATATATATTTATTATGCCAAAATAACTACGCTGATGATTAGAAAAGAGATCACTGTGTCAGATTATCTTAGTTTTTCCTCTCTTAGAAAACTGGTTTACACAATCAATCTCCCCTCTAAGGAAAAATAAATAAATAAATCAGAGTAGAAAAATAAAAGAAAATCTTCCTAACCTACAAAGGAAGCACTGAAACACTTAGCCATCGTAATTTGTTATTATGGTATGACATTTTGTAAAGATATTCCTGCCCTGATTATAATTTCTTATAAAGAAAGGTCATAAAGAAAATGTTGATTTTTATTTCTTTCAAAGACGTTGTCAAAATATAAAAATCAATGTGTATTTATAAAATATGGATTAGTGTCACTCCAAATTCTATGCATGGTTAGATCTGTCTCCTCATCAGTCAGAATTCTAGACTAGTGATGAAACAACTGAGAAAGTGGAGGGGGAAAAAATCAACTTCAAAATTGATCCCAACTTTTTTTCAGCTTTGAAAGAATAATTTAAACTATTATGACAGATGAGGCATTGTGAGTACAAGAAAATATTTAATTTTCATCAGATTTTCAGACGAAAAAAGATTTGATTTCCTAAAAGAGTAACAATACTAATATGTGATTCTTATAAAAATTGTACACGAAACAAAATTTTATAACTTACAGACATTTTTACATCATTCTATTCAGACTTGTCCTTTTCTCAAAGAATGATCAGATAAACATATATTAATTCAGCTTCAGAAAGAAAAATCCCTGTGCAACAAGGAAAAGATTACCAAATAAAATTGTAGTTTTGTATCAAAGCTACTAAAACCCCCTCTGGAAAACCAGCTTTGGGGAAATTAAAGGGACATAAATATGCATAAATTATTCAATACATTTTAAGGCTATATCATCTATTTAAGAATGGGGATAAGATCTGTTCACGCTTTAAGTTAAGCTTTACACATAATGTTTTCTTCCAGTTCACAAGTTTATTTAAAAAAATAGTGATATTTGCTAAGTGTATACTATGGGACAAATTTTAACTCTAGTATAATGGTTACTCATGCAGAATACAGCTTATTTCATGTACAAGATGCATTCCTGAAAATATGTGTATAAACAGGTATTTGAAAGTTGAATCAGACTGTAAACATTATGCAGACTCTAATACCAACAGGAATCAGATACTTTTATATGGTAAACAATTAGCACTATTTTATATGTGCAAAGTACAATTTTCGAGTATTTGATATATTTGATTATTTTACTAAAAGTAATGTAGTTAATTCCAAAGTCACTTATTTCCATCAATATTTAATGAAAACAATTAGCATTAGGAAAATTCCATTTTCGTGAACCTGAACGACTTTTGTAGCATTTGAGCTACTGCTGCTTTTTAAGAAAGGAGATATTAGCTAAGAGCTTCGTGGTTGTGTCAGAGCTCCCACTTCTTCATGGCCTTGCTAATTATACTACTGTTCACTATTCAAGTGTGTACCCTTCAGTTTTTGTTAACAGCATTCTCCTTCCTCAGCCAAAAGTACAAATCTTTCACAATATAAAAATGGATACAATTAAAGGCACTAAATCACAAAAATGATATTTTTATGTCTTTGTACAGCGGATATGAACATACATGGATACAGATTAATATAAGTAACTCTTGTTTTGGTTTTGAAGCCAGGCTCTCCCCCTTTTCCTTTTTAATCTAACAAAAAAATACTATTGGTCATCTAGTGGGGCATAAAACAATAGCCTTATTTATCATATATAGAAGATAAGTTGTAAAGGCATTAGTTAAAACAGTATTTTACCCACCCAATAAAAGTATTTGGCAAGTTCCTTACAAACATCTGTAACAAATAAGTTCAATTTTAATAAAGGATTGTTTAGCTGGCAAATAGTCTTTAACAGCATTTTGCTAATATTATTTCTATGAAATCTCATAAAGAAAACATATACACTACATTAAAAATGTTTTGGAGGCTTTCTTCTGGTCAGGTAAGATATTTAGTGGGATAGAGAACAAAAACAAGGGTCAGAGAATGGCGACAGTTTGCAAGGAACAGTGATGTGAGGAGGTTAAGAGGCTTACGGGAGCTCTTGCTCAGAGACAATGATAGCAGAAGACAGAAATACGGCCTCAGCAGAAATATCCAAATGGCCTCCCACTTATCACCATTAGTAACTGTTCCATCAAGACAGAAACATGTACGCTGTCCACAATGCATCTTACTATCCACTGCATCTTGAAGAGCCTACAAAAGAAATCCTCTAAAGCACAAAAGAAGTCTTAATAATCTAGTATGTGCTTAAACAGAAGTCCAAACTGAAGGATACAGTTAAGGAGGGAAAAAAAAGGCAGTTCTAGAATTCTAGAAGATTTATTTAAATCTAATTTACTTTGTGAAGCAAATTTTACATTTTAACAAATTAATGAAAAGTTAGATTTTTAAAAACCTTTTATATACCTAAAATTCAAATAATGGAGAGAGTAGAATATAATATCCTGAGAATTAAATAGCTATCCAGTTTTTTGTTACTGACCTATTGCATGGCTTACAACACAAGTCAAACTAATTTATTATAGTCCTCATTTATTAGGCCAGAGAATTCTATACATTCGAGTGAAATACTGCAGGGTCTTAGAACTAATGTACCTAAAAGTAAGTAAGGATTTCCTTAAAAAAAAAAAAAAGGAAAGAAAAAAAAGGAAAAGTAGAAACAAAAACAAAACAAAAATTTATCCATTTATTATTCCTCATAATCACCTGGGAAATTCTGATCTGCAGCTAACCTAATAGTAAATGAAGGGAAGTGTCTCATTATAGAATGATTCCCAATAATAAATTAAATAGAAGTGACAATTTAAATACCACCATTTTGCAATGCTTACCAAACTAATCTAGGCATTCAATATCAATGTCTGCTAACATCACAAAAGAAAGTAAGGCAGATACTACATGCCCTTGACAGAAGAACATAAAAAACTTCCTACAAAGCAGTCTTGCCCAAAATATCTAATCTGAATTCTATCAACCTTTGGAACCAACTACCAACTTATAAGAAATGTAGATGACAAAGGAAACTGTTAGACTATACACAGGATGCAATAAGCAAACTCCATATAATACATTTCTTCAATAAATTAGACAGAAAAAAAGATGGAAGAGAAACCTATAGAATAAAGACTGAAGAGATGTATCAGCTGATCACAATATGTGGTCCTTAGTTGCACCCTCACTTGAATAAACAAATTAAAAAGAATTTTGAAAGTTGTAATTTAATTGAAAATGTGATACCTACTGGGAATTTGATATTTAAAAAATTAAGAAATTATTGTTAATATTTTAGGTTTACTAATGGTACTATAGTTGTGTTTTAAAAAGAGACCTTAGTTTATAGAAGCATATATTGAAATATTTATGAATATAATGATATCTAGGATCTGTTTCACAGTAATATGGGAAGGAGGCAAGAAAATGAGAGCAAAGATAAAATATGAGTAACCATGAGCTGTTAATTGTTGAAGCAGGCTGACTGGTAGATGGGAATTTACTATGCTATTTTGTCTACTTTTATGTAGACTTGAAATTTCCATAATAAAGAGCTAAAAAAAAAAGACACATAAACTTTATTGTATATCACAAAATGATGATTCAGGAAATTCTCTTTATTGATAATCCAGGATGGAAAAGGAAAAGTCTTGAAGTATAGCTGAAGACATGGGAAAATACTTACAGAAAGTTAAAAAAAACTGTGTGTATGTGTGTGTATGTATGTGTGTGTGCACATGAGTGCATGCATGTGCGTGCGTGCACACATATATAAAGTGTAATTATTCCTTATTGATATGTGGTAAATTAATGATAATTTTTGTTTTATTATTTACAAGTTTTACACTTAAAAATCTAATACAGTTAATATTAATATTTTATAACTTGGGGAAAATGGCACATATATTTTACTTAATTCATTTAACACTTATTGCATGGCAGGTCCTGTGCTAGGCATGGGAGAAAAAGTGAACAGGAACTCTATCATACGGAGCTTAGGTGGGGAGAGAAGAAGAACCCAACAAGTAAGCAGCAGCAGATGTACAATGCAAGATATTTCAGGTGCTCTGAAAGAAACCAAGAGCAGAGTAGCAGGGAAGGAAGGTAGTTAGAAATGGTCTCTGAAGAGGTGACCTACAGCCAAGAGTCAGCCACTCACAAAACAGGGAGACAAACATTAAAGGCAGAGAAAGCAAAGCTTTGAATTGGGAAAGATTTATTCTCCATTCAGTAATAAGACAAGAAAACTTTAAGCACTGGATTTACGTGATTCAAAATTAGATTTCAAAGGATTCACTTTGTTGTAGTGAGCAATGGATGAAATACGGGCAAGACGTAATAGGGAGGTCAGTCAGGAGACCTGCAGTAGGGTTACTTGTCCGTTTATAAGAGTATTGCTGAGAAGTCTCCCTGCCTCCTTTATAGGTTTATCTCCTTTATATTTGAGAATAATATCTTCTTAAATGTATGTGGAAAAACATATATAACAATATTTTTAATTGCCATCAAGTTTTCATGCACAGTACATTTTTCAATTTTCAAATTTAAAAACCTGAAAATTCATTTAAAAGATAACTATATTAAAGCTACAATTATATTTAAAAGATTAGTAAAAACAAATGTGAAAATTAATAATAATCAAATATATTTTGAAATGCAAGACAATTATATTTCAGGTGAGAAGTTACCTTGGATAAATCTCTGAAGTTACTTGGCAAGGTAAGGTCTAATTCTTCTGATTCATAATTAGTGATGACCCATGGAAACACTGGATACTGATTTAAGTCATTGTAAGTCCGTCCTGGGAGAGAGGGGGGGAAAATGTCATTTAATCTATAATAATGAAATGGTAAGCAGATTCAGAAGTGTAATTTACTAACAATGACAAGTGACAGTTTTTGTGCCAGTGTTCTCAGATAGTGCTATCAATGTATTATTTCATTTAATCCTCACAATAACCCTACGAAATTAATGATCATCCCCATTTTATAGATGCAAAAAATTGAGGCACAAAAGGCTTGGTAACTTTTCCAAAATGATGTAACTTGCAATGGTGTACCATATTCATAACCAGTTACTCTGACCCCCAAGTTTATGTTCTCGTAAACTACACTTGACTATTTTTATTAGTTGAAAGCCTATACCAAATAAAATATTCTGTATTAAGACTTTAAAAAATAATTTGCAATTTTCGTAAGAGTTTTTCAAAACCAGATTCCTTTCCCTGCTGTTAATTAAGAGTTTTTTCAAAACCAGATTCCTTTCCCTGCCATTAATTAACCAACCACCAACCAACCAACCAAGCCACCAACCAAGTTTAGGTGATTTATCCCCTGTGGGCATTCATCAGTCACCTATAAAATATGGGAGTTGCACTGAAATTTCCGTGACCATGTTCAAATTCTAAGATCCTCTGAATATAATGCTCAGCATCATCAGCGTTGCTTTCCCCCACTCCTAAATGCTGCCACATACTTTTCTAAACTTCTTCTAAATAATGATATTCAATGACACAGTTAACTGGTTGTCAAATGGTTTGGACCTTGTCAATTCTTGTTATTTAATATTATCTTTTAATTCCCGCTGTCATTTCTCTAATGCAGGCTCTCATTACTTTTTATATGTAATTACTTCCTAACTTTGCTCTCTGCCTAGACTCTCTACACTCCAATTTATTCTTCCTTCACCCTCCAACTTAGTTCTAATATCATTCATTTGTTCAAAAACTTTCAGAAGTTTCCCAAAGAACTGACTGCTAACTCCTCAAACTGACAGAAAATCTTCCACATTTCCACATAACCTTTCCAGTTCTCTTTCTCATTATGCCTTTATGCACACACAAACACACACACACACACACATGTGCACATATACATTGTATGCATATATACAGTAGTCCCCCCTTATCCATGGTTTTGCTTTCTACAGTTTCAGTTACTCTTGCTCAACTGCGGTCCAAAAATATTAAATAGAAAGTTCTAAAACCAAATAATTCATAAGTGTTAAATTGCACACCATTCTGAGTAGTGTGATGCAATCTCCCACTGTCCTGCTCCACCCCACCTGGATGTGAATCAGCCCTTTGTGCAGAGTCTCCACACTGTATAAACTTCCCGACCACGACTGTCAGTCGCTTAGTGGCCATCTCGGTTATCAGATGGACTCTGGAGGCATTGCAGTGCTGTGTTTAAGTAACCCTTACTTTACTTAATAATGCCCCCAAAGCACAAGAGTCGTGATGCAGGCAATTAGGATATGCCAAGGAGAAGCTGCAAAGTATATATAAGTATAGGGAAAAACAGTATACGCAGGGTTCCGTACTAGTCTTCATTTCAGGCATCCACTGTTGGTCTCGGGACATATACCCTGTATGTGGATGGAGGGGACTATTGTATACACATTATCTGGTGTGTGTATAAAACTACACCATTAATCAATCATTTTCTAACTATACTTCATATTTTCCCATCTTTATAAGTTTACTTATACCATCAGTTTTACATAAAATGACTTCTAATCTCCCAACTACCTCCTATGCTCATTAAGGTTACATCCATCTTTATACAAACATAAAATCTCTCCTGCTGTTTTCCCTACTCCCACCAACTGAATGAATATATTTTCCCTCTCTCTGCTTTTAATCCCCATAGTACTTTGTATTTTTTTTTATTGAATCAATACCACTCTACTTTAGAATCACATAAATGCTCAGAGTAAGCAACATGCCTTATTCTCTTTGTATCTTAATTGTGCCTCAACTATAAACCATGTGCGTTTATTAACCTGAATCTCAAATGTCTCATGATTACATTCTGTTTTTTTCACTCCAATTATCACAAATGAAAAGTTATGACAGAGTTCTATTTTTAACTCTCTTTCAAAGTGAACAGGTTTAATGGATGATTGTCAATGATATTAAATAACCACAGATGCTTGTACAGGGCCTTTTAGTCTTTAGATTTTCATGTATGGGTCATAATATAAATATTCCTTTATTTTATACAGTTTTCTTTTTTCTGTATTATATTTCATTGTTTCATCATACACAGAGGGTGCCAAAAAATGCATACATTTTAAGAAAGGAAAAAACTGTATTAAAAATGTAATACAAGGGGATCAAATATATGGTGATGGAAGGAGAACTGACTCTGGGTGGTGAACACACAATGGGATTTATAGATGATGTAATACAGAATTGTACACCTGAAATTATGTAATTTCATTAACAATTGTCACCCCAATAAATAAATTTAAAAAAATGTAGTACAATGAATGACGCTAGCATTCATTTGATTAATGCCATCTTTTGAGCAAAAGTTGTACAATACATTGCTACCGTAATTTAATTCAACTTAGAAAAGTAATACATAGATAACATCTCTTAACATGTGAACATTCTTTTGGCACCCCCAGTATTTCAATTAAGTTATTAATAGATTCTTAATATTGTATATGGTTAATGTATTCCACTGTTCCACAGAGTCCATTCTTACTACATTAAATAGTTGTAAATTTTCATTTTATATCTTTGGAATATATTATGTGCACCCATTTTTAATTTCTCTCAAGTAGCCAATTGTCCATTTACTCCTGATGAGGTATTTGTGTAGTAATAAGCTACTTATACCAGCATTCAAAATAATCTGATCATATCACAACAGTGTATTGTTTGAAATAAGTCAACATGTGAGCTTAGATTACCTGCTATTGTGTTGAGAAACATCAAGTACTCAAAATTTGAAATCTCTCTGTGTTGCCATCGCTGGGTCATATTAGAAGCTTTAAAAAGTTGACGAGGACTAGCTAATGATATACGCCTGCAATAAAAAGAAATTGATGTAGAATCAATTTAAATGTAAGATTAATTATATCACAATAAATCATGAATATCCGTGCTTATTCAAAATGATATCTGTATATTCTGAAGTTATATTCGTGTTATACTAATGAATACTAGAGATGTTTCAATCTACAATTAATTTTAAAAAATGATGTGGGACTAGCCACAGGTCTATTGTACATGTTCTGTTCATTAAGGTAAGCTGTCATTACAATGCCATTACAATATTTAGGTGTCATAAGGTTGATTGATAATAGCATGATTAATAATTTACTGCTTTACTGATATAGTAACTGAGAAATACATATAAAACTGTATTCACATCTTTATCAATTTTAATAATCATCACTTAAAGAGAACACACTTGTACATTATATATTTAAATATTATGTTTGCATACACTTTGTAACAAGGGGAAAAGAATTGTAAACTCTTTTTTCTTTTAAGCTCAGTTTATTTTTATTAATCTCAGTTTCTGCATTAGAATTATGCAATAGAAAATACAGTGGAATTATGCATAACATATATTGCCCTTTGTTTTTAAATATAATGATTAGGAAAAAAAAGAAAGTCAAATTTGCTTCATAATTAACACAATTTACTCTAAGTTCACAATCTTTTCATATTTATTACCTAAATTTCATTTTCACAAGTGTCTGTAACATTTTCTCCAGGAAGATTTTATATCTCAATTCATACAATCTTATTTTTTTAGAAAATTGTTACTTGCCAACACCTTTATAATTTATTCTTTAAAAAAAAAATCAATGATTGTAAACTCTTTAGTTGTCTATTCGGGGGGTAGGTTAAAGATAAGAGACACTATTAATTTTTTTATACAGCTCAATGGGAGACCTAATTTTATGTGTTTTCCTAATACAAGGTAAGTAACAAAGGACATCACTGATCCGTTGTTAAGTAGCAGTAGGACCTCAGCAGCAAGATCAATTATTCCATTCAGAGCCTAGAAACTCAGGTAACCATACTCTCCAGTTCTTCCTTCCACTAAGAACAAGGTAACTATTTTTTTAAAAGCTTTATTTGCAAAAGCATAATTTATATACCACAAAATTTACTCACTAAGTGTACTATTGATGTTTCTTTGTAAGGAAATTTCTAGAGTTGTACAATTATCACTTGAGAACATTTTTATTACCACAAAACCTTGCCTTATGCCTGTTTATAGTTAATCACCATTACTATCTCAGCTCTAGGCGGCTATCAATAGAGTTTTATAGAGCTTTTAAGTTTATAGAGCTTTGTCTCTATAACTTACCTTTTTTTGACATTTTGAATAAATGGAATTAGACATCATATACGAGTAGTCTAATCTTTTGCATCAGGCTCTTTCACTAACCGTAATGTTTTTAAGGTGCATCAATGTGTAGCATGTATTAGTAGTTCATTTATTTTGACTGCCGAATAGTATACCATTGTATGAATACAGAATATACCATTGTAAGTGCTGAAAGATCTATTTAAGCCACTGATTTATTGAATTAAGACTTTTAGGTTTAACTGTAAGAAACCATGACAAAGAGTTCCCAAGTATGATAACACATTTTAGGTAATGTATAAAAGTTTTTTATAATAGAGCTAATGAGTAGGAAAAGAAGACTTTTTATTAAGATAAGGAAATCTATGCATTTCTGAGCTGCTTCCTTCTGAACACTGAAATTCCTCATTAAATTATAAAATAACCTTACCAAAACCAGGATTTGCATTGTAATGTAACTAGCTACTGCTTATAACCCAGAAGGGCACATAAAAGTTGTAATCTGTGGTAGTTTTAAAATATGTCCACAAATTCTTTGATACTTTCTGAATTTGAGTCCCCTCCCAGCAAGTCTGGGCTGTATTTAACAACTCACTTGTAACAAATATCAGCAGCAGAAATGATGGCATGTGACTATCAAGAGTAGATCACAAAAAGACATTGGGGCTTCTGCCTCATTCTCTCTTGGAGCACTTGCTCTGGGGGAAAGTCAGCTCCCAGGTCATGTAGACCCTCAAGTAGCGCATGGAGGAGCAGGCTTGGTGAGGAACCAAGGATTACTGCCAAGGGGCGTGTACGTGCTTCTCGGAAAGTTCTCCAACCTCAGGATGACTGTAGCTTCTGCGGCTCTGACTGTTGTTTGTTCATTCTACTTCAATTGCATTTGTAATAAGATATTACCTAACAAAACTGAAATAACACTAATCAAAAAACAACTCAAATCAATACAAAATTAGGTACGCTAAAAGTAAACTTGAAGTTTCTACAGCTAATATGTTTCAAGATTTCAAAGAAAAATTCCAGTGTTCATTCTCTTCCCAGTCCTTAAATTAGTTAAAAAATCTGTATTGATGATGAATCAATACCTACAAAAATTAATGATGGTGCTATTTAAATACAGCCAACTGACGAGTACACAGTAAAGAGACGTTATCCCCACTGTCCCAGTTCCCTATACCATGAAAGATGCTTTGACATTTTAATATTTCTCTCAGGTAGTTACTTGAAAAATATAAATACCACTTATTAAGACTATACATATATATACACACACAAAATTAATATTTGAACTCTGATTTGCCAGAGGTCAAAGATAAAAAAGTTTTAATTAATTACAAAATCCTTAATATATGGATTTCATATTTATATCAACAAAGAAAAAATAAACCAACAATATAATGAAGTATTTAACAAAGTGATAAAAAATGTTACTCTTATTTTTCATACATTCTAAGTAACAGCACATGAGAATGTGTAGGTAATAAACAATTTTGCAACTTTTTTTAAATACAGAGAGTTTATTATTTCCATGATCTTTACTGACACAAAATTTAATGTAACATTTACCAACCTTAAGTGTAGACTTGAATAAAGTTTGAATATACATATTTCTGTAACCATCATCATAGTGAAGATATACTCCAAAAAGCCCCCTCACATCCCTTTGCAACTCATGCCTTTGTCCCAGAGTTCCTGGTCCTTGATAACCAATGATCTGCTATCTGTCACTCTACAGTATTGTTTTTTCAATAATTTCACAGAAATAGAATCATAGCCCATGGCTATGATGAATAGAGCCCATGCTGCCTAACTTCTTTGCCTAACACCCATATTGTTGCATGTATTGGCAGTCAATTCCTTTTTATTTCTGAGTAGTATTTCACTCTGTGGATGCACTACAATCTCTTGATCCATTTACATATTATAGACATTATGGACTATTATGAGTATAACACTGCTATTATATTTGCTTAGAAGTGAATGTGTATAAGTATATTTTCATTATTCTTGGTAAACACCTAGGAGTGAAACTTATAGGACATAAATTAAGTGCATATTTAACCTTGTAAGAAAGTTGGCAAGTTGTGTTCCATAGTGATTATACTCGTTTATATTCCTACTAGCATGGTTCTAGAGTTCCTGATTCTGTGTGTATCCTTATTAATATTTCACATTCTTCACCTTTTTCTATTTTTGAAAATCAAGTTTGTTGAAGAATAAATTACATAGCATAAAATCCATCCTTTTAAAAATATACAATGCAATGAGCTTTGCCAAACAAATACAGTTGTGTAATACCACAAGAATCAAGATATGAAATACTTCCATGACATCAAGTTTCCCTCATAACTTACATTATAACTACTCCGCCCTTTCACACTCCAGCCCCTTGCAACCACTTATCTGATTTCTATCCAAATAATTTTATTTTTCCCCAAAATGTTTTATGAATGGAATCATACAGTATGTAATCCTTTCTATTGGCTTCTTCAACCTAGCATAATACTTTTCAAATTCATCCATGTTGTTCCATATATCAGTAGGTCATTCCTTTCTATTGCTGAGTAATATATTTTATTGTGTGGATGTACTACAATTTATCTATTCACTAGCTGATGATCGTCTTGGCTATTTCCAATTTTTTGTGACTACGAATACAGCTGTTATATTTTTGAACAGGTCACTAAATGAATATGTGTTTTCATTTCTCTAAGGTAAATGCCTTCAAATGAGACTTAAAAGAGTGGATGGTGAGTATATGGTTAATTTTATATGAAACTGCGAAACTTTTTCCAAAGCAGCCATGCCTCTTTACTTTCCCATTAGCAACATGTGAAATTCTAGTTACTCTGCATCATTATTAGCTCTTGGTATTGTCAGTTTTTAAAAAGTCATTCTAAAAGGTGTGCCATTTTCACACTATGATTTTTAATTGGCATTTCTCAAATGACCAGTGATGTTCGGCATCTTCTCATGAGTTTAAATATTTGCTGTCTATACTTTCTTGAAGTATCTGTTCAAATCTTCAACCTATTTTTTTTAACCAGGTTTGTTTATATGTTTATCACAAAGTTGCGCAAATATTTTAAGCCAGTCTGTACATTATTTACATTTTCTTAAGAGTGACTTTCAAAAGTAAATCGTTTTAATTGTGAAGGCCAGTTAATGAATAATTTTCAGTCTCACTTAAGAAATCTTTGCTTAACTCGAGGTTTTCTTTAGGGCATTTTGTTTTCTTTCGGACATTTTAATTTAGCATTTATGATTAGGTTATGTTACTTTTTTTTTTCTGTTACACTTTGAGTTTTACATTTTGTGAAGGGGTAAGGGGTCTTTTTTTATTTTTATTTATTTATTTTTTTTGCATATGGATATCCAATTATTGACCATCATTTGTTGAAAAAACTCTTTCCCCTTGAATATACCCCAGTGATAATCAAATTGACAATTTATGTATGGATTTATTTCTGGAAGTTATTATATTCTATTCATCTATATGTCTATTCACACAAATAGCAAATTATACTAATTAATGTAATTTTATATTGTCTTGAAATCAGATAGTGGAAGTCCTCCAAACCTTGTTTTTCTTTTTCAAAATTGTTTAAGCTACTGTATATTTGTATTTTTGTATATTTGTATTTGTATATTTGTATACAAATTTGTATATTTGTACAAATATATGTATTTGTACAAATATATGTATTTGTATATTTGTATATTTTTATATTTATATTTTGTATATTTGTATTTTCACTTAAATTTTAGTATCAGCTTGTCAAATTCTCCAAAAAAGCTTGGTATGATTTTGGGTAGAACTGATGTGAACCTATAGATCAGTTTCAGAGAAAGGTGACATCTAAATAATATTGAGTCTTCCAATTCATGAACATGGTATAGTACAACTTTCCATTTTTAGGTTTCTTTAATATCCCTGAACTTGTTCAATTTTCAGTGAACAAGTCTTACAAATTTATCTACAGATACTTAGTTTTAAAATAATATTTAGATGGTACATTTAATTTCAATTTCCAATTGTTCATTGCTAGTATCCAGAAAAGAATTAAATTTTGTATATTAATTCTGTGTGTTACAATACAGCTAAGCTCATTTATTTGCTCTAATATCCGTTTTCTGTTTGTTTGTTTATTTGTTTGGTAGGTTCCCCAGGAATTTCCACATAAAAGCAGGTATAAGCCATGTATATCTTCGAATAAAAACTGTTCTATTTCTTCTTTTCCAAACAAGACGGTCAGTAGTTTCTTTTCATGGTAATGCCATTTTGTTACTTTGGAATTCATGTAATGCTGACCTCATAGAACGACTTTGGAAACTTTTCCTTTTTTTCTATTTTCTGTGTGAGTTTGCTTAGAAATAGCATTATTTCTTCATTAAATATATGATAGAATTTAGCAATGAAACCATTTGAGCTATGAATTTTCTCTGTTAGAAGATCTTTAACTACAAATTCAGTTTCCTCTGTGTATCTATTAAGGTTAATCATTCCTCATGAGGGAGATTTGATAAATTGTGTCTTTGAAGGAATCTGTCCATTTCATGTAAGTTGTCTGGTTAAGTAGTATAAATTTGTTCATAATATATCCTTATTTTCCTTTTAATATGTGAAGGGTCTGTAGTGATGTCCTTTCTTTCATTCTTGATATTGGTGATTTGTATCTTTTCTTTTGTAAGTCTTGTATAAATGTTTATTAATCTTTACAGAGGAAAAACTTCTCATTACATTGACATTGTTCTATTGGTTTGCTTACTTTTTCATTGATGTTCTGCCTTTATGCTGATTATTTTCTTGTTTTAGTTTACTTTGGTTTATATTTGCTCCTCTTTCTCTAGTTTACTAAGACAGAAGTTCAGTTGACTTAAAACAATACACTAATAATCATTTACTATGAAATATAAAACAGAAGGTCATGCATTTCAAAACAAGGACAGATATTAATACAGATGATTTTCCATATTTTTCTCATAGAAAACAGTACCTGGTTTGAGGCAATCCAAAACAAGTCCCAATACCAACACGAGGTAGGTAATTCACCACTTTCTTTACTGTTGCAGGGTCTGGGAAGTTGAACATTACAGCAACTGTGGAAAATAATTTTAAAAGTTAGAACACAATATGATTTCTTTTCTGGAAAATTGACTTCTTGGTCCAATAAAACATTTACTCTTACTTCAGGTATTTATTAAATATAATTCTTATTATATTACATTTATTATAGTGCATATCAACTTTTCGTATTAATATACTGGAGATAATATTCATTTCACTTATAAACTCCTATACCTTAGACAGTTCCTTAACTAAATACTGTTGGAATTATAGTAACTGTTGTTGCATTAATGTGACATGTAGCTCAGATTATCTAGCCACAAGTTGAACTTACAAAATTTTGGCAAATTAATACATATCTTTGAATTTCTATTAAGAACACACAGTGTAATATATAGATGATGTATTAGAGAAATGTACACTTGAAACCTATATAATTTTACTAACCAATGTCATCTCAATAAATTTAATTAAAAACGATTTTAAATTTTAAGTTATTTTTAGTTAGCAATCTAATACCAAAAGGATGACAAATACAGCTATAAAATTGTGTTATATTTATTCCCAATCATGAACAGTTTAAAATATATTCCCTTTATAATGATTCTATGTTTATACTTTATATGTTCATATAATCTAGAACAATGTGTGAATTGAAGGAAAATTTTCCTCTATGGTTAATAATTAAATTTAAATTCTTTCTAATCATTTCCATTTTAGTAAGTACACATTTTGAGAATATCAAGAAACATGCCAATATATAAACATATTCAGTATATAAATGTTTATTTATAGTCATCTATGAATTTTTATCCTTAAAATATGACAATAACAGTCAGTCATAAAATCATGAGAGAATTTAATTAATTTGGGAAAATAAAATTAATTTTAATTAATTTGAATTTTTAATTATAGTAATTTCAATTATCAGAACCATATATAAGCTCCGAGTGTTCACCTAGCCTGAAAAAATATTTCTAGCCTAAAAAACTAATCAATTTGGTGTGGCTTTTAAATCCTGGCATTAGCAACATGGAATGTACATGTACAAAAAATACATGATAATTCACTAACTACCCTACACACCTTTTAATAAGCCTTTCTTATGCATCCATTATTACATTGAACAAAAGGAAAAGGAAAAAAAGAAAAGAAAAACTGCCACAGACTACGGCAGATGACCAAGATCATGCATAAAAGGCAATAGAAAAACACACTTAAAAAAGCGAGGAGCCATAAGAAACATCAAAAAAGAAAAAAGAATGAGAATGAACAAGCAATTAATATTATAAGGTTTAAACCCCTTTGGCACAACAAGAATGCAGACTGAACTAAACTGTGAAACATTCACTTGATGATTTGCCTGGAAGAATAATGCTTACACTAGGAAAAAGAGGTATAGGTGGGGGAGGAGACCAAATAGAAAAGCACAAAACACCTTTACCTAAAGAAATCTGTAATCCCAAAAGACATGATTTCATAAAGGCAAAAATTAAAATAAAAAAAAAATGTATGCATGTACTATGTATTATGTGCAGATTTTTGAAATGAGAACTTGTAGATTATGCAAAGAAAAAATAAGAAAACTTCGCCCTACGTTTGTATAAGGAGTATGTACAATAGGTCACTAAGTTTTATATATTCTCCCTTTTATGCCTCCACTCACACCGAACGATTCTTTTTCTTCACATTCACCTTGTGTCTCCTTCTCGTCTTAATGAATTTCACCAAGTTCCATTTTAAACCCACAAATTGAATTTTAGTTCTTTCAAGAATGACGTAATACAAGCAACCAGGACAGTTCAGTACCATTTTCTGATGGTCCCTTTATGAATGTCAATTGATTAGACAAAAGATTAAATAAATGTATGAATCATTTGATTATCCTTTTCTTCTCTCCAAATGCAGCACCTTGCAGAAGGAGTTTAAACATCAGAGAAATATAGAGGACATCAAAATTCCACAACTGATTAAATGGCTGGTTGTTCCCCATATTAATAAAGCCTTGACCTAATTTGTGATATGCCAGAAAAATAAAACCACTACAAATAATTGTAAGAATCACCCGGACAAGGGGCAGAGGGGAAGGAGAAGCATGTGGATTAAAAAAGACGTCAGTAAGGCAGAGGGTAGACTACACAATAGTGTCTAAATGGAAACAATATGGTATATTCAAAAATGAAATCTTAAAGAGATTGAGGTTAGCTTTGTAACAATAAACTTCTGCAACGTATTACCTCTGTTTGCCATAAAGATCTCCAGGGCTGTATTTTGCAGAAGATAACGACGAGAAAAGATTGATCTTATCTCTGTGAACAGCCATTTTCCATGAAGCCCTTCTGTATACGCCAGGATCTAGAGAGGAAAGAAACAATCTTAAGTAACAACAGATTTTTTTTGCCCCCTCCCCAATTAAAACAGAAAAGACACTATTAAGAAAAACAATATCTCAGAACCGAATAAACAGTTATTTTAAAAAAATCAACTGGAAGGGGACTAAAAAAATGAATTGCAAATTAATGGAAAGGAAGCTTAAATAAAAAAGCAGAGTAAAATTATAAAACATCTATTTATAAATATATTTGTGAACTTTTTAAGGCAGTGATATAATTTACTGTTTGTGAAGAAATGTCTTGGATTATTTAGTGACTGTTTTTTGAGTCATATTTTAAGTAAACTTTTAGATAAAACCTTAAAAAGGAAGGAACACCTGAAAAGAATGTCCTACATGCTTACAGATCACATATACAATTCAGTTTCATATACTATGATTTCCATGGACCCAGAAGTACTCTTTACATACTTTAAAAATATAGTTAAGTTCATAACTTTAAAAAAATCACACTTTTAAGGTCACTGTTAGGCAACAGTCACTCATTCAGAAAGCATAAAGACTGACTGTATAAGAGGTTAAGTATCATTTTGTCAGCTAGGCTAAACACAAACCTGCAAATGAACTCAGCATAATCTCTCTATGGAGTAGGTGGTTGTCAAAGTAACTTGTTAGAATTCTTGTCATCCCATGTGACAGACGCAGTAGCTTACAATGCTTTGCCAACTAAAAGTAATCCTGTCTTTAGTCCTAAATCACTTTGTAGATTTGTTATTCAATTTTTGTTTTTTAAAAAGTTCATTTCAAAAGCTTAACTATGAAGGTGTTAAAGGAAAAACAGACATGGAATTTCTCCACACCAGCACTTCACATAATATTAATAAAGAAAACGACATGTGTGTGCTATCAAAGTCTGATGAAAATCAACAAAAATCCTGATTAAATTAAACATTTTAGATCTCTCAAAAGTAACCACTATAAAAAAATACAAATAAAACGACATTTGATTATGATATTGCATTGTAGGGACCAAGATGGGATAAGCAAAGAGAGGAAACCTAATGAATAGTAAGAATTTATCCTATAAAACTTTCTTTTCTTTACTCATTTCCATTTTCTAGATCTTAACTGCAAACAAATCTATATTCTGCAATGCAAAATGCAGTTTCCTTTGGGAAAAGAAAAAGAGCAAAACTATTTAATTCACTACGTATGTATTTAGATTTTACTACAGAAATGATTCTATTTCTGGCACCAGAGAATCTAGAAAGAAAGATGAGTAAAATTCTAAAGCTCAATGGTTTTGAAAAACAACAAAAATTCAAAGGACCAAACAACTAATCATACTTTCAGTTTTAAAATTGGTGATAGACAAATTCTACTAATTCTTTCATATAACCGATACTTGTGTGAATATGATCAAAAGAAATGAACAGAATTTGACTCAAGGGCAAGGGAAATAAAAGCAAAAATAAATGAATGGAACTATATCAAACAAAAAAGCTTCTACATAGCATAAGAAACCATCAACAAAACAAAGAGGTAACCTATCGAATGGGAAAAGATATTTGCAAGCAACACCTCTGGTAAGGGACTGATATCCAAAATACATAAAAAACTCATACAACTGAACAACAAAAATAACCAAATAATTCAATTTAATAACAGGCAGAAGACCTGAAAAGACACTAAGCCCAAGAAGACATACAAATGGCCAGTACACAACCCTCCTACACTGCTGGTGGGAATGTAAACTGGTTCAGCGGCTATGGAAAACAGTATGGAGGTTCCTCAAAAAATTAAGGATAGAATTACCATATGACCTGCCAATCCCTCTCATGGGTATCTAACCAAAAAATCTGAAAACATTTATCCATAAAGACATAAGTGCTATAATGCTCATTGCAGCTTTATTTACAATAGCCAACACATGGAAACAACCAAAGTATCCTTCGATAGATGATTGGATAAAGATGTGGAATATACACAATGGAATATTACTCAGTTATAAGAAAAGATGAAATGCTGCCATTTGTGACAACATGGATGGATCTTCAGATCATCAATGCTAAGCAAAATAAGTCAGACAGAGAAAGTCGAGAACCATATGACTTCACTCATATGTAGGACATAAAACTGAAAGCAACAAACAAAGAAAACAAACAAAGAACAACTCACAGACACAGACAATATTTAGTGGTTCCCAGAGGGTAAGGGGGGGGGGTGGTAGATGAGGGTAAAAAGCATCAAATACATTGTGATGGAAGGAGAACAGACTGTGGGTGGTGAACACATAATGTGATATATAGATGATGTATTACAGAATTGCACACTTGCAACCTATATAATTTTGCTAAACAACGTCACCCAATAAATTTAGCAATAAAAAAAATGAACAGGAAAAGAGAAAACAAAAATAGGGGTATTCATCACAAGATTTTTTAGAAGCAAGATTTTTTTCAAAGCATAGGTTGCATGTACCCCTTTCTCTCACCACGACCAGTAGGTCCAAGACTTCAGAGACTACAGTGGCTCCTACTTGGTCTCCCTCCTATTCTTACCTCTAGAGTCTACTATGACCAGAGGAGCCAAAGAAAAAACAATATTAACTATAAGTCAGATCACATTACTCATGTATTTAATGCCATCCAGGGGCTTCATTACATGTACCGTGTTTCCCCGAAAATAAGACCTAGCCGGACAATCAGCTCTAATGCGTCTTTTAGAGCAAAAATGAATATAAGACCCGGTCTTATTCTACTGTAATATAAGACATAATGGAGATAATGTCATTTTCTGTAGTTTTTAATATGTTTGACATTGGGTAATAAAGCAAAATTTAAAGAAGAGCATGTGGTTTGCTGTATTTTAAGTATGTTTTTTAATAACTATACTACTTAAAGGAATGATATATAAATTGAATTTTTTAAATAAATTATTTCAATACATTAGCCTTTACAACAATATTTTAGTATGCTTATTTCTGTTGGTAATTGGAGTAGCCTAGAATATAATTAAATCTTTCGTTGCTTGACCATGATCTTGCAATGGCTGACATCACCATTATGAGCAACAGGTCTAATTATATAGCTCTATAGTTAAAAAGGTGGAATTTTCAGACCGGTGTGTGATAATTTTAAAATAACAGAGAACTTAAAGGATCCTTTGTTATTTGTTTTCTTTTGATTTTTCCTCTTTCACCTGTAACTCAAGTGCAGGAAAACACATGTAGTTGATTTCAATTTCTGATGTCCTGAGTTCTAGTTTAACAAACATTTACATCCTTTTAAAGACGATAACAATATGTTGTATATGTAAATGACATAATCTCCATTATGTCTTATATTACAGTAAAATAAGACCGGATCTTATATTAATTTTTGCTCCAGAAGACACATTGGAGCTGATTGTTCCGCTAGGTCATATTTTTAGGGAAACAGGGTAGTTTGTTTCATAAACTGTGAAGCTCTTTGTAATCATTTATAGAAGCCTTATATCTGGGACTCTCTGATGAGCCCAGTTCATTCTTCCTCAAGGCCTTTGTACTTGTCTCATACTCTGCTTGGAAGGTTCTCCCAAATCTTCACATGGCTGGCTCATTCACTCTCACATTTAGATTTCTGCTCAAATGTCACCTCTTCAGAGAAGCTGCAGGATCTAAATCCCACTTCCTCCATTACCACCTCATCCCAAACCCAAACTCATCAGATTGCCTTCATAACACTTACCATTACCTTAAATTATAGTATGTGCTTATCTATTGCCTCTATTTGGCACTAGAATACTCGAACCTAAATTGTACTAGAGCAAAGACTCTGAATACACTCTATTTCCTTTTCTAGAACAATGTCAGACATACAGTAGATGTTTGTGAATGACTGAATAAATCAATACATGGTAATCTAAGCTACATATTTGGCCCATGTTCATTTTGTTTGGGCCATATATTTTAACAAAATTTAAAGTAGTTGAAAATACTACTGAGAAAATGGATGTATTTATGTAAACCTTCAGATTTCTGGTTTCTCAGGAAAAACTGTAGTATCTGTCAAAACTAGATCTATCTACCACAGAATAACAAATGAAGTACACTCTCCATTTTGGCACTCTCCACTCATTCCATCATTTACTATTAACTCCCCAGTTTCCACTGGCATTGGAATTTGCCACCCTGGACTTACCAAGTGGTAGGGAATCTAATATATGTTCTGTAACAATTATACTTCAACCTATCCCACTATTAATAAGGAAAATGAGACCCAGTCATGTTAAATAATTCATACAAAGCCCCTTGGGAAGTTAGTGGCAGAATCTGGCCTACTCCCAGGTTTCCTAATCCAAAAATCCAGAGTTTACACATGTAGCATATTGTTATCGTTTTTAAAAGGATGTAAATGTTTGTTAAACTAGAACTCGGGACATCAGAAATTGAAATCAACTACATGTGTTTTCCTGCACTTGAGTTACAGGTGAAAGAGGAAAAATCAAAAGAAAACAAACAACAAAGGATCCTTTAAGTTCTGTGATATTTTAAAAATATCACACACCGGTCTGAAAATTCCACCTTTTCTAACTATAGAGCTATATAATTAGACCTGTTGCTCATAATGGTGATGTCAGCCATTGCAAGATCATGGTCAAGCAACGAAAGATTTAATTATATTCTAGGCTACTCCAATTACCAACAGAAATAAGCATACTAAAATATTGTTGTAAAGGCTAATGTATTGAAATAATTTATTTAAAAAATTCAATTTATATATCATTCCTTTAAGTAGTATAGTTATTAAAAAACATACTTAAAATACAGCAAACCACATGCTCTTCTTTAAATTTTGCTTTATTACCCAATGTCAAACATACTAAAAACTACAGAAAATGACATAATCTCCATGTACCCACTACTCAACCTTATAAAATCCTAACATTTTACCACATTATTGTATATATTTAAAAAACTATTAAAACAATTCAGGTTGTGTTGAAATTCTCATGTGTAACCCTTCCTCATCCAATTTTCATCCTTGGTCAGACAATCACTATCCCTGTTTTGGGTTTTATCATTTCCATAAATTTTTATATTATTAGTACATATACAGCCATAAATAATATCCAGCATTGTTTTGTATGTTTTCAAATCTGATATAAATGGCATCACACTGAATATGACAGTGTGCTTCCAAAGTAAATATAAGCAGGTCTTGCAATGTTTTAAACTCAGAGAAGGAGAGAAGCAGGAGGAGAGACAGAAATTTATTTAAATTCACCAGAGGTATCAAAAATTCAAATCATAAACACACACACAAAACAACTAGCCTGACCTAAAAAAAATTAAGTGAAAAGCTATACTTTGGTCAAGATAACTAGAATTTAAAATAGAAACAAAGAATCTCTTAATTAACAGAATTACTAGCTGAAATTGATATAATAACATTTATTTAAAGTATTCATTAGGAAAAGGTGTCAGTACTGAAAAGCAGCTGAGGTCTAGCTAAGCAAGAGGTTTATTTCTTATTGGAATAGTATATTCCTGGTCCGAGGCTTCACTTCAAAGTCTCTAGAGTTCAATTAAAACTGGATTAGGTAGAAGCAGACCCTTCTTTGGGACTTTCTGTTCACTGAAACTCTACATACACTGACAGCACCCTAGACAGAGGTCTAGCCCTCCAATGAATCCGTTGCTATGGAAACCGTATCATTACCATTGCTCTGCAGTTATGACCCCAAGTCTAGAATAGCTTAAAAGCTTAAGCCCACAGCACTCTCTTTGAATGTTTACCACCTTGTCTTAACATTGTTAGTAATTATTATTAGTGGGAAATTCAACTTTCATTTTTTAATAATTTGTTTCAACAAGCTAGTTTACTAATTAAATCTTGGGGTTAGGGAATTAGAGAAGAAAGAAAGAAATCAGTATTTAATTTTAAATACACACACACAATTTGTTTACATTAAAAACAACTTCTTCTTACATTAAAAATAACCATATCTTCTTTAAAATTTTTATCTGAAAATAGTGCCTTCTGAAAAGAATATAGGGGGTGCCAAAAAATGTATACACATGACTTGTAGTCATCTTTTGTTATCAGTATATATTGAGTATTACAACTTTAATACAGTTTTTTCCCTTTCTTAAAATGTGTATACATATTTTTGGCATCCTTTGTATTATGTTTACCAAAAAATACACACATTTCTTTCTTCTACCCTTCAAATAGTATACTGTGAATATATATTAAACTTCTTCACCCTGTTGCATTTGTTGACTTGAAACTAAAGCATTTTTGAGTTTTGCTTCAACCATTTATTTTGAATAGCTTATCAATTTATCCAAATAAAAACCTCCCTCTGTTTTCTCATCCTCACAAAAGAACAAAAATAGAAACGTCTTTATTGCCCAACTGCACGATACTCTTATTTATTATCAGAAATTTTTTTAAAAAGATCTAAAATAGTCTCTAAAAATAAAGCAATATTTGTCTCACTTAGGTAAAGATTTTGTTTTAACAAAACATAAAAATTCTTCTCAATAAATATAAATTTTTAAATGTTTTAAAATTCTGTTTCAAGGGAAATATATTAAAAAGTTATAAAATGTTTTGCCTCTAAAATAAGAAATATTTACAAGGGAGTGTGCATATTTTAAAGACACTATTCTCAGTGTTTACACTAGCATTGCATATCCTAGTCTCAAATACTAGCCAGTTTTTGGAGAGGTTTTACTTCTTCAGACAATTCCATATTGATAGGATATATCTAACATTAACAAAAAAATTTAAACTTAGTATGCAAAATACAAACAATTATGCCATCAATTAAGTGATAATACCACTGGTAAGGAAATTTTAAAAATATTGATATCCGATTTTTATGGAACATAACTATGAATTAGTCACAGGATTAATACATTATGGGAAAACAGCAAATGTTTAAAATGAAAACATGTTGAAAAAGATTCTAATATCAACTCACCACTAAATATACATGCAAATATGTTTTATTTATAACAATTACAATTTTAACAGACTAGTGGAAAGTAATTTTCACCAAGTATTTTAAAGTTACACTACTCTATTATTAATATAGTTTTTGAATTCTGCTGCATACAATTTCCTCTGAAACTTGATATCAAAGCACAGCACTTAATTTTATTCCAGTAATATTGAATTCTGCTTAGTTTAGGATTTATTTCATCACCAACCATTTAACTTTTGGGTTTATGTTTTCATAGATATATCCTTCAAGGAAAACTTAGAGGTCTTTTTGAATTTAAATATGACATAGTTGACTCTGGTAGAAACTAGAACATGGTAATTTTGTTATTCAAGATATACCCACGAACACATACAATGCCTCCAAACTTTGAAAAGAATGGAACAATGATAACAAACATATGAGTTATGAGTACAAAAAAAAATTAACTTTTAAATTACTTATGAGGTTTTTTTTTTCCCATCTATATAGTAAATGTCCTCCTTCTGCTTACTAGTACTATGATGTAGTATTCTCCTTAGTATTTTCATGGGTGACAAATTCAATTAAACATATGCATTACTCTAATGTTCTACTTGGCAGTTTAGTCAGTATGAAAAATTAAAAATATATAAATAAAATGCGATGTGACCTCTGTATTGATTGGGCTAAAACGGTTTTAGCCTGGGTGTGGATGATGGGGCAGCTGGGAGGGACAAGTGGGGAGCATACAAACACATACACTCTTATGTTTTCTCTTCCAATTACTGAGGCAGATGATAAAACCACAGCAAATGATGTATCAGCTCATTTTATCTTATCGCTTTGGGGCTAGGTGACAATGAAGTTCATATTTCACTGGCTCCCATTGAAGATTGTGAAAATTACTTGCCCTCATGACCTGAAATTTCACTAGAAGACAGAAATTTCTCTTCTGCAAAGTAATGCAATTTTTCAGATGTCAACCTTTAGCCCAGCTTTAAAAATTAATTTCATTTATATTAACCAATGATATTGATATTTTCACAGAACGCTCTTTGATACATGAAGCACTGACTGGCAAATTGATGTTGCTTTAGATGGGTAAAACTATTTTATTTTAAGCTGCTATGGCAGACAGATTTATGGCAAACTGAAATTCCCATTTCATAATTTAATATTTGCGGAGTGAGGCACCTTTAAGCCCTTGGCCTGTAAATAATTCAGGCTCTTTAGTCGGTTCTGTTTTATTTTTAATATTCTTCAGCTTAAAAATAATTTGCATTCTAAATGACGTATCATAAAAGCCATCTCTTATTGAACTAACATTTAATACATATTTTAATGAGTCAAAAGCCAAATATGGTAATGACAAAGAAGTGATTTATCCATCATTCAACTGATTTTTAATTTAGTTTCTTTTTTTAACTTAAACTATACCTGGTCTGATTTTTTTTTAAAGCATCTAATATACACCACAAATGAATATTAAGGAACAATATTAAAGAACATGAATGTATTTTACTTTATTTTTCATAGAGCATATGAAGTAAAAAGCTAGGTATTAAATTTTCATAAAAGAATAGAAAGAGCTTAGATAAACACATGAATTAAAATAGAAATAATTTGGGTTTGGAGGTGCCTTTTAAGACACAAACAATAAAACAAAGTCACAATGTCAATTTTATCATCTGACTTTAGTATAAGAGATAAAGAAATTAACTTGCATTTGTAGAAAAGAAAGAAAAATTTCAATATTTTGAAGTAGTAAAAATTTCAATATTTTGAAGTAGTTTGTGCCTTTTAAGACACAAACATAATAAAACAAAGTCACAATGTCAATTTTATCATCTGACTTTAGTATAAGAGATAAAGAAATTAACTTGCATTTGTAGAAAAGAAAGAAAAATTTCAATATTTTGAAGTAGTGAAAATGTTGCTAAAAGATAGAGTCTGGTGCCTTTATCCAGTAGAGTATTGTCTAAATGAAGAAATGCCTTGAGAAGATAATCATTACATCAACGCTCTTTCTGTTTATTAACATAGTAAGTAAAGCATAAACATGCATAAATTTATGCATTAATCTATACTCTTAAAAGTAAAAAGAGGCCAAGAAAGACATTTCCTTAAATTAGCTATTTTCTCCCCAAGATGATTTAACACTATTCTGCCTAACTTTCTATCCTCAAAATCACTTTTTCATTTTTTATGCTAACAATATTGTAATTGTTTTTCTTCAAAAATATTTATATTTAATTTTTCCTTACAGGTTTGATATGGGGCAAAAACAGTAAAATAAATTATGTTTTATGATTTTTCTATTTTGATTGGAAAAATTCTTAGTCACTTCTTAAAAGCTTATGAGAACAACATGCTAGTATCACTGAATTCAAGCTATAAAGTATTTTTGCCTATTATTCTACATACTGACTCTCTAAAGTCATGAGCTTTGTATTCCTTAATAGAGTTAAATTTAAATCAGCATTAATGAAAACTATCCAATATTAAACATATTGGAATATACTATAACATATACTTTTAAAACAACTAAGGAACACGAACTATCTTTCTTCTCGATGCCAGTTCTTACCTTCTGAACTCAAGCACAGTCTCAGATTGGTATCAAAAGCCTTCCTCAAACATATGAACTAAAGCTTTAACTTAAAGTAGTATCAGCCTGTGGAGAGACAACTTATCTTTTGTAGCAAATTCAATATGACTAGAAGTTTCTCTGGTGACTAAGCTATTAAAACTAAATAAAGTGAAAACCTTTGTGTATCTTTAAAGCATTTGCTTTTGTTCTTCAAACATAGCAGAGAACAGAAATAAAATGTAAAATGAAAAGAAAAAAGTTAACATAGAACTCCATGCTAAGAGCCTAAAATCCCCAGGGCACTTTTTTCCTAATTAGAGGGAAATACTTTTTCACTTTATTTATTTTTTTATCTTTCTTCCTTCTATTAATAACTCAACTTGTTTAGCTAGAGTCAGTTATAAATGAGAAGTATAGGTTCCTATTTCTTTCCATAATAGAGCATGAAACTAAATATGTATTGTCCTTGCACTGAGCTTCAGATAGTATCTTCTAAAAATCTATTTTCTTAAAGGACCTATATTGCACAGATTATAAATATAATTTAAAGAAGATTAGGGGGTCAATCTGATTTCAGCGCATAACTCTGCAACACTGCACACCTCTCACTAGATGGAGTTCCTACTTGACTGCAGTTCTTTGAGGCTCGGTACTGGTCTTAGGTGTCTATCTCCCTATTCACGGTATCTAACATGGTAGCACGATCATAGATGACACCGACTTTTGCATAGAGCACCAGCCCAACCTCACAAACTACATACACTCTGAGATTCTGGGACCACCTAAACACAAACACAGCAGAAAGCAAAAAAGGGTAGAAAAATGAAATGGAAAACTACAACATAGCATTTTAAAATCTCGAATTCAAGAGTCTGAGTACTTTAACTTCTGACCATGATGGAATAACAGGGATTGGATTTATGCTTATATATAAATAATGTTGAAAATAGATATAACATATTAAAATTTTGTTTTCAAGACATTGACCATGAAACAATGAAAGACAGTGATCCCTGATAGACGGGGATGGGGGGTGGGGGAAAGTGGTCACACCAACTACTGTCCCACCTCACTGCCTGGAGAGACTTTGCTGGCCCCAGAGCAGGCAGGAGAAGCCTAGTTAGAACACAGTGGTCTCCTGGAGTAGAGAAAAAAGCGTGGAGTAAAGTGAGAGGAAGGTGGCTATGTTTGCAGGGCAGAGTAACAGACTGGAGAGAACTGGACAGTAACAGAGCTGTTTCAGAAAACAACCTGAGACCAGTAAAAGATTCATCCCCCCAGACTACAGGACACAATACCCAGAATTTACACAGCTGTAGCAAAAATAAAATCCTAATTCATGGAACATTCCATAGAGTACTCAGAAGGATTTTGCCTCAGTAGTTGGGAAAAATTAGCCCTAGATTAAACATTGCTTTGGTCCTGCCTAACAAACCTTAAAAGCAAGATATGGATGGATCAAACTATTTCCAAGAAACTTAACTGTGTCCTAGAACAATGCACTAAAATATTTACAGAATACAAAAATATTCACCACACAACAAGGTAAAATTCGCCACAGCTGGTATTCAATTCAAAATTACCAGGCCTTCAAAATTACCAGGCCTGCAAAATGTCAGAATAAAATGACTCATAATGAGAGAAATTAATTAATCAAAACTGAACCAGAAATGACACAAATGACAGAATTATTAGAAAAGGACATCAAATCAAAGTAGATTTTCGAGCAAAAAATATTACTAGGGATAAATACATTCACAATGACAACATATCATCAAGGGGCCGTAACTATCCTAATTGTTTATGAACTGAAAGAGCTTTCAAATATGTGAAGCAAAAACAGAGAACTAAAATGAGAAGTACACAAATCCACAATTACAGACTTCAACATTCCTCTCTCGAAACCTGATAAAACAAGTAGATGGAAAATCAGCAGGATACAAAAGATTTTAACAAGATCATAGACCATGACCTAACTGACATTTATCGAACACTCCATCTCCATCTAATAATAGCCGATTATACATTTACAAAAATAGAGCATATTTTGGGTCAAAACCCAACTTGAAATAAAATTAGCTAATACAAATAATATAAAGTATACTCTCTAACCACAACAGAATTAAATTAGAAATCAACAACAGAAAGAAAATCTAAAAAAATCACCAAATTTGAAAACTAAAGAGTGCATTTCTAAATAACCCAATGGTCTAAGAGAAAACAAAAAGGAAATTAGAAGGTATTTTACACTGAATAAAAATGAAAACACAGCATATAAAAATTTGTGGAACGCAGCTAAAGCAGTGTTTAGAGGGAAATTTCTAACACAAACACCTATATTAATGGGAAAGAAAGAAGATCTTATCAATTATTCAGCCTCCACCTTAAAAAAAAAAAAAAAAAACTAGAGAAAACGAGAGCAAATTAAACCCAAAGTCACTTACAGAAAAGAAATAAAAATCAAAGTGAAACATCAATGAAGTAGAAAGACAATAATAGAGGATGGTGAAAAAAAAATCAATGAAACCAAATCTGATTCTTTGAAAATAAAATTTGTAATTTCTAACCAGAGAAAAAAGAGAGAATAAACACTAGTGCAAAATATGTATCAAATTATTAGGAATGTTATAAGGAGAGAGGGAAAAATCCCTACAGATTATATAGACACTAAAAGAAAAATAAGGAAATATATACAACTTTCATACCACTAAATTAACAACTTTGATCAACGGACAGATTTCTTATAAGACACAAACTACCATAGAAAATGAAAGCACCCTCAAGAAGAAACAGATAACATGAATAGCACTATTCTATTAAAGAAATTGAATTTCTGGTTTAAATCTTCCCATAAAATAAACTCCAGGCCAATATGGCTCTACTGGTGAACTCTACCAAATATTTTAGTAAGAAATAGCACCAATTCTACACAAATTCTTCTAGAATGTTAAAGAAGAGGAAAGACTTGCCAACCTGTCCTATGAGGCCAGCCTTACCCATATGTTAAAACCAGACAAAAGCATTAAAAGACAAAATCTAAGGGACAGTTTCCTCTTAAATATTTATGTTAATTTCTTTGTCTCGAGACTTATGGTAGATACATTGTAAAATAGATTATGTGTTTTCAAACTACCAAGAGAAGTTTTCTGTCTCCTATACTTTCACAAATTGTCTCTGAATGCACCCACCTGTCCCTTACATTTCTCAAAATGTCTACACCAGTTTCCTTTCGTCACATATTCCAACTTGATTTCCTTTGCATTTTAGTAGGGTAACTGAATTTTCAGTGTTTTCTTTGGCACTGTGTCATTTCATCCAAAACTACTGTTTCTAATACTGCCAAACCACACAAGAGTGCCAAAAGCTAGTAATCTGATATTAGAGGTGACTACCTCTACTCAGAGAGGGCGGCATTGTACCCCTATATCCAATCACTTACTAGATAGCTCCACCACAATGTCCTCTAAATTCTCACATTCCACACATGCGAAAAGGAACTCATCGTCCCCTCAAGAGTTGCCATTAGTCCATGAGAGACTATTTTGGTAAACAGAGACACGAACATCACATAAACCACACAGGAATGTGAGTCATCCTGCATCGCACAACTCATTCCTTTTGATCTCAATCAACAAGTTCCATAGATTCACTCCCAATCAGGACTTACCTACTCTGTTCTTGGCCATAGATACTAAAATCTACTATAGAACTGGTCCTCATGATACTTGAATATTTTCATAGACATAGCTCATGTTCCAACCATGTCACAAAACATACACTGCTTCAACCATACTATGCTATTTCATGTTTACATGCCTTCAAATATGTCGGTCTGGAAAGCAACTTCTTGGTAGAGCTTGGTAGAGGAGGTGCTGGGGGTAGTTGTATTACCCTAAGTAGCAGACAATAAGAACAACAGCAACAACAAACACAATTTAATTAGCGCCCATTATATGCCAGGATCTCCTCCAAGTCCTTTATTTAGATGAATTCTCAAAATGGTACTACTAGACAGTAGGTGTCATTTTCACCACCTAATAATTGAGGAAACTGTCTTGGAGACATTAAATGACTTAGTTGAAATCACTAACTAGTAAGTGGTGTACCCAAGTCTATCATTCTTCTAACATTACGCTCTGAGATACTACATAATACTTCCTCCATGGTAAACCTCCTTATAGGCCAAGCCAAGATTTCATAAAACCTCTGACTTCCCAAGCAGGTTGAACCAGTCTCTGTTTTCTGCTATCACAGGCCTAGTATAAATTCCACTTATTTGTACATGTCTCACTTACTAGACAATGATTTAAGTAGATTATCTATCTATCTATCTATCTATCTATCTACCTACCTACCTACCTACCTACCTACCTACCTACCGACCAACCTACCTACCTGACCTATTTTTGTAAAACTGGAGTACTTGCCACATAATAGAACTCAATAAATTTGTACTCAATGAAGAAATTACGAGATTAACTATTTCAGTTGAATTAGTTGAAACTAATTCATCTCCTATTCCTTGCTTCTAGAATAGTTTCAAAATTAAACAGAAAAGAGATCTCTAGACTTGCTCAAATAGTGAACTTTATGTCTCAGCTCCTGATAAGGGCATTTAGTGGGGCCATGACATAGGTTAGCAAAATTTACGGATCCTAGAGAGAGTAGTCAAAATGACGTCTCATAAATACTAAGGAACTGGGAATTTATTACTTGGTTCACTGTAAGAAGCCCTTAGAACAAAAAGTAAATGCTTTTCTAGGAATTGAAAATAAATATATCCTATGAAGTAGCACTGCCCTGTGCACAGTAGCACCTAAAAAAGAAAATGTTTCCCAACACCTCACCCCCTCTCTACAAAAATTCTGAATATATCATGAGAATTTTTTGTATTATCTAAGAATACCTAACTCGAATATAGAAGACAAGAAACAGGATAGATGAAAACCAAAAGAAAGATTAAACATTGACAGTGAGAAAGTAACTTATAGGCAAAATCCATAGGCTACATTAAGTAGAGATAATGAGAAAGGACGTAGCCTGTGAGAGACAAAATTCAAAAGGTGCTAAATATGTACAGTAAATTTAAAGTTATAAATCTGCTTAGACCCATTAAAGATAGACTACAATGTATGACGGAATAAAAAAGAATACTAGTTAAAGATAGAAAGAGGTGAAAAGACCAAGTGATTAGATAGAACAGGCATGTTAGGCTTTTGTTCCAGACACTCTTTTGAAGGGTGTTTGTACAGCAAACAGCCTGGAAGAGACAGGTAATGTCTCCCTTAGAGAAAAGGGCTGGCTTGTTTCCTGCTCCGTATAATAAAGATAATGATGCGCTTTGGGGCAAAGGCCAGACTTCACTGTCCATTGTAAACATTTGGGGTTTTTGAAGACTGAGGTGGCTCAACTGGGATGTAAACACACTGGGTGCCTAGTATCTACCTGGGCCTCTTGATTTTGTCTGTTCAGACTGCCACACAGAACAGCACTAACTGGGCAGCCAAAGCCACAGAGGTACATTTCTCACAGATCTGCAAGCTGGGCAGTCCAAGGCCAAGGTGCCAGTATACTGACTCCTGGTGAGAGCTCTCTTCCTGGCTTGCAGACAGCTGTGTACTTACAGAATCCGCACGTGGTGGGGAGAGAGGGAGATCTTTCTTCTTATAAGGCAAAGTCTGACTGGGTTAGGTGCCAACCTCATGACCTCATTAAACCTTAATCACCCCCTAAAATCCCTATCTCCATATACAGTTGCAGTGGGGATTAAGGATTCAACATATGAACTTGGGGAGGGGAAAAAGGGGGGGTGTACAATTCAGCCCATAACACCCCTCCGTGTCACTTCTTGAAACTTGGGGTCAAGGCTCACCAAAACTAACACGATGCTTATTCTGTTTGTCGGGCTATAAGAAGGGTCTCTGTCTCTGACCCAGGAGTCTCGTGTCTTCAGCCAGCATCCACGAACTTTTGGAAGGATAAACTACTAGCTTATACTAACTAGACAGCAGGCTCTAGCTGTAGTCAGGGACACTCGTCACTGCAACTCCTCAAAAGAGCAAGGGTAGTTCACTAGCCTAGGGCCGTTTCCATCTGTAGATTCCCTTACTCAAACCTCAGTACTGGTACTCATTAGCACTATCAACAGGAAAAAGGCTTATGAGGCAGAGAAAGATAAAGGACATGTAAATGTTGCATAACCAGGATTTAAGTACTACTCAGGTCTTGTGCCTGCTTGCATTCTATTTTAAGTACATTAACTTACCTCATTTCACTTCCCTATCTTCTCACCCTGTGTTTTAAATTGATTTAATAAATAATGTGATGTGAGAATCATAATTTAATCTGTGGGTCACCTTCTGTGGGACTGTGATCTCTTGGATGATTTGCCTGGAGGCTACCATTGCAGCGACATAATTTCTCAAAGAACAGGTTCACAGCTAAGGCTTATCTAAACCTAAATTAAAATTTAAAACATTATTTTAGGCCAAAGGGAAAAAATAGGAAGTTCTATAGTTCATTTACGAAGTCAGCACAACTTTAATACTGAAAATTTAAAGAGACTCTTAAAAAAGAAAATTGATGAATAATGTTATCACTGAACATACAAAACTTCTAAATAATCCACAAGCAAAAAGAATCCAACAATGTAGTATAAAAATATTCACCAAAGACGGTATTTTCTTGGATTGCAAGAGTGATTCAGTATCAGAAAATCCACAGCATAATCATTTTATCAACAAGTTAAAAGGGAAACATTATATAGTAATTTAAAAGATGTGGAAAAGATATTTGATCAAATTCAAAAAGCATTCTTAAAGGAAAATATGCTAGTAAAATAGCAATGGAAAAAATTATATGTGTCTTTTTACCAGAAGACAACAATGAGTATTTGTCATGTGACCTGGAGCTACACATGTAAACTCTGTACTAAATAATATTCATCTCATATACTTGTTTTGAAAATTAGAATAAGATATGTATAGCTAATAACACAGTGCCTGTCACATAGAAGTACTAAGTATGTTAGCAAAACCACCAAATGGCAAAAGTAGTAAAGAAATACAATAAAACTGAAAACCTGGTATAAACATTTAAGTGATGAAACTTTTAATATATCCAAAACACCATAATAAAAATGATTTAAAAAAAATAGGCAACAATAATCAAAACAGCATGGTATTGGCAGAAAAAGACACACAGACCAATGGACTAGAATTGAGAACCCAGAAATAAACCCACATAAATATGGACAGACAATTTTTGACAAAAAAGCCAAAAACATAAAATGGAGAAAAGACAGCCTCTTTAATAAATGGTGCTGGGAGAATTGGAAAGCCACATGCAAAAGAATGAAACTAGACTGCTATCTGTCACCATGTACCAAAATTAACTCAAAATGAATCAAAGACCTAAACACAAGACCTGAAACAATAAACTGCATAGAAGAAACATAGATACTAAACTTATGAACCTTGGATTCAAAGAGCATTTTATGAATTTGACCCCAATGTCAAGGGAAGTAAAAGCTACAATAAATGAGTGGGACTATATCAACTAAAAAGCTTCTGCACAGCAAAAAAAAAAACAAACAAAAAAAAACCACAAAAAAAAAACCAATGACAAAATAAAGAGGCAACCAATCGAAAGGTAGAAGATTTTTGCAAACAACTCCTTCGATAAGGGGCTAATATCCAAAATATATAAGGAACTCATACAACTCAACAACAACAAAAAAACAATAATCCAATTAAAAAATGGGCAGAGGACCTGAAGAGACATTTCTCCAAAGAGTACATACGATGGCCAATAGATACATGAAAAGATGCTCAACATCACTAGTCATCAGAGAAATGCAAATAAAAACCACAATGAGATATCACCTCACACCAGTTGGAATGGCCATCATCAACAAGACAAATAGTAACAAGTGTTGGAGAGGCTGTGGAGAAAAAGGAACCCTCATACACTGTTGGTGGGAATGCAGACTGGTGCAGCCGCTATGGAAGGCAGTGTGGAGGTTCCTCAAAAAATTAACAATAGAATTACCATATGACCCAGGGTATTTATCCCCAAAATCTGAAAACATTTATCTGTAAAGGTATATGTGCTCCAATGTTCACTGCAGCTTTATTTACAGTGGTCAAGACATAGAAACAACGAAAGTGTCCTTCGATAGATGATTGGATAAAGAAGTTGTAGTATATATACACAATGGAATGCTATTCTGCCATAAGAAAAGATAAAATAGCACCATTTGCAATAACATGGATAGATCTTGAAATCATGCTAAACGAAATAAGTCAGACAGAAAAAGTCTCAAGACCTATATGATTTCACTGATACGTGGTATGTAAAACTGAAAACAACAAAAGAACAAGACAAATGAAAAAATCAAAAACTCATAGACACAGACAACAGTTGAGTGGTTACCAGAGGGTAAGGGCGGAGGGGTGGTAGATGAGGGTAAACGGGATCAAATATATGGTGATGGAAGGAGAACTGACTCTGGGTGTTGAACACACAATGTGATATATAGATGATGTATTACAGAATTGTACACCTGAAATCTATGTAACTTTACTAACAATTGTCAATCCAATAAACTTTAATTTAAAAAATAAAAGATAAAAATATGTAAGATAAACACGGAAACTTAGTATCTGTTCTTTGTTTCATCAATAGGCACAAAAAGCTTGAAACACATTGGAATAATTTTAACAAGAAAGGCAGACAGCAGCTATAGAACAAAAATATAAAACACTAAGGGAACAAAAAGTACCATCTGAAATTTAAAAAGTTTTTAATAAGATTTAATATCATTAAAATATAAATTTACTAAAAACCAGTATATCTTTTATGTATTTGCAATTAGAATGCTAATGGAGCTTTTAAGCTTCATAAAATTATTTAAAGTTTACATGACAGAATATAGACCTGAAAAGAGCCAAATAAAAAAAATGAAAACAGACTAGCAAGAGTATCTTACTTTAAACATTATGCAGATGGAATAGAGATTTAAATAAATACATTTTAAGAACATTAGAGCATAACACAATCTGGTATTTCCCATTTCATTTCTTTTTCTTCTTTTTAAGTGTCAGCTGTAACGCACAAAACCGATAGCACAATGTGGTAAACAGGTCACTTAATCACCTAGATTGTATAATAGCAGGCACATCGTTGGCTCTCAATTGTTGTACAAAGTCAAGTGGCCTTTTAAACCATAACTCCATAACTGGAAATCAGAATTTATAAAAGAAATATTTATACCTATCACTTTATAAAAATGTAAAAGCAATTACTGGCATAGATGATTAATAAATTCAAATTGCAAAAGATATACTCTGAAAAACTATTTCATGATGGACAAAGAGTTACCACAATATACAATGAACATTTATAAATTCATAAGCAAACAATAAAGAAAATGAACAGAAAATGTTTAAAGAACTTAAAAAGGAATTTCCTAGAACTAATTCAAATATCCAGCATTTTTGAAATGCTCTAATTTATTAGTGGTAATGAGCAAAACAGGAATGGCATTCTACCCAACAGACTAGCAAACATTAAAAGAGCTGTTAACACATTTTGCTGACAGAAATGCAAAGAAAAGTGTATACTGCTGATGAAAACATGAAATGTAAAACCCCTTTGGAAAGTAATCTTACATTATTTATTAAAAATTAAAATAGCCACATTTTTCATAGTGACAAAAACAAAAATGGAAAACAAGACTGTGAAATCCAATGCATGTCATTAAGAAAATGGTTGAAAAATTGTGACATGTCTTCTTCAGTCATTGAAAAGAATGAATTAAGACCACTTCAGCTGACTTGGGTGGATATCCACCATCAATACCGAGTAGAGTGAGAAAAGCAACATATCAAGTATATATTATAGGGTTTCATTTTTGTAAGTCAATGAAAAATGCCCCAACAGCATGTAAGTTTATATCAAAATGAAGAAAAATATGCAAGGATACATTGTTAATATATGTTAGGTATGAGAGCCCAGGACCTGGGAGGTATGAGATGGGGGTGAGGAGGAACAGAGAGAACCAACAAAAGGGGAAAACTCATGTCACAAAAATGAAACACACGCACAACAAAAAACAACCACTGAGTTGATTATATTTAGTTGATGAAATAATAAAACTATTCATGTATGTGTGTATAAAAAATTAGTAAAATCTGAATGAGAGAGTGAATGTCGTTATGTTCTAAATATTTTGATTATCTTAGTAGTTTTTATATATTGTCAAAATAAGGCCCCTTATTTTTCTTTCAGTAATTTTCAGAGTTCAATTTGTTTCCCTTTTTTCTCCTTTCATGTTTCCAACATTCTTTCTATAGACTCTTAGAGTTCTTCTTCACCCAGGATGAGCCTGCTTTCCTTCCCAATGTCTAAAAATAAGAATACAACTCCTTTGTGTCAGTAACTTAAGGTTCGGATCACAGGGCTTCAGAGTCATGACTGGGGACTTGACACAGAAAGGGTACCTGAATACCAACGGGGACTTCTGTTATCATGTCAGAGTTCACCAAACCTTTTTCTTACCCACCTATCTCTGACCTCTGTAAGCCTGATATAACAGTGAGAGCAGAATAGGAATTTCCTGGGGTTTAGAGCGTAGATTTTATCTCTGAGGACTGACGGCCTTAAATACCTCTCTGTCTCTGTGGCTTCTGCCACAAGCATTAATAGTCCCATTTGTTCACATTTGTTAATGCATTTCTATATTGATATGAACGTAAGCTTTTCCTGGACTACATTTTTTCTTTGGTTTATTATATTTCATTCATAATTTATATCAAAAACAGAAACCCTTAAATGAAAGCAAACTAATTCCTTAGAATACAACCATCAACTTGCAAAGCTTCTGACACATAAGAATTAGAACAAGAGAAATCCTACAAGTTGAAATCCATCATTACTTTTCATTTAAATTTTTTAAAATTAAATTTATTGGGGTGACATCACTACTTTTTACTTACTATTTTATTAAGGTATTACTTACATATTGTAAAACACACAGATAATAGATGTGTAGCTGATGAGTTTCAATCAAGTCATACATCTATATTATCACCACCTTATCATGATATAAAACATTTTCATCATCCCAGTAAGATTCCTCACACCCCATCACAGTCAACATCCTGCCTCCAAACAATCACTGTTAGGATTTCTCTCACCATTGATTAGTTTTACCTATTCTAGAGCATCATATACATAGAATCGTACAGTATGTACTCTTGTTTCTGGCTTCTTTCACTCACAATAATGTTTCTGAGGTCCATCCATGTTGTTTTGTGTATCAGTGATTCGTTTCTTTTTATTGCCAGAATGCATTCCATTGTATAAATGTAATATAATTCGTGTATCCACCCTTCTATTGATGGACATTCAGTTAGTTTAATAAGAACAAAGATGATACGAACATTTTCGTAGTAGTCTTTTGATAGACCTTTATGTTCCTCTCTTGGATAAATACCTATGATTGGCATTGCTGTTTCATAGGTTAGTAGGTATATTTAACTTGAGAGAAACTGCCGGACCAATTTTCAAAGTGATTCACTATTTTATACTCCCATCTGCAATGGATTTGGTTCTAGTTCCTACACATCGGTGTCAACATTTCATGTTGTCAGTCTTGTTAATTTCAGACATTCTAGCAGGTAGTGGTGTCTCACTGCACATTTTCAAGATGGCAAATGATGTTAAACACTTTTTCAGGTGCTTATTGGCTGGCCATTCATATGCATTCCTCTATGAAGTTCCTAATCAAATCTGTGGTTTGCCTGAGCCCATTTGGTTTACAGAGCCATTTTTTTGTTATTGTTATTAATTTGCTAATATTTAGCAGGCACACGTTCTCTGTGAGATAAATGTATTGAGGATATTTTTTCTAGCTGAGGCTTGTTTATTCATTTTGTTAATGATATATTAACACAAGAAGATTTAATTTTGTTGAAGTCTATTTTTTAAATAAATGCTAAATGATTTCTGGGTATTAAAAAGAAATATTATGCAAATGGCATTGAATTGAATCTGTAATTTGAGAAATGAGATATTCACAATACTGTCCTTTACTATGTGAACATGTTATTTCTCTCCATTTCTTTAGATTTAAATTTGTCCTAGCAATATTTTGTAGTTTTCAGTAGGTCTTACACGTTTTACTACATTTTTTAATGTTGTTGTAAATGATATTTTTAAATTTCCATTATCAAATTGTTCATCACTCCTATATGGAAAAGCAATAGATTTTGTTTCTTTGATTTCATATCATGTGACATTGCTAAAATCACTTTTTTAGAAATATTTTGTAAATTCCTTACCAGTTTTTTCACATACAATCAAGTTGTTTACCAATAATGACAGTTTTGTATTTTACTTCCAATTCACATGGCTATTGTTTATTTTCCTTGTACTACTGCACTGGCTAGAATGTTGACTTACAAGTAGGGAAAGTGGATGTTCTTGCCTTGGTCTGAATTTTAAAGGAATGGGCATTCAGTTTTTATTATCCAATAAAAAGTTAACTGTAGTTTTTCTCCAGGATGTCTTTTTATGGAGTGAGAAACTATTCCTCTTTTGCTTAACGTTTTATCATTTAATGGGTATTGAATTCTGTCAAATTTTATTCCCACACCTATGGAGATCATCCAAGTACTATGTTTCTCCTATATTAGTGTGAACTACAGCTATTGGTTATTCAGACGTTAAAACAAACACGTATTCTTGAGGAAAAGAAAGTCTATTTATCATGATATTATCCTTAAGTATTGCTGAATTTGATTTATTATCACAGTGGATCCTTGAACAACGTGGGGATTAGGGGTGCTGACCCTCTGCACAATCGAAAATCCAAGTAAACTTTGACTCCCAAAAAGCTTAACTCTTAATAACCTACTGTTGTTGACCAGAAGCCTTACTGATAACATAAACTGCAGATTAACACATGTTTTCTGTTATATATATTGTATATCTTATTACAAATAAAGCTAGAAAAAATGCTAAGAAAAATCATGAGAAAATACATATACAGTATTTACTGAAAAAATCCACATAGAAGTAGACCCAAGCAGTTCAAACCTATGTTGTTGAAGGGTCAACTGTATTTTGTTCAAGTTTTTCTCACCTATATTCATGATGAATATTAGTCTGAAGCATTAATAGTTTTGGTGTTACAGTTATAGAGCCCTCATTAAATGAGTTGGTAAGTGTCCCACCTCTTCTATACTTTAAAAGAGTTTTGGTACAATTTACATTATGTCTTCCTTAAATATTTGATAGAATTCACCAAAAAAGTTATCTGAACTTGGGCTTTAGTTTATGCTATGGCTTAACAATGTATTCTTTTTATTTTTCTTTCTTTCTTTCTTTCCTTTTTTTAATGGAAAACTGTTGAGGTTATCTATTTCTATTAAAATAAGCTTTGGGAGTTTCAGACTTTAAACAAATTCGTTTATTTTTCCGAAGATTTCAAATTCATCCTTTTAAAATCTATAAAATCTATAATGATGTCCTCACTTTCATTCCTGATACTGGTAATTCTGTCTTCTGTCCTTTGTCAGTCTGGTTAGATGTTTATTAATCTTATTAAACTGGACAAATAACCAGCTTTTTGTTCCACTGTTTTTTTCTATAGTCTTTTGTTTCCTTTTTCATTGATTGCGTACTTTTTAAAATCATGTCCTTCCTAATATTTACTCTGGGTTTACTTTGTTCTTCTTCTACCTTCTTAGTGACAAAACTTAGATCTGTGATTTCAAACTTATGTTTCTTTCATGTACTTATAAACTTATGAGTTTTATAATTATAGATTTTTCTAAGTACTGTTTTACCTATATGTCACAAATTTTGATGTTTGTTTTCATTATAATTTAAAAATTTCCTAATGTCCCTTACGGTATCTTCTTTAAAAAAAGAAAAAAGAAAAGCTAAGAAAAAATAAAGAAAAAAAGAAAAGAATGTTTGTTTAATTTGAAATATTTGGGGACTTTCCAAATGTTTTTGATTTATGGTTTAATTGCATTGTGAATAGAGAACACAATCTCTCTAATTTAAATTATATTAAATTAATACAACTTGTTTTTCTTTTAGGATCCAACAAATGGTCTTTACAGTAATTTTGCTTTTGTACCTACAAATATTAGGAATTCTGGAGTTATTAAGTGTAATGTTCTACCATTGTCAATTAGGTCAAATCGGTTGACAGTGTTATTCAATTCTTCTATACAGTTACTGACGTTATGCCCAGTGTTCTACCAAATACTGAGACACAAATTTTGAAATCTCCAACTGTAATTGGAAATTTAAATTATTCTTTCAATTTCCTTCAATTTTTGCTTCTTATTTTACAATCTCTATTATTTGATGCTATATCAGTTTCCTATTGCTGCTGTAACAAATTACCACTAACTTAATGGCTTAAAAAAATGCAAAGTTATGTTACAGTTCTGGATGTTAGAAGTCTGCAGTGGGATTTAATTGGGCTGAAACAAGTCTGAGTTCCTTTTGGAGGCTTGTGGGCACAATCCATATCCCTGCCTTTTCTAGTTTCTAGAGATCATCTTCCAACAGCCGCTCCTCGGCCAACAGCCTTTACTCCATCTTCAAAGCCAGCAGCACAAAATCTTTAAATCTCTCTCTCTGACTTTGACCCATGCTCTGACATCACATTTCATTCTCTGAAGTCTCCTACCTCTTCTTTCTCATATAAAAACCCCTGTATTTATATTGAGCCCACCCACATAAACCAAGAAAACCTTCCCACCTCCAGATTCTTAACTTAAGTACTTCTGCAAAGTCCCTTTACCACGGAAGGTACATAATCACAGGTTCTGGGAATTGAAACATGGACATGGCGAAACCCTTATTCTGTTTACTAGAGATATATGTAAATTTAGGATTGTTGTATCTTCTTGATAAACTAGACCTCTTATTATGAAAATGTCCTTCTTTAACTCTGTTAATACTCCTGAAATCTATTTTATCTAATATTTAATATTGGAATTTTAGGTTTCTTATGATAAGTGTTTGTCTGACACACACACACATACACACACACAAACACAAACACACACAAACACTGTGCCACATTTTAAGAAAGAAAAACGGTATTAAAATTGTAATAGTCAATAGACACCAATAACAAAAGACGAATAGAAGTCACATTTGACTTCTGCAATTACAAGAGGTGCTCAAAGTGGTTACCATCAGCGTCCAGACACTTCTGATGAAGGCGAACTCCTACTTGAGCAACGTTGACCAAAGTGTCCACTTGTATACAATTTTTTGGCACCCCGGTATATATATGATCATATCTTTAAATTTCATCATTGTAAACAGTTCATACTTATGTCTTATAATACTTTAAATAAATTTAAAGACTTTTGTACTTTAAAATTTTTAAATGTTCAATTTTCAGTTAGACCATTTATATTCAAGGTAATTATTGATATGACTGAGTTTAAATTCACCATCTTGTAATTTGTTCGCTAATTCATTATTTCTTTCTACCTTCTTTTGGATTGAGTTTTTAGTATTCCATTTTATATCCTATATTGCTTTATTAATTTTATCAGTTTGTTTTATTTTTTAGTGGCTATGTATATTTCTTACCATAGTTTACCTTCAATAGACATACTCCTTGACACATAATGGAAGAATCCTAGCACAGTATACTTCTCCCCCCATCCTTTGGTACTCTTTCCTCCTGTTTTTTGAGCTATTGTCATTCTGCATAGGTTATAAATTCTGCAATATATTGTTATATCCAATGTAAAAAATCAGAATCTTTTAAGAAATTAATAAGAAAACAATTATTTAATTTTTTATGAATATAAATATTTAAGCCCCACATTCTTCTGGTATTTCCATTACATGTATATTAGAGCACCTGACATCCCATAGCTGAATCATGATCTGTTCATTTTGTATGAGGTTTCTTTTCGACTTTGTGTTTCCATTCAGATAGTTTCTATTGCCCTGTCTTTAGTTTCACTGATCTTTTCCTTTGCACTGTCTAATACTCTTAAGCACATCTAGCAGAGTTTTCAGTTTAAATACAGTAATTTTCAGTTCTATAACTTCTATTTGGCTCTTTTTTATAATTTCCATTTTTGTATTGAGGTTCCCTACAGGTTTCCTTTTTTCATGTTTTCCATTAAATCTTTGAATATATTTATAATAGTATTTTTCCAAATTAGTTTTTTCTTCATTTATTTATTTTTACCATTAACTAAACTCCAGATTTCACTTGGATTTCACAGATTTTTCCGTTAATGCCCTGTCTCTATTTGAGGATCCAATTGAAAAAAAAAAAAAAGCACACCACACTGTAATTATTTTTCATGTCCCTTCAGTCTCATCTGGTCTATGACAGTTTCTCAGCCTTGCCTTGTTTTTCTTTTCATAACTTTAACAATCTTAAAGAAAACTGGCCAGGAATTTTATAAACTGTTCCTCATCTGAGTTTATCTTGTTTTTCTCATCACTAGAATATACTTATGGGTTTTCATTAATACCAGAGAGGTGAAGTGTTCGTTTACTCACTTCGTACGAGAGTTATATAATATACACATAACAATCACTGGCAATGGTAACATCCATCACTTGATTAAAGTAGAGTTTGCAAGATTTTTCCATTGTAAAATTATTGTTATTTTCTTTCCTTACTCTATAATTTGGAAGTTGTGATTTAATCTAGCCCACCCTTGGAGGGAGGTGGGTAGAGTGAAATTAAGTTCCATCTTCTGCAATGAGGAATGAGTATCTACCCATCTGTCTACAGATAAATACCAGATTTTTAAATGCCATAATCTCTATCACTTCTGGGACTCTTGCTATTGAGTAATTTTTCTTCTAGAATCACATTCCTGTTTCTTGGCATGTAGTAACTTTTTCTATATTGAATATTATACACTCACAATTATTTTGCTTAGATATTGTCTTCCTTCAGAGCAGGATTAAATTTTGTTCTGGCAGACAGCTAATTTACTTGTGGATTATATGATCCATTTATAGGGTTGTTTTAAAAGTTGCTAAATAAGTATGGAGTAGTATTTATTACCCAAGTACAGCAGAGCAGTCTCCTATAAGCACTTCTTATACTCAGTCATAAAATGAAATAATTGAAACCGGACACTAGTGGCAGATATTGATTTTTATCTTACACTTAGGTCACTAACAATCCATATTGTCTGCCTTCCTGACACCACTTTTCACAAAGGCAACTGATTACCCTCCATACTTTCCCCCACAGAAATTAATTCACAGGCATCTTTCATTGTTTATTTCAACACAATTTTACCTAAATAAACATAAAGGGAGGAGTGGGCAATGGGGTAGTACTCTCGGGCTAATCTGAATCCTAAAATTTCTAAGCAATAACCCAAGATCAACACACATAAACACTGATTTTACTATACTCTACTCAATGGAAAATAAACTAACTTAAATACACAATTCAGGTATTTTGTACATTTATCAATAACATAGACCTTTTTCTTAAACTTGATGTTTTATTCATTAAGGGCTCCTATAGCTGTAGGTACACATTTGACTGAATATTGTAAGTAGCATTATGAGCAAAAATATGCTACTTTAGTTTTGCATGTAGGCTAATGGCATAGTCCCTTAAACATAGTCCCTTAAACCTACATATGTGGTGCATTTTAAAACATAGTGTACAAATTAGCAATTAGTTCTATTAAAATAATGTTGTAAACATTGGTTGGATTCCTAGGTTAGCTCACAATGTGCTATTTTTCCCCCAAAGTGACGGATTTATATAAAACCACTGAATTCTAATCATCAAAGGCCGAAAGTCCTCTTACCTTCTTCCCATCTCAACTCCAAAACCTGACAGAAACAATCATTTTTATGGAGGTCAATAATTCAAATTTTCTAAGTAAAGAGTAGCCTATCTTGATACTTATTCAGAATATTCAGGATCTCCTTAATATATTGTCCAATTGCATATGTGAAATTCTATTAAGGATAAATTTCTTTATAAGTAGATTTAAAATCTGTATTACTGAAAACAGACTTATATACTTTTTTCTGTTAATGTTTCTGTAAAGTATCAGCTATAAAGTGAGGTTCAGTAGACATTGTTCCTATTGTATGTAATTTGAAAAACCGAACAAAATATTATTTTATGTTGTTTCTAGGCAGATGACATACTCTGGCTCTTTTTTCCCTTCTAAGAGAACACATTTTGGTTTCATAGTTTTTCAGTTATGTTCTTTTTTTTCCATTGTTCCAAAGATTCATTACTTTGATGACCATTTATCAGAGATTCAAGTTCAATCTATAATACCCACTGAGATAGCAAATAATTCAGCCTCAGTGACTGTGTGTGTGAAAATGGGCTGTGTCCTAGATAAATGGCCTACCTGCTTCTGACATAGATTAGGTCATCATTCAAACTAACCGCAGATCTCGCCAACAAATACAAGGAAACACAGGTTCACTTTAGCTGATGCTTCTTAGTGTAGATTCTTCCTTTTAGATAGTTACATGTCATCAAAGTATTATGGCATAGGTTTGAAAAACCAAGATTCAGTAACATAATGATAAGACATTTCATGCTGTATAAACCACCAATTGCTCAATATGTACCTGTATCTGACTTCTACTTTTATACCAGGACATCTAAATCTCTGGTATTTCAGTCTGAATAAAAGTATGCAAACTACATATGCTAAGGTTACAGACAAGAAAAGTCATTACAAGCACATATCTCTTTCCATATTCAAATAAGCTTTATTTTGTTCTCAAATTTCTGTCCTCTTGTCTCTTCCCACTTGTCTTGCTATTAGAAGAAAGAAGTAAACAGCATTTAGAGACGGAGGTGCTGGTAACTAGACAGCTCCTCACAGGGTAAAATTACCTTGGTAAATTCAACAGAGTCCAGAGTTTACTCACTAATCGTACAGACTCAGATATAGAAACAAAATAAGACTCAGATAACTGAGAGGAGGCCTGAACATCTGAACCATATCAGTAACTATCTGTTAGGTGAGAAATACAATTCCTATTTCTATGAAATACTTCTAATTAGGATTTTAGATACATGTAGCCAAATGCCTATACATCTGTTAAACCATCTAAACCTCAATAAGATGGAAGGAAGGAATAAAGAAGGCATCACCCCAAAGAACAAAAGGAGTATTAAAAGGAAGACAGCAGTAAAGAGATTTCAATGACATTTCAAGACATAAAGATACATACCAATGGAAGTTAATTTAGCAAAAGGAATGAGGGCCAACCTAAATAGTCACCAAGAGGACTGTGAGAAGAAGTCTACTTCACTCTTCAGACTTCCTAAGGTTCTCAACCTTTAAATGTACTAGGGAACAAAGAAAATGAGTTTATCAAAAGAGGAAGATGGGTTACAACTCTAAAGAGACTAACTGGACCCCAAGCCTTTCCCTCAAGTTGAAGAGGCAATTAACTCTTTTTCTTTCCTGTCTCCGCACCCATGGGAAACCTGAGATTCATTTGATGAGAAATTAAGGACCCTCGCCACAGTGGAAAATAGGGACAAGGTGTATGCAACAAAGCAGGAAAGAGAAAGTCAACATACTTTCCACTCTTCACTATTTGTTCGCAGACTACCAGCAGGCTCATTATACCTCCCATCCCCAACACACACAATCCTCAGACAGGTAAAAGAAGGATTCTTATTTGGAGAAACTGAATGGTCCCAAAGAAAAAGCATCCAGATGCTCACACTTGACTGGGTCTACGAATGGACAGGATGGTACAAGATAGAAAAAGCCCAAGAAACATACCTGCCTATAAACACAGAGCTTCCAATTAGGTTTGAAATGAAAGGGCTGCACCCAACAGCCAAGCAATTTGAGAAAAGCCTTCAATATAATAAAGATAAAAATGAATGACAAAAAAGGAAGAAAAAAACTCAGAAGGAAGGAATAAAATTCAGAGAACAGAATGAAACTTTAAAAAATAATACCTAATAGAAGATCTTACAAGGTAGGATGCTATCCCTCTTTAACAAAAACAAAAACAAAGCAAAACAAAAGAACTCTTTGCAATTAAAATTTTAAGTTAAAAAATAAAAATTGCAGTGAAAAGACTAAAAGATAAAGTTGAGAAAAATCTCACAGAAACGGAAGAGGTGTAAAAAGACAGAAACAGGAAAGAAAATACACAGAGATTAAAGATGAATCCAGAATATGCATTCCAGAAAAGAGAGAGGAGAAAAATTTCAAAACTGAAGGTTACAAATCTCAAGATGTAAAGAGTTTACCCAATGCCCAGGACAATGAATGAAATAAGACCCATATTAATAATAAATAACTTGAACATTAAAATAAAGGTCCTAAGATTTTTCCAGAAAGAAAAAAAAATCATATTCAAACAAATATTAAAATAAACTAACCTGTCAACATCACCAGTGGAATATAGAAGACTAGGCAGATTTCAAAATTCTGAAGGAAGTGATAGTCAACCTGTAATTCTATGGCCAGTCAAACTACCAATCAAGCATGAAGGAAGACCAAAGACTATTTCAGATATTCAAACACCATTATATCCTATGTACTTTTAGGAAGCACTAGAGGAAGAGCATTAGCAAAGTGAGGAAGTGATAAGCCAAGGAAAAGAAGAATGGAATCTAGGAAATAGAATCCCATGCAGCAAAATTCTATAATGAAAGGTATGAGCCATGCCTGAAAGGCACACAATCCAGGAGTCTGGAGCCGAAAAATGCAAGACAACTAAAATATGCTAGAAAATGCACCATCCCTGCTCTTCCAAACTCTATCCCGTATAGTAGGAACTGAAAACTTATAAACTGTATTTCCTCCATCCCTTGCCAGATTTTAGTTTAGAGTCCTCGATGAAAGAATTTGTGCAAGATTTAGATGGCAGAAGAAACTTAGAAGCCATTACTCTCCAGGGACATCTGAAGACAGCAGCAGTGGCTTTCAGATGCCAAAGACAACTGATGCCAGGAACTGTGGTTCACCTGCAATTCCTGTACTTTCACATTATTAAAAATAAATGGGTTTCCATTGGTTACGTTGGCCTCTAATTCCATGTATTATTAATAAATTCCTTACTTTTTGAACTGTGGAAAGTTTGTTCTTTTGGATTTTAGATGAGCAAGGAGAGAAAGAGTCTGTGCTAGATGTTTCACAACATTGAATCTCATTGAATCCTGATAACAAAGGGAGGTAAAAATTATACAGATAGAGCAGCTCAAAGTTGTGTCCGTGGTCTCACTGTTGGGATTTGAATTCAGGAATAAGAAATGACTGGGACAAGTACCAGCAACTTGAATTATTTAAACTTGAATCTCCATACGCCCCTTTCTCAAGCCAATCTCACCCAGTTTTTTGTCCTCACTGTATTATCTGAAATTATCTTCTTCATCTATTTATTTACTTAAATTTTTCTTCCTCATCCATTTAGAATGGAAACTACATAAGAGCAAGAGCTTCTGTCCTCATCCGTATATCCTTAGAGCTTGGGGTAGATTTACGCACTCAATGAATATTTATTTGTAGGATGAGTAACTTATCCTTATAATTAAACAAAATATTTTGGCCTGTATTTCATAACTCTTCGTTTTTTCAATCCCACTTTGCTAACTTCCCAGAAACACCACGCTTCCTTGCTATTCCAATCAAACTTCTGCCTCTAGGCCGTTGCACTTACTGTTCTCTCTGCCTGGAATGTACTTTCCTTAGCCCTCATGGCTTGTTCCCTCACTTCATTCTTCTGAAACACCACGTTATTAGAGAGGCACTACCGCTTTATTTTTCTCTTTGGTAATTATTACCAAAGGGCATACATACCTGTTCCTATATTCATCCCCACCAAACTATAAGCTCAATAAGAGAAGTATGTTGTCTACATTTCTGAGCTGGTATCGTCTCAGCATTTAAAATAGAGTTCCTGGCACATAGTAAGCACTCAACAAATTTTGGTGAATGAATGGATGGGCACAATCTAAATTAATACCAGTATGAAATCAACAATCTCCACAAAATTTCTTTGGTTTATGAAATCTTTTTCAAAAATATCAATAATAAATACGAAACTAAAGAGACAAGTGGCTCTCTGTGTAACTGTAACGGCAGTCCAACAGAAGGCTTGTGCTTAGATGCTAGTGATTAAAGATATAGCACATAGACTCAAAAGATGTAAGAAATTCAGCTGTTATGCTAGATGTCTACCATGTGTACCACTGAAACCTAAATGCAAACCTCATGCATGTTTGATTAAATACCATCTTATTAGTTTTACTTCTGTCTTCCAGCCACAACTGCTAGCTTTTAACAGCTTAGTGAAAACTGAATGATAAACTCTACTTTTTGCATGGCGTGCTCTTAGTTCTTACAGGATACTGTCATTCTCACCTCCCTCTTGGAGCTTGATTGATTACTCCTTTTCCTTATGTTCATTAATCTCATCACCTTATCTTTTATACCACTTCATTTTAGCAGAAAGGTAATAATAAAACCCTCATCCATTATCCTTTTACTCATCTAGTCAAGCGGAAATGGTTAATAACATGCTACAAATTGAACTTCAATCACCTCATTTTCTCCTTTGTTGGATACACATTAAAATATATTTCAAAAGTGCAATTTGTTTTACAGGAGAATTTGTGTTATATTGCTACAGACAACTAAAATTAAGTGTTTCTCAGTTCGGTTATTAAATATATCCAAGTGCTCTTTTATCGATAATACTAAAACATTAACTCATTTTATTAGGGTATAATAATACAAGAGCCTTATCTCCCAGAACACAAAGACATCTAGGCTACCTAATAGTATGTGTTATATGAAGTGTCATTTATCTTTAAGAAACAAATACCAGTGATAATTTATGAATTGGTACATTATTATAGATGAAATTGCTCTCTATTTTTAAAAGTTAATTTGTTTACACGCAGCCTTATCTTCAAATGCAAGCCCTATTAGTGAGCAAGTCTATAACTGTCATATAGAAGAGAAAGAATGGATATATACATAAAATAGAAAGACACAATGATTTAAGATTTTAAAACTAACCTTTTGAATGGAATAAATTTAATACATAATTAAACTATGGTTTTCAAAAGAGAAAAGAAGAAAAGACTACTAAAACCATACATTGTTAATATATATTACAACAAATACTTGTACTGAGTTTGAATAGACCGAAACTAGGTATCGGGGGAACATAGCTACCTTTTTGTGGAGGAAAGATTTTCTACTAATTTGGATTTTCTACTATCTATTTGTAAATGGGCATACTAAACAACTGACTAAAAACCAGTCTTACAGAAAATGTTAAAAAAAGCTTATGTAATCAAGGCTTATTGGATATCATCTTCCTAACATCCTAAAAAAATGTTCTGACTCTAGAAAAAAATTTAATCACTGACTTAACAGCAATATTTGAGACCCCTAACTGTACCACTTATTGAGAATAATATTCATGTTTATTGTGAAAAAAATACTTGTAATATACTTGTAAACCTATTTTCTCACACTGTTGCTTTTTATCCATTAGATTGTTTGACCCTAAAATATACTCAAAATGATATATAATAATTACAAAATTATTACATTTTATAACATTGTTTACTCAATTTCTTGCTATTCCAGAATTAAGAACAGGTACCAAATTTTATTTACACGTTTTAAAACGTAAAACATCATCAAGTATTCCAGATGAATAAATCTACCTTCCTTTTGCATGATTTCATACTTCTTGTGTTAGTGAAAGATTTTTTCAGATACCTGTCACTTTAGGCATGAATTATACGTCATAATTACATGTTTTCCACGAATAATCCTGTTTTCTATAAACTACACAAAAGAATAATGGGCTAAAATTATAAAATACTTTGTCCCTATAAAGAACCTATGAGAACATATTACTAAGTTTATATTTTATACATACATATGTACGTGTCTGTATAGGGAATATGTATTTTCCTTTCAAGGAGGAGAAATTAACATTTTTATACTGTTTAGCATGCGAAAATTGGAAAGGAATGAATAAATAAGTCCATGTATTCAACAGTTTTGATTTCAATCTCTAAACATCCTTGAACAATATCCGATGCCAATGCCTGTAAGTAAATGAGTTCATCAATTTAACGAGGATTCAGGAAATCAGCTGCTTAATGAGAGCTCCAGCTAATGTGGCAGAGGATTTGGTGCAATGCTGACAAAAGCATTCCGATAAAACTGTGGCGAACTGATGAAAGTCTATTTCTTTTTAAAATCAACATTTCATGTAAAATGGCAAATAGCAAAATATGATAATTTAAAATATTTTGATTTATACACTTTATATTTTAATGTGTTCTTGTATTCAGGTATAATAGTTTCAATTTTTTATATTCCTGACCTTTCTCTTTATCTATCCTTACTGTTTAACTCATTTCTCTAATTCTCTCTTTCCTTGTTGGTTCTTTCTCTGCATTGAAATATACATGGAATGTCACCATATGAACAGGGAAAATTTTAATTGTTGTTTTTGCAAACAATATTCCCAACCTGTTGATTAAATACACACACACACACACACACACACACACACACACATATTATTTAAAGCTTTCTTCTTAGCTGGATAATGCTTTGTCTCACAATTTGAAGATCTACTTTAAAAACAAAGTTAAGAATATTCTAAACTGAAGATAGAAAATCTATTTTATTTTAACATTCTATATTTTCCTATGTTAATGTTTGCTAAATAACCTAAATGGCCAGTGAGAAAAACTCTTTATGGCATAAAATACTTTCATTCTTAAGACAAGAGTGCTAGTATTAAACCTCCCAATTCACCAACGTGGTATGAGAGGAAGTTTTACATGACTAATGGTGAGTCAGGAGATATTACGTGTCTCCTTCTGTGTTCTAATATGAGGTACCATCACCTATGTTATAGTAGTTTATCTAAAAATACATACTTTAATCAAGCATTTACATTTAACTTCCAGTTTACAGGAATTACAAAGAACAGAAGTAAAAGCTAAATAATTACTATCAAAATGCAAACGGATAAATGTAGAAGGTAAGAAATTTTCTACAGGACAAATGGCCTAGTCTCTTCAACAAGTTTCATGAATAAAGGATTATTTTAGAATAAAAAAGACGTAAGGGACAAAACAACCAGGTAACAAAGCCTAGTGCTAGATTAGATAATGGTTTGGGCCATCAAATAGTTAAGGAATATTTTGTGGAAACAAGAGGATATATTTAAATATAAATCAGAAGTGAGATAACATTAAGGAATATTATTAATTTTGATAGGTAATGATGTTATTTTGGTCTATGTAGGAAATTATATTCTTTTAGAGAAACAATAAAGTATTTAGAGAGGGATAGTTGGGCATCTAATACACTTTAAAATCCTTCAGCATTTTCACCGTGGCAGTGACAAAAAGGGGGGCCCGAGGGGGCTTCTGATACTGGTGCTCTGCTCACTGGTTCCGTGAACTGTCCAGGCTACAAAATGTCATCAAGTGGCACAATTCTGGGCAGTGTTCCATAGACGATATAATTCAATATAAAGCCTAAAATTGCTCATCAGTAAAAAATAATTAAGTGAATTAATTTAAAAATGTGCGTGCTCTGGAGGAAACTGCCTAGGTTTCAATGTACCATGTACTACCTCTGACCTTGAGTAAGTTCCTAACATCTCTATACCTCTATTTCCTCTTTAAATATGAGCCATAAATAAATATTCTTTTACATCAATAACCCCAATTTTTAAGGTAACTTCTGTTTATTTGCCATTTTTTGTGTTTAGACTACTTTCCTCATTCAGTTCAAAACAGAATTCCAATCCTTACATCTACAAATTGAAAATGTTCTGAAATTAATCTAGAACAAGAGTTCTGAACTGAAGTAAGTGCCTGCTGTCTTAAAACGTTGAAAGAAAATTCACAATACCAATTTAGTTTTCAGTGTGCCTTAAAGGATATGTCTGCTCTTGCTAGTTGGAAATGGCAGTGACTCCATGGTGCAACTCTAGTCCAAAGTAACACATAAGAATATCATACATTAATTTGACCTGAACTCCACTCATCATGTTAAATGATCCAGATAATAAAAACTGAGATACACATATATCTTAAGAGTCCATAAAGTAGAAAGGAAGACGGTGTGGAAGAAGCCTATTCATGATTACTTTATCATTACTGGAATTTTATCGGAATTGGAATTTCAGGAATATCTTTTAGAGTATTAGTCCATCTAACAATATCAATAAGGGAATAAAAACATTTAGGTACTTTGGAAATATTGCTTTAATATTTTAAATAACTTCTCTGTTTGGTATTTTATACTTTGTTTTAATTGTTACGGTTTTGATGTCATTTGAAGCATATTAGTTTTAAATTAAATCACTGCTAAATTATTCCTACATATTTTCTATTATATTTCCTGTCCCTTGAAAATGAGTATCACATATTCCATGTTTAATGGATATTTTAATAATGTAACTGAGAATTATTTTGTATTCTCAAAATCATAATAATGCTGTAAATAGTATGCTGAGCAACATTTTGAAAAGCAATAAACTGAAGATTATAAGGCATGCCATCAAGTTTTACAGAACAGGGCGCTGGGTTAATTTTGTAGTTTCAAAGTGGCTCAACAGTAAATAATTATAAGAATGTTTATGATACATTCCTCATTACAATAGCAACTTATGCTTTCCTAAAAATGTTTTTCCTTTACGACTTTTTAAATGTTATTATTATTGCAACTCAGTGATGCTCAAAAGGGGTGTATGAGTTCGTGCAATTGTCTAACAGAAGACAGAGCCACAGATCCTAGGAGGAGGGGATCTATTATATCAGCAGCATCAACTTTACACAGCTTCCTGCTTTGAAACTAGATAGCATTAAACCTAAATAAAGTAACTTTTCTGATTTTCAGAATGCATTTTACAATTGCTAACACAGAGCAGTGGATAGAAATCATAATGATATATTGTTTGATGGCGGCTCTATCAAATATGGTACATTTGGCTATGAGTTAAAATCTAACCACGTTTTAAGCAAATTAGGAACTTTTTCTTTCTTGTCAAATAACAAAAGTTATTTGATTAGTGGCTCAAGAACACAGAGTCTGAGGTCTCTGATTTCTTGACTTGTTCCAAGTATTACGTTTAAGTTCCAGGAAGGAATAAGAGAAAGGACAAGGACAAAGAGCCTGAGCTGAGACAGCTCCACCTACAAAAAGGTTTCCCAGAACTCCAACCCTTCAACTTCCAATGACAAGTTATTAGGCAAAACTATATCTCATTGCTAGTCCCACCTTCAAGGAAAGCTAGGAAAAGTGTTTGTGTGTGGGAAGCTGGGAATATTACTGCCTTCCAAAATTCAGAGTCCTGTCCGTTTCTTAAATGTTTTCTTAAAATATGTCTCTGAAATTACTTTCATCTAAACAATTTCTTCTGTAACAATTCATCAGATAATGCCAAATACAGTCATGGCCTCTCTTCAAAAAAAAAAAAAAATCTCAAGAGGAAAAATATATCAGAGAATGAATAAAATATTGCACAAAAGGTATCAATTTCAGACATTTAAATAAATTTTTCATGGTTTCTACTGCCATTCTTTAAAATCAATCAACAAAGCATGAATGATATTATGTCTGAGTCATGCATTGTATTTTAGAATGGCATTTCACAATGTGTAGTACTTTTGAACCAATTTTTTAGTTTTGAAATAAATCTCAAATAAATGAGTTAACTGCCTCCCTCACTTTTAAAAATGCCACCAAGAGGAAATATTTCCTCCTCTCCCACCCACCCCTGTTCCCCAGAGGCACTACAATCAAGAGGTGAGTATGAATTCTGGGATCAGACTGCCTGAATTCAAACCCTAGCTCTGGCGATTTGGGGCAAATCATTTAATTTCTCTGGACCTTACTTTCCTCAACTGTAAAATAAGAACTGTAAGAATTCAATGAGTTAATGTATATAATATGCTTAGCACATCATGAGTTCTAAGTATTATTTCTTGTTACTGTTATCACCTTTGCCTTAGTTTGAGATACAGTCATTAAGCCCTTCACTATATACTAGCCACTGTGCTAAACACTAGAAATGCAAGTTCTGACTAAATCATACATGAACTCCATTATAAATATGACTTTTACAATCTTTTTATTACTACAAAAAGTGAGTATTCAGTTTCTTTTCCACAGCTACATAGAAAAAAAAAGCACAGTAAAATACAGTTATTATAAAGTAACAAAAAGATGCATAAAGGACTGAAGATTATAGAAAAGTTTATGATTTCTGTAACAAACACCCAACTAAGAATGTCCTTAAAAGACAAATCCAGAATCAAATAAAAATGACTTAATTTAAAGTCACCCAATCTTTTCAGAATTTCTATTCCATATAATTATGAAATTGGTAATAACATAGTCATAATCATATAAAAAACAAAATTTAATAGTTTCATAGAAAACCTTAAGAATATTCAAGATACTTAAGCGGTATTGAAAAGTGAGACCAAAATAATAATTTTATATTGTCTTGCCACCAAAACATGAAAATGCAAATAAATTGACACCCATATTACTAAAAGCCTAAGCAGAAATACTAGTAATCTGTCCTGCCCCACCCCACCCCCAAAAAACTGGGCAAATATGTATTAACTCAAAGGGCTTTGCTAATTATGTAAATGTCTATCTTTCTACATGTAATTTCATTCAAACTTCCTCTCTTTTCCCCAATTAACAACCTAGCCAAATGTTTGGACTTGGAAAGGCCAAAGCTTTATACACAATTAACAGTCAAATTCTAACACAAATTACATGTCATTCTTATCTCTGTATACACATTGAACTCCTATATCTTGTTGCCAGCAGGCAGCTTGCACTAGGGAATACATCCTGAATTTGTTTAATGTCCAGGAATAACATTTCACACCTAGAAAGGAGATACTATCCACTGCCTGTGATGTGAGCGAAATTTGCCATGCTCCCTCCTTTTAATTTTGTTCAAATTCGTAGTTTAGCAAATGATTCACTTATTCATTTATCTGTTTTAACAAATATTTTCTTAAAGCATGAAATGTAAAAATAATCCTCACTTGTCTTTTTAAAAATTCAGGATAATTATAGGAACTTTTAAGTAAACCTATTTTCTGAACTAGAAATTGGGGAAATATCATTTGACAAATCACCTAACTACAAGAAAAACTATTTCAAATTGATGGATCCTAGAAAAATAAATATATATGGTCATTGTATATATAATTATTTCCCTAGAAAGGGTTTCCAGTAATGGAAACACTAGAAATAATTTCATATTTAGTAAGTATACCAGATAATCATCGCTTGAAAGTGTTCAAACCTGTCCTAAACTTTTGAAGTGTAGCATTTTTATTACCAAAGTACCTCAATAAATACCAGCCACTTATATAACAAAAGGGTAACTAAAATATATCATATACCTCTATTAATATATACACATTTTAAAGGTAATATGAAAGGCACTGTGTAAAGCAAAGAGACCTCTTAAAATACAAACATCATTCTCATTTCAGCTTTTAAATAAATACATCTGTTTGGGTTAGTTACTGGCTTAAAACTCTTCAATGGTCACTCACTGTGCTTAGAACAGTTTCAGTTCCTTCTCCTTATACCCTACGCTCCAACCATACTGCGATTCCCTCTATTCCTCCAGCTCAGCAAGCTCTCCCACAAATTGGCATCTTTCCCTGAGTCTAGAATACACTCTTCCCCTGAACAACCCCCCCCCCCCCCGTTTTCTTTTATCTAATAGATTCCTGCTCATCCTTCAGTTCACCATTTAAATGTCATTTCATCAATAAAGCCTTCCAGGAACTCCCTCTTCCAACCTTCCCCAAATATATTAGATGTTGGGATATACATTTCCATACCACCCCAGACTCCCCACTGTAATATTCATTGTAATATATTGGAATCGCTTGGTGATCACCCTCTGCTGGAATGTTTTCCATGAGTATCATTAAGAAAAACCATGTCTGTCTTGCTCACTGTTAGATTCCCAAGGTCTACACATGTGGGCCAGATCCTCAATATTTGATTTCTAATATAATATATATAATATATATATATATATATATGTAATATAATATACACACACACTTATACATATATACACATATATATCAAGTTAAAGAAAAGCTCATACACACTATAATATCCATTTTAAACATTATACTCTCTTCCAGTCATTACAAATCCCTTTCTATGTGTGTAAAATGTTCTGATAAGAAGAAGGAGAAAAAGAGGTAAGGGAGGGAAGGGAGAGAAAGAGAGGGGGAGGGGGAATAGGGAGAAGGAGAAGCAGGAGGAGAAGGAGAAACCCAAGGGGGGCGGGGGAGGAAGAAGAACTGACATGCCTGGACATGGCATTCAATTTGGTGCAATGGGGGGAAAAAGTAGTGAATTTGGAATCAGTATCCTAGATTTGAGTTCAAATTGCAACACCTGTTATATATGTGATGCTGTGAAAGTTGCTTAAAGTCACAAAGCCTCTATTTCCTCATCTGTAAAATAAGGAATGCTAATCTCAGAGTTGCGAAGTCTTTTTGAAATTAAGCTTGTGAAAGCCCTCAAAAACAGTAAAGCACTTCATAACAGAAGAAATTAATATATTTATTAGTTCCATAATTAAGGTAATCTCAGCTAAAACGAATGCTTACTAAACATTTCAGAAAAAAAACTGTCTCATATATGAACTAAAATATACTATTTAAAAATAATTGCAAAAGTTTGTAGCCAAAGAATGTTACAAACCGATCTTAAAATAAATTACAATATTCTAAAATCTCCACACTATAATCTCAGAACGTCTCCTGAAATTCCTTGTCCTTTGTAGTATCTGTGATAATGTTAAGTTCATTATAAATACTTTTGATTTACTTATTGCACTTTAAAATTCTATACATGGATGCTGCTATTATTCTGAGACTATAATCATAATCTTTCCTAAAATAAAAAGAATTTACTTTAAAAAAAGAATTTGCAACCTAACTCTGTGTTAGACGGTGAACAAACTGTGAATTCTATAATCTCTAAAATCATTTTATGCTTTTTAAATGGTATATATGTTCTAAATAGTGGCTAAGATAGTAAATACTTTATTTCAAATTTGGGCTTTAGAATTTAAAGAAATAAAAAGTCAGATTAGAATTCATTAAGGCTTCACCAAGGTAGTCATATTAAAATGTGACTAAGTAATGAAACATTCTTTTAACTTACTATAGGATAGCTACTTTTGATTATATTCCTTACTAGAATAAAACTAATCCTGATCCTTCATTACTGAGTGTTATAAAATTTAAGCTTTGCAAAGTTCAGTGATAATTCTTTTGAGGGAATAGTTAATTTGAACAGGAATTTTTCTTTTCTTTTTTTCTATCCATTTGGGCCATATGATTCTCAAATTATAGATCTAATCATAAGCATTATGTGTTTCTCCAAAAGCTCTGAAAGCATGTAACAAATTATTGTAGTTAAAACGTATACAAGCAATCTTTTTTAATCCCCATTTTTCATATACTAGTAGTTGTATATTTTGCAAAAGGGATGCTGTTGCTATCTTATGACTTTGAACTAAAGGTCTAAAATCGTACTATTCAACTAAAGGTTTCTTCAGCAATATTAACATGGCCACGCTGCACATGTTACTTTTAGCTTCTTTATGTACAACAAACTGCATTCAATTGGTGAACAAATACAATGTTTAGTATCATATTTAAAACCACCATTCAAACCTTTTCTTAATGCTATTATCAGTTTTTCTTTTGCAACAATTTTGTGTATAAAAATAAAAGCACTGGATTTTTATTAGTGCCGCCCCCTCTTTGTTTTGCTCCACGCTGCAAAGCCCTTTTGGGACACTAAGCCTGCATTGACCATAATACGGATTAAACTGTCTTTGTCCCATTGCACGGGGTTTGTTAGCAGGTTAGTCTTTTTACATTTTTCACAGGCAGCCTGCAGCTTACCCTTTAGGCCTCACTCAAAATACTTCTGTGGATTTACAAAAATGCCAGAGTGGTCTTGGGGTTAATTGGAAGATAAGTGCAGCCTTTAACATAGAGACTCATTAAACATTTAGCCTTACCAAAATCCACTATCCTTGGAAAAGAAAGTTCCAGAGCCACTTTAGAAATAATAACATAGTAAAATAGTTGTTGTAATGTCTACTGTTTGTTTTATAGACTTGAAAATACTTCATTTAACTGTTCCAAAGGCAATATAATAGAACAAAGTAATTTCTCTGGCTGGTCAACTCATTATTTTGGTTTTAATATATGTTAATTATAGATTAAAATGATCAGATTTTCTAAAGCAACTATAAGGCAAAACCTTCCAAGTTTATGTTGAGAGATTTGATGTTAAAAACTCAACTGATCTGCAATGACAGGTAATATTTATTTTAAAACCAAAAAAATTTATTCTGGGATTTTTATTTTGTTGATTTTCATTTTGCCCAAATCACCATACTCAAATATATGTGTCTGTTAGAGGCTAACAGACAAAAAACAAAATTTACCATACTTGTAAGGCATTTAAAAAAATATTTCTTTAATTTCTGAAATATATGTATATATATATACAAATTTAAAAATGAAATCTAAAGTATACTCATGACTATTTTTGTATAATTATGCAAGCAGATTGTTATCCAGATTAACTCTTCCATCTCCTTACCTCCTTTCAACACTATCACACACAGAAAAAAAAAAAGGAAAATGCGACAAAACACACAGACACTTGAAGTAAAGGATTAGCCATATTTGCCCAAGATGCAGATAACAAAAGCAAAAGTGAAGAAAATTGAAGAGACAGCCAAACTTCAGCAACAAAATGGTTAAAGAATCTGAAGCATTGTTCCCCTTATTTTAAAAGTCCGCTATATTATGAACAGCGCAAACATCAGACAAGTTAAGATTACTGACCATTATCTCCTTAATTTTCTCCGCTTTCCCTCACATTCCCTCTTGCTATCTGGGCACCACTTTTCTAAAGCTTTATTTCTGCTAAGAAGTAAACTTTCCCTAATCCATCTATTATGGAACCTTTAATTGGATTGGGAGCAGGGTGGTGTATAAAATAGCCCCTATTCAGTCAAAAGGACTGTAGTTTTAGGGACTTAAAGGAGAAAGGTATTGTGAAAGAAAATCCTCAGGGAATCAAGGATTAAAATGTGGCTTTCTTAAATTCATCAACTCCAGAACACAAATGAATTGCTTCCATAAACAGGTAACTTTCCAAATAAATGGCAGAGCAAAACTGAAATTAAAATTAAATTTTACTCTAAGAAGAGTAATGCACGTACACTAATAATTGTTGGCTGTAGAAAAAACTTACACTTCTTCAGTTCACAACTACTCTGCCAAGGAGCAAGTGGAATGCCTTATATATACTTATTTATATTCTCCTTACTCTGCATACATATGCATACATGTATTTTCCCTATTAAATGTCTAACAAGCAAAAAAAAAAAAAAAGTATTTAATTCCTGCACATGTTCTGGAAGCACTGCTATAAGACAAGCTTGTTTCCCAGCAAAGGCACATTTTGTTCTTACATGGGGCCAGATGCAAAATAATCAGTCACCTCTCTTTTTCCCTTCCTTTCCCTTCTTCTTGGCTTCTTTCATACACACCTCACCTCCAAATATCCTTTGTTTGTCTGTGTACCTCTTTCTAATGCCCCTTCTACGGTTGCACATCTAACCATGTGCAGTGTCTTCAATGGTGAGATGAGGCTATAGTTCATACTTAGTCATTCTCCTCCTGAACCAAAGGTACCTAAAGTTGCAAACCTGATATCAAAAGTAAAATGAAATCCAGACTATACCTACCAACTTTAATCTGTCAAAAACAATGGGGAATTGTAGAAGATAAATGTTAGCAGAGATCAAGATTTCAATGAAGTTTGACACCATGTAGACTAGTAAACTTCACTAAAAGAAAATAAAACTAAATATTAGTGATTTAATTGATGGTACTTTTGAAAAGTTTAAGAAACTCAGTTTATTTCGTATAAACTGTCCTCTTTGCTTTGGAACCCTTATCACAACTTAATAATTGCACATTTATTGAACCTTTTCTAAGATGCTGGTATTGCGCTAACACTATTACATGAATTGTCTCATTTTATTTTCTCAATAACCCTACAAGGTAATTGCTATTATTTCTTCTACACATATGAAGAAAATAAGTCATAAAAAGTTCAATTAAACTTTTCAAGGTTACAGAACTCCAAAAAACAAAAAAAACTCTGTGAAAGCTTTTTCATTATTGTATTGGACAGGTTTTGCACAGGAAAGGAGGTCAATTTTCCAAAAGTCTATCTGCCAAAAAACAAACTTGCCTAAATTACCAATTTACCAATTATAAATATTTAAAGAATATTCTTCTTGAATATATTAAATTCTTCTAATGAGTATATTCTTCTAATAAGTATATAATTCTAAGGCATAGTTAATAATCATATTCTTACTATTTAGGTTGGTGCAAAAGTAATTGTGGTTAATAGCCTTTCAATAACTATTCAGTTTTTCAAAACTAAGCTCATACAGTTGTCCTATCCTATCACAAATACAACTAAAATGTTAGTGTTTCATATGTAAATTTTTCAGTTTACACTAATTTCCAATTATTTTCAAAGTCAACTATTTTAACAACATTTTATCATATTTAGGTTAATATTGTCACCTTTACCTAGTTAAAAAGTATGATATTGGTTGAAAAATTGTTTAATAGTTTTAAAAAGATGTGAAATTTAAATTGACCAGTTTTCATAACCACTTTTTAGGAACATCCATTTGTCTGTCCCAGATCTCTACTGTTGAAGCTGAAGGAAGCCATTTCTGGAAAAAAGATAGAAAAGAAAGTCAGCACCTATTCCAGGGAGAGATTCTGATTCTTGAGAGCAGTAAGAAAGAGGGGTCAAAAGTACTGAAAGTCACAGAAAAAAGAGAAAGGAACAAGGGCATTCTGCCCATCACATACTTCTTAGGCTCTCTCAACCAATAGAACACAGAGCGTATAAAGAAAGAATAAGCAAACTAGTTTGGGGTAATTTAGTACAGTAGAGAATTATTTTTTCAGTAAACTGAGCTAAGTTCCTAGTACAATGGCATGGATATTAATAGGGGCTTAATATATGCTGAATGACTTTATTAAAATTTTATATAACTTTACCATATTCTTAATTTCTAAAACAACCTTTAATTGGATAGATAAAAGTGTTTGATATAAATTATGTATTTTGAAATAATAAGAGTACAAGTTCAATTTAAGGGGTAGCTGAATTGTTTCATTTAGGTCACCCCAAAACATCTTAATTCTGAAGGACTGTTGACTTACTTTTTTAAAAAAAGCAACTATGGGAAAAGAACCAGAAAAGAATTCAGAAAAATTAGAATCGAGAGCAAGTGTCTCCAATAAAATGACTTACTTGTTAAAGCATATTGAAAATACAAAAGTAGGAATATTAAAGTATTCACTATTTTGAAAGTACGTTAAAGTTAAAAAATCCAACTACTCTTTTCCTCTATACCATTTTACTAATAGATTAGTATGTAAATCTTAGTTGTAAGTATGTAAATATCCTAGTAAAATGTATGTATTTAACCATAGCCCATGTGTATTTATTCTTCTTTACAATCAGCTAAGTTTCTACACATCATAGTTTAGTTTCAAATGGTTGGCCAAAAACTGTGATGAGTTAGAAATTATCTTCCATTTGGGTGTTCATTCACAATAAATTACTGTTTTAATAACATTCAATAATAACTTCAAGACTTTATTTGCTGCTCAGTAAGAGGCAATGAATCTTACATAGAAAACAGTTCTTTATCTGAAAAACTTTATCATTATCTTGGCTTCCTACAATGAGATTACCCAGATTGTGTCAAACATTGGGTCCAATGTTGTGTTATAAACTATTTAATACAAAATAAGTATGAAAATAAACATCTAAATATATAAAACATGTATATGGATAAACATATTCAATCAGAGCAAGATAAAAAAAGACCAATAAAGCTTTGGGGGCAAAGTCAGATTCAAACATAAGAATCTCGTAAGTTATACATTAAAGTGACACGTTAAATCACTAACAAAAATGAGTTTTAAGGACCACAGAAAAGTTTGTATTAAATACTTTTTTTTTTAATATCATGTTTACCCCTTAGAAGACAGAAGGCAAAAGCAGTTTGTGCCAAGATGCAAAGAAATGAAGTTGGAAAGTTAAGGATATCATACCAGTTTCTACTCTAATAACTGTGTCCCCTCTAATTACTTACACACACACACACACACACACACTAACACAATGCCACTACTCACCCCAAATTGTAGATTCTTCTGATATTCTACTTAAGACTAATATCAGGACCAACCCATAACAATTCAAATCTGTACTCAGGTTTTAGCAAAGATAACCCAGTTTTAGCTAATTTATAAACATAAACTAAACTAATACCTAACTAGCTCATCAAATATTAACAATTACAGCAACTGTATCTTAATATACAAATGGGATCTAAAAATAAATATTTTTATCTTAAATATTATCTCAATATCTTAAATATTAAATAAAATACAATTTTATGAGACCTCAAAATTAAATATTCACTCTAATATATTCAATAGTTATTTTTACAAATTTGTTCTAAATATCCAATAAATAAATCAAAAACTCATTATCTCTAAATGATAATCAAAAAATATTTTTGTTTGAAAATATAAGGTATTTTAAATGGCTACTATATTTGATGATTCAATATGTCCAAAACTTTTATTATATGATAAATATTTAAAACTCCATAAGGAATCAGATCATGCCAGTTTTAAAATTAGTATTGTAGTTTCAGCATTCAACACAGCAGGCACATTGGTACATATTCAAAAATTTTTGTGGAATGAAGGATTTTGTATATTATAAAGGATTTCAATAGGTTATTCGCCTCTATATTTACGTAAAAGTTCACTGTTGACCTTTATGTTAAATTTGAACCTTCTAACACCACGATTTTTCCTATAAAATAAATGTTGCATTACTTATACATTATAGAAACACTGTAAAGAGGCAAACACATAATGCAGTTTAAACATTTTAAAAGACATCTTTGTCACCATACAAATGCAAGTTGTCATCAAATTTACAACTGTTGTGGTACATAAATTGCAACCTACTTCCTAAGTGGTCTTGCAATGTTTTATCAATGTCTTATCAATGTGGCATCAAAACCCACACACAAATTAAGATCTATCTAAAAGTAATATACAACCTTTTTTTGAATATGAAGCTAAATAACAAGATGTCAAAAAATAGAGGTCCCACCAATATTAAAGAGAAACAATTAAAAGAACATATCTTATTTGCCATGTTGTACCCAGTGCCCACATCTTGGTTTGTAACAGTATCCTCCCTGAAAGGCATCAAGTCTCTTCAGAGGAATAGGTGAGTCCAGAGCTGCAGGAAGGAAGACACAACCTGAGCCTAGAACCTCTTGCTACCCCACTAAGTCAGAAAGTGCCCAAGAAAATGAAGAGGCGTATCAAAAAGGACAGTAAAAACAAGCTTGAAGGAACTTCTCCTGGCTTAGCCTACTAGAATAGCTTAAGAACCAAAATGATTATGAACATTAATGAATTATTAACCATTGAAAATAGTACGAAAGTTATGAGTTGATACTAATAATGAATAGATAAATAGTGACATAGAAGAATGTTACATTGTTATGTAAACTGATCAATGTGAAAAAAGAGCTGATGCTGGAAAAGGATCATTTTGTAACCATCGTAAAGACAGATACAGGTAAGAACTGTTATAGTTGTTAAGTGGGCTCCTAAGGTTATTCAAATTCAATTAGTTTTCCCCTAATGTCCTTTTTCAGTTCCAAAATCTCATTCAAGATACAATATTACATTTAGTCTTCACGTCTCCTTAGGCTCCTTCGGGCTGTAACAGTTTCTAAGTCCTTCCTTGTTGTGAATGACTTTGACAGCTTTGAGGAGTACTGATCAGGCCCTTGGTAGAGTGTCCCGCAGGATGGGTTTGTCTGATGTTCTCATGGTTAGACTGGGGTTATGGGTTTTGGGGAAGAAGACCTCAAAGTTATAGTACCATTCTCAGTAGATTGGGGGGTTATCACTTTGTGAGTAGTATAAATGATAAATGTCTAACTATTATAGTGTTTTGTATACATGAAACTAATTTTTTTAAAAAAGGTATAGTACCATTCTCATCATATATCACATAACATCACTGACAACATTAACCTTGATCACCTGACTAAGCTCTGTGTTTGATGGGTCTCCACTGTATAATTACTTCCTCGCTTTCCATTCCATACTGTCCTCTTTGGGAGAAAGTAACTAAGCACAGCCCACACTTAATGGGTGGACAGTTATACTCTATCTTCTTTTGGAAGAAGTTATCTACAGAAATCAGGTGGTATTCTTTTTTAACGTAGATTAGTCTTATCTGCCCTATTTATTTCTTCAAGAATGTATTCATATCAATATGGACCCATGGATATTTGTATTATACTTTGAGTTATAATATAATACTAATTTATTTATTTTGTTTCTCAAATTGTTGCAGCTTTGGACATTGAGAGTTCATTCAATTGGCTGTGTCAGTTTGACATAACCCCATGCGGAAGCACTCGTTTAATTCCTGGCACTACAATATGCTCCAGGATCATGTTGTAATTCCTGCCCCAACCCCAGAATCAGCCATTTCCCTAAGGAGTCCTATGTAGTTCTTTTTATTGGAAAATGGAATCAAAACTGAGATCTGGGTACCGGCTGTGCTCGTTGCTATCAGGGTGTCATTGCTTCCAGACCCTCTCAGCGAACAAAGCAAAAAAATATATGTATATATACCAACCCACGTATACACACATACTCATATCTACACACTTTCTCTCTCTCTCTCTCTCTCTCTCTCTCTCTCTCTCTCTCTCTCTCTCTCTCTCTATATATATATATATATATATATATATATATATATATATATCCATTTATATCTATGTTAAGCGAAACAGGGATTCATGCTGAACTCTCAGACTGCAACCCAGTACCACTTGATACATTCTAGCCTTTCAGGAAGGAATTTTGATGAGAAGTAGCATATTTTCATGCTCTCACTGCAGATTGCTTATTAGTTGCAAAGGAGAAAATAATAGATATACTGGAGATATGGGACTACACACTTATTGACTGATCAAATCAGTATCAGTATTGAAGGGAAGATAGACAGCATGTCTCTCTGGGCATAAAACTCTGAGAAAGACACATCACTTATGCACTTATCCAATTAGATGCATAACCTAAATCTATCATAAAGAAACAGTAGATAAATTCAAATGAGGACTATTCTATTTAAAAAGGGAGGGGGAAGAACTGCATTCCTTAAAATTGTCAATGTCAAGACAAAGAAAGGCTGAGGAAATGTTTCAGATTAAAGGAGACAAGAAATTAAATGTAATGCCTAGTCCTAGACTAGCTCCTATACCGAAGGGGAAAAAAATGTTACAAAGAACACTATTTGGTCAACTGATTAAAGTGAAATGTGGATGGTAAACTAAAGTATTCTACCAATGTTAAATTTCATTAATTATTGATAACTATTGTGGTTATATAAATAAGAAAGTGTTCCTATTCTTAGAAATACACATTGAAGTATTTAGGGATAAAGGATCATGATATATATAGATGGTTCAGAAAAAAGTTTGTGTGTATTTATATACATGTACATATCATTTGTGTGTATGTGTGTGTGTGTGTATACAGAGAGTGCATCACGTATGTGCAGGAATGAGCAAATGATAAAACAAATGAGGCAAAACGTTAATGGTAGGTATATACAAATAAGTTTTTTTAAAAAACCTGTTCATTATTTCATGTATGGTAAATATAACACATACATGTGATAAGCCTGAGCCAACATCATGAAGCTTGGACTTTGAAATGTTTTCCAGAAATAGTTACTTTCTCCTGTGATGTCCTCTATGACCAAGAACTCAAGGCTATCTTTGCAAAAGGGTAAAGTCAACTGGCTAATATGGAAATTGACCTCTAACTATGATTTCATTAGCACCCTGGATGGTGCTAATAAAATAGCTAATTTACAGAGTATACACAAACATAAATTTGGCCTCTTCTTTAAGGGATTTCCCCAGTTCAAACATTAAGAACTCTAAATTGATACTTAAAATAGCATTTTGGTCTATATTCATAATTCAAATCATTGACAACTGAAAGAGATAGTATTAGTAATTGCTATCTGAAACTATAATAACAGTTGATAAAGAGTAGTGCTCTATTTCACATTACAATAAAATTCTTCCTGAAAATTATGTCACAAGTTTTGTATGTTTTAATCTACTCTATATGATAAAACTACATTATTCTGAAATCAGTAAGTAAGAACTATTCTAGAAGAGAATAATGGAAGGTTGTAACACTACTCAAATTTAGGTGGAAATATTTCTAAACCATGATGACATTCTGTGGTAGGAAGAGCAACACTCCCTTCCAAAGATGTCCACATCTTAATCTCTGGAACCTATGAATATGGTACATTATATGGCAAAGGGGAATTAGGGTTGTAAACGGAATTAAGTTTGCTAAACATCTAACCTTAAAATAAGAAGAGAAACCTGAATTCTTCAGTGTACCCAATGTAATTACAAGCGTCCTTCAAAGGGTTGCAGGAGAGTAGGTCAGAATAATGTGATGTAAGAAGCACTCAACCTGTGGTTGCTGGTTTTAAAGATGGAGGAAAAGGACCAGAGCCAAAAAATGTCGGAAGCCTCTAGAAGCTGGAAAAGGCAAGGGAATGAATTCTCCCCTAGAGCCTCCAGAAGGAATGCAGTCCTGCCAACACCTTGATTTAAGCCCCATGAACCCATATTGTTCAAGCCAGTAAGTTTGTGGTAATTTGTTACAGCAGCAAAACTAATACATACACTATTTTCTTTCTCTTATAGAAAGTGTAATAAATACAATTTACTCTTTAAAATCAAAGAGAATCATTATGGGAATCAATTACTGTTTTGAGCAACAACATACCTACTCCAAATTCCAAGAATATACATAGAAGAGTCTCACACCCATGCTTAGAATATAGTTTCCGTGTGATCTTTTGACGAGATATTCTACTATCCATTACTACACTTCACCTGTGAATGGCTCTGCTGTCATTACTCTCAAAATCACTAAATATTGCTTAATCTCTACTATTGTCTTTCCTCCCTTTGTCCTCAGTTTAATTCTTTCCTGTTATTTTTGCTCAGACAATATCTCCTGAGTTTCCTGGCTCCTGTGTGAAGATTGGACTTAAGTGCACACGGCTGGCTAGTCAATGTCTTTTTTCCTTGTCTACAAATAAGCATGTAATATTCAGCTCACTTCAGCGCTTTTTATTCTTGATGAGTATTCACTCGTTTTTTTCCAAGGATATTCCTCCCCATATTTGCAATCTGAATCTAGTTGTGTGTTTTTTTTCTGTAGAAGGCTCTGTATATTTCATCTCTGTGCAAACTTAAATGGGAAGCAGCAGAGATGACAGTCCAGTCAGACACATACTATCACTGCTATAGGCAGCCGTGGCAATGGCAACAGAAGTGCAAATGCATTTTCTCCACACATAAGCAACCTCCCCACGCCTGCCCTGACTGTTCTCCGTAAATGTGTAAATGACAGGAGAGAAAATAAACTCTCAACTTTCTAGTGTGAACGTTATGGGAAGCAGAGAGAACTAAGAAAACAAGTGAACTTACTTGTAGTATCAGAACAGATAAAAATACGTAACAGCATTTCTTAAAACTTATCCATATTCAATATATTAAAGGCCTTCAAATATTAAAACAGTACAAACGTTATTAAACTGAGAGCCACTAGATGTCCACATGTATGTCTTATTCATTCCTGTTTCCCTGTTGCCCAAAATTAAGCTTGGTTTAAAACCTTTTTTTAACCTTATGAGAAATTCGTGTACAAGCCTCGGTACACAGACCTTGCCAATAACAAGGCGTACTAATATTAGCATGACGTACTCACAAGGCTGAAATATTACAGTGTGATACTCTTTAAAATCTGTGGGTTATACTGATCACATACAACACTGTAGGGTAGTAGCATGTATACTATGACGATATAGGTACTTTTTATATGATGACTCTCCTGGTAATTCCAGCTAACAATTTCCATGGCAAAGTATATACTGCACATAATGGAATCCTGGCTTATTTCTCTATCATAGAAAAGACAAAAAAATATAGTAAAGCCATACAACCCAAGTGTTACTTAAAAACACATTATACTTTGAAATATTTTTATTCATATGGACATATATTTAAATTTACTGATTATTAAGACAGCAATGAAGGAAATTAAACCCCCAAAAAGTTAGTCATTATTTATATGCTTTTTTTATTTATTATTTATATATTATTAAACTTTATTTAATATTTAATGTTAGTCATTGTTTTCATTTTTTGCCCATTCTCTTCATGTCTTCCTCCGTGAATGTAACATAACTTTAATATAAGTAAAATCATAGCACAGTGATAATTTTGTGTTCCTTTTTCATTTAAAATGATATCTTTTGAAATACTTTAACTACAATTAATGTTCTAATTATATAAATATACCATTTATATTCCTCTATAAGAAACTTGTAAAGAAAGAATTTTATGGTACTGTGTAAGATTTGAATATTAATTTATGATATCTGAATTATATCTGAAATCGTCAAAGGTGTAATTCATGAATGAGTAAAGTGATTTAATGATACAGAATATAAAACTAAGACTCATTTCAACATAACAAGTTATCCTTTTAGTATATTACTGTACCTATCCTCTAATTACAGATGTCTAACCAAACTAAGAAAAGCTTTAAAGTAGTTTTAATCTAAAAGAGTTAAAGGTTAATCTTTAAAAGTTAATTTTAAAAATCTTAAAATAACTGATACTAACTTCAGACTAAACTGTTTTCACTAATACAAATGGTATTTACCATGATGAAATTTTTAGCTTAATGTGAACTCACCTTTACTGAGTAAGCAAGAACATGAATAACTAAATTCTTACAATCAAAATATAGATATGACTTCTTAAAATACCCAGAGAGTATTACAGCACTTATGAAATAGTATGTCATCGATTTCCATGGAAAAGCTGAAATCTAAACAGAAACTGAAATTGATGTCAGTTTACTTCTGAGAGCTTATTATATTTGGTAAACTGCTTTCTTTTTGATAACACAGTTTTATATAAAGACTCATTATAAGCTACAATGTTTCCTAAGTATAAAATACACAGCATTTCATTAACTTCATTTCTATGGTCTATAAACAGCCATGGATATACATACCAATCACTTTAAAACGAGATTTAAATTTCAAGTAGTTTTCCTATGATTTACTACATATTACTTTGGAAATTTCTTAACCAGACTATCTAACATATCGTGTTTCCCTGAAAATAAGACCTAGCCGGACCACTCTAATGCGTCTTTTGGAGCAAAAATTAATATAAGACATGGTATTATACTATACTATACTATATTACACTATACTATATAATATATATATAATTATATATAGTATATAATATATACTAATATATATATATATAATTATATATAGTATATACTATATTATATAGTATATTATACTATACTATACTATACTATACTATATTATATTATATAAGACCCGGTCTGATATTATAGTAAAATAAGACCGGATCTAATATTAATATAAGACATGGTATTATACTATACTATACTATATTATACTATACTATATAATATATATATAATTATATATAGTATATAATATATACTAATATATATATAATTATATATAGTGTATATATATATATATATATATATACTATATTATCTAGTATATTATACTATACTATACTATACTATATTATATTATATAAGACCCGGTCTGATATTATAGTAAAATAAGACCGGATCTAATATTAATTTTTGCTCCAAAAGATGCATTAGAGCTGATGGTCTGGCTAGGTCTTATTTTCGGGGAAACATGATAGTTTCCACTGCAATCACTGCCTACAACTTGCATAAAATGCTGTTAATGACAACTGTTATTTGCTCCTCCATGAATTTAAAAAAACGAAACAAAACAAAGTATGAGCCAGATATCTCTTTATCTCTCTGCATTAGATCATGTCACATTTCAAAGTAGGATACAAAGGTTTTATCCTCTTCTGAAAATTCACAGGAAAGATGAGAGCGCTGGAGAACTTTGAGAAGACAAGGATAAGTAGGTGCGAATGGATATCATTTAAGATGTAGGAAAGCAGAATTTAAGGAACTGTCACAATTGAAGAGAGGGCATTAAAAAACAAAAGAACATGGCACTGACAGGATACCAATAAAATTTTGATGGCTTTAAAATAAACTGTCAACCATCTTTGCAAGTCATGCTTTGCTCCTTCATAGCTTTAGCATGAACCAAGTTATTTAATTTATCTGTGCCTTGGTTTCTATACGGATAGGGATAATCATGGGATATAACTTATTATAGATTTGCTGAGACGATTCAGACAAAATGCTTAGCATAGTGCCAGGCCAGAATAAGAGCTCGATATTATTCTTGTACAAATTTCATTTCAGTTGAATCTTAAAACACTCGAACATTACCTCTAGAAATCTCACATTGAAAAATCTCACCTTGGCAATAGGAAGAAATCTGTCGGAAACAGGAGAATACCAAAATTATCAATCAACCTAAATGTATTTATTGAGCATGTATTATGTATCTAGTCATGTAATGCTATCAAATAAATAAGGTAGTACCTGCCTTTCAATAACTTTTCACTTGGTAAGTAAGTAAAGGTAGAGGGATAAATGGAAAACGGTACTGGGGAGACAACAAAAATGAAAACATACATTAAACTGAGATTGACGATAACTGCAATATCAAAAGAGAGCTCTCTGTGGCACATTTCATGATGGATTTGTGGAAGACAGTCTGAAAAGATAAATACAGTGAGAAATAGAAGTTGATCAGGTAGGGCTTTGAGGATTTTAAAGAATAATAACATAATGACAGCCTGGTTTATTCTATTCCTCTAAGTAAAAACCTGTGAAGAGAATAAATGCACGTATATTTGGTGGAATCACTGAATGACTGAATTGCTTAGAAATTCTCCCTTCCCTCCTTTCCACAAATAGGTATTAAATACCTACTATCTACATGGTAGTGTGTAAGGTGCTGGGAATAAGAAATGATTTAGGTGGGACTATACCTGGTTTGATGAAAAAATTTTAGTGTAAATAATCTCAGAAGAAAACTAACCAAGCTTATTTTACCAGCATACTTATTTTCTTTTAAATGAGTAGGTTGTTTTCTCTTTACAACTGAAAGATTTTACAGTTTTAAGAGTGTATCAATGGACCCTTTTATGACACTTGAGATATTTATTCAACCCAAAGCATGCATTCTTAAACTCCATCCTGACAGCTCTAATCACTTAAAATATACCAAGTGAAGAGGTTCAGGGACCTAAGTATAACCAGAGTTTAGGGACATGAAAAACTATTCTGGAACTGCACATGAGCCCTCAGTTTAAAATATACTAGCAGTTTTGCCAGATCCAAGAAAACAATCACACAAAAAATTTAATCCTGGTTGGAAAAAAGGACAGTGAGGATAACTTAGAAATAGATTTGGACCAGTAGAATATAATTAACCTCCACAAGGCAATGCAAAATGTATAAGAACATATAACCTTGGGCAAGTTACCCAACCTTACCACATCTTAGTTTCTTCATCTATAAAATAGTGATAATACACAGCACCTGCTTCAAAGGGTTGTTGTGAGGATTTGTGACAATACAGGTCACGCCTTAGAACAGGAGTTGCACATAGTAAATGACTCATATATCCTATATTATTGTAAATGCATCTCTCCAATATCTGTTAGTGAAGAATATACCCTGACAAAAGTAAACAATCGCTCTAAAATAGAGGGAGTTTTGGAAAGGAGCTCCATAGAAGAACACGTAGGATATCACAGAATTGTATTAGAGTAGTGACCTAAGTGTGTTTAAGACAGGAGAGGTAAAACAGAGGTCATAAAAAAATAAGTGTGTAGTTTTAAATAAATACATGAAAAGAGAAAAACAATTATATTCTATATTTAACAATATTTAGATAACTTCAAATAGCATTGCATTACCCTAACAAAAGTTACATTAATAATAAAGAATATAGTTCTTGTGATACAGAATTTGGAACCCCAACAATGGTTGGTTCAGCTTGCATAAGTCACAACTGATTGGACACGGTCCCTGTGGGCATGCCATTTCATCCAGACTGGACGGTTCATTAGTCATAATTACTATAACTGTACAGCAGAGACTGCAGTTTTACCTCATCATACATCTTGGATCAAGCTGGTTCAATTCCTGCTTCATCAGCATGTGAAGTTACATTATTGGACTTTTGTAATTTCAATCGGTGATTAACACAGATTATGCTTTTTATCAAAACATGTATTTGGTCTTCACATTTAATAGTGAAGGCCCAGATCTGACCACCGTTTGACCTCTGATATTTCAAAAGCAGCTAAACACCATGAATCACCAACTGAAATCCAGAATGTTATAGAGAAAATTAAACAAAGGAAAGAACTGACCTGTGTGAAAAGCGTAAGATGATTGCACTTATCTAAATTGAGACTAACCATATTTTCTGCAGCTTCTCATTAAACATTAAATCGCACACCAGAAGAACACATCATACATATTTATTGTTTTGCACTGACACTTTCGGAAGACTCATACCACAATTAGTGTTTCTCTCAAAATATAAGCCCCATAAAGAAATTTCCCATGAAGCTTAAAGACAAAGTAATGTAGAAGATTGTTCAAGAAGGTTAAAGAACAGATGGATAATAGATTTCACGGAACAGTAAAGGATAACACACTTACTTCAGAAAGGAAAATGTTGCCAAAACATGGTTCAAATGCAAAATGCTGAATGAAATTGATGTGTCAGTAGTTTATCTCTTCTAAGTTCTATTGGAGAACAATAGGGGACTAAAAGGCCTGTCTCACTATTTTTGTGTCTCACTATTTTCACGTGCAAAGTGTCCCCACTGTAGGCTGCATGAACAATCATAATCGACAGTTACATGCAGGCACTGAGGCTGCAAAAATCCCAGAGTAATTAGTGTTGTCTGACTGCAATGACATCTGTGTTCTCATGGTTCTCAAGACATGTCAGGCCAGTAAGATGTATATGAAAAAATATGACAAGCATTGCAAATGCCCTTCTAAAAGGTCTTATACTTTGGGGAAAAGCTGAAGAAATAACACATGTCATATTCGTTTGGTAACCAATATATTTGAGATTAAAAGTTCTAAGTAGATCTTTTGAGTCATACATTCTCTTTTTGTAACTATAAAGCATTTATTCAGCAATGCAGTATGAAAACACGATGCTGCAAGTTTGTCTCTTAAAACTTTATTAATACAGGTGAGCCTTCTTAGTGGCGATATATGTATGGGCCCATTCCTTTAAGTAACAAAGTAGGGAGCACATCTTACTAACACTGCTTGATTTCTTTACATTTGAATTTTAAAATAATCTCTCTTATTACTAGACATAAAATAACTTCAATGTGTTGTTAAATGCCTTAGAGTTATGTTTGCACTTTTCTAATACTACAGACTGCCAACCTGATTGCATTCAAAAGCCTTTGTGTTAGGACACCTAATGCTTTTGCTGAGTGGTGCCTATTCCGAGCCCTCTCTCCAGTCTGTAGCAGTATGTTGGAGCATGCACTTGCTCCAAGAAAGACATTAGTCATCATTAACAGAAGCACTGACACCAAATCTAAGTGCCTCTCCACAATGACCAAGTGGCAATCATCTTTCTCTTATACTGTCACTGCTGATTAGGATTTTCTTTCATGAAAATTTAATTTGTCCCCCTTTCTTCAGCTTTTTTTTTTCTTCCTGAAAAAAATACTCTACTCAGGAAAGACTGCAAATACAGCAAAAGAAGCTGTACCTATAATAGAGCTAACAACATCAAGATTACAAGAGTCTCAGCTAAATCTTTTATCTTATCCAACAGAAAAGCACCGATTAAGTGAATAATTAATAAACAACGGGGGAGGGGGGAAACAATGATTCTAAAAGGAGCCTGGCTTTCAGCATCTGTAAATCTCAAAAAGGGTGATTAATTCAAGAAATCTGAATAAAATTTCTCTAAATAGTAATGACACAATCTCAAAGCATCCTTAAAACCAAGACTACACTATTTCAACAGTAGCCCTTTATCACTACATTTCAAATTTGTATTCTTTATTCCTTAAAAAAGAAGATGGGCATTCACACAAACATAGCATTGCAAGTTTAAGAAAATATTTAAGCAGCCATACCCTAAGTGTGCATTAACCTGCTGGTTAGTTAAAAAAAAAAGGGGGAGGTGCGGTGATTTTCAGTTGGACTGGACAAATGAAAATGATTCATGTGGTCACGCAGGGCTCTCCACAGCTCGATGATACTAGACCTAAACTCTGGTTCTGTACAATATCACAGTGTTAAACAAGATATCATGGTGATAAGTTATTTAAGGAAGTTTTAAAAAACATTTACTTTTCTGTTTTATTTCAATTTGTTTAAAGTTTTCAAAAAATGTAAGCATGTGATAGTTTGCAAGGAACCTGGTACAACCAAAACTCCCACTTCTAGTTATAAATATTTTCTCTTTTTGTTACTTACATTTTGTAACAAAATAGAGGTTGGTTTAAATTTAAAATGTCTCTAAATTATTTTATATCCTTTTAAAACATGTGTACTTTTAGTCGAAGCCTGTTACACTTTTGTGTTTATGTGAACATAAATTGCATCTATCTTTAAACGTAAATATCCATATGAAATGCTTTTAAAACAAAATCAGCCTCACTTCTTTTTAAATTCAGAAGCAACCATAATTCATCAAACTTTAATCATTAAATGTTCTATTCTTGACTATTTTACTGTGAAAAGTAATATAAAATGAATTTGAAGGTCAAATAGCAACTGCTTAGTGGCTAATACATCAAACTTACAAATGTTTCAGGTGTTCTTTTTTTTTCTATTTAAAATTGGTCTGCAGTTAAAACATTTAAGAGGAGATTGGAACTCAAAATGGATTTTGAGAGGTAATTTCTAACTGCTGAACTTTTATGACAGAAATATTATGATTAAATTAAGGATCTAGTCCAAAATAAAAGCAAAACTATAACCTAAGAACCTAACTTAATTATCCTTGCAGAGTATCTTCATAACTGACTTACTTCTTTATTTCTCAACTAAGTAAATATACTTCTTAAATTCTCCAAAGCTTAAAAGTAAACTCTGATTTTCAGAGTTGCACAGATTTATGCCAATCAAAACTTCAAAAACGTACAGTGTAATTACTGACTCTCTTGCTAAATCCAGTACATGCTCAAAGAGAGAAGTTTAGCACTGTAACTTCCACCCCTCAACCTAAACCTCCAAGTCACTTGTCAGTTAAAGGTTGGACGATTTATTGACCGCCTCTGGATGCAGACTGTCAGTGCTGAAGGAAATATGAGAGAGGGTTGTCGCTACTGTTCTGGAGCTCATTGATAATGACATACCTGCCTCTGTCACCCATTACCCATACTACAAACTACTTAGACCTAACTGAAAAATCAATACCCTACTTGCACTGGTTCCTGTGGCTGCCTCCTTTGATTGTCAGCTCCTGTCTAGGGTCAGCACTTACATGAAAGGGGCTGTGACTGCCTGATGCTTTCAGGACAACCTAACGATATGAAACTAGCCAACAGAACAGTAAATTCTGTCTCCCTGCCCTCCTCATCAATTAGGCTTTGACTAGGCTTGCCTGTAGAAACCTGACCTTTTAAGTTTAGGTGAATATGGACTAGCTGAACACACCATTGCCCTCAGCACTGAGCCAGGAAATCTACTGACAGGTTAAACAAAACAGAAGGTTGTAACTGTCATAATTTGCATTGCACTTTCACGCCAACAAGGGTGTTATCAGTAGGGGCAAGCCCTGGAACACACAACTCCAGCACCCTTAAGCCACGCTACTCATAAATTTTCAAGTGAAGTGAGATAAAACATAAATTCACAAATAGCAATGCATTTCTCATCTCTTAGTCTTTTAGGTTTGCACTTTGCAAACCTCCAGAGTGTCCATCAACAACTCTCTCAGTGGTCACACCTGGCACTTCTACTGCATTGATGAGGAACTTTCAAGGAACACAACACAGAATTAACTCACTCATGCCAATTGAAAAGCTATTTTAGAGAGAACGTATAATACAGCAGATGGACTGACCGATCTATACCTCAAAATGAGAACAATTAGATTTCAATATGAGGTCTCTTCCTGCCTCACTTTCCACCCTCCAAAAATATCCATGAGCTTAGACAGTAAGTTACTGCATCAGTGAAGGGAGGTGTTGAAATTATTTCCTACCATGCTACTCTGATACAGCATCTTTTACAGTTTGAGGGAAAACTAAGAACATCTGTAAAATAAAAGATGTTAACACTTTTATGCTTGTCAGATCTTCTGATGAAAACAAGTGAAAAGCATGAGAAAGTAGCATAAAACTTTACTGACTTTAGTGACTCATGTTTTGAACACCATTTCCTTGCCTGGATCTATCTTTTAACACAACATATACGGATGGTAATATTATAGTTGCTTAGAGCAATGTCATTTCTCTATGGAGAAGACTGATCACCCTAGTTTTTTGCAAAAAAGTTAATGATGAACTTGAACTTTCTTTAGCTTCATGAACTAATATTTACAGAATAACTAATCTTAATGAAAATGCCAGAAACAGAGTCAATTCAATATTTAAGAAAAAAACACACTTGCTAACCTGGTGGACACCTTTAAACAATGATGTTTTTTCTATATATAAAAAATAGACAGCCTGTTTTGAGTTCATATTTTTTATTCACCTCCTATCAACAATAATCAAAATACTCTTAGTATTCCAATTTGGTTGTCTCTCATAGGTGTCTCCAATCTATAATTTGTAATATTTTTTCCCTTAAGTCTAAAATATGGAATATAGCCATTTGAAAGCTTTTTTTTTATGATTTTTATGTTGAAAACTTCTATACACCTATAATAGAGCAAGACTGAAAGTCTGCATTTTTGCTGAAAGATGCAAGAACTTTACTCGTGTTAAGGTAGGAACTTGCAGACTTTTATATAAAGAGGTAGAAAAAACTCCCAATCCATATCCCCATTTAACAAATGAGAAAACAGTGAGTAGAAATAGTGACTTGATCAAGTTCACTTAGTTTGTAGCCAAGCTAGTACAAAAATTCAGGGCTTTTTTTACCCCCTAGACTAATGCTCCTTAGATACTCTCAAGCTCTCTCTCGTTATTGCACTTATCCTGGGTAAGATCCATGACAGCAACAACCTTATATTTAAAAAAAAAAAAAAAACGTAGCTTTATATCATTTTTTTAATTGATGGTAAAATTTTTGACTGTATGGAAAAGATTGTTAGATTTGTAGACCATGGAACCAGCAAGGCACTGTACAACAAATAATTGTTAGAAATAGAAGTTCTAATTAAGGAGAGTTGGAACCCTTTACTTATCTAATATGATGATTAAGTATGCATCTGGTAGCCTTTCAGGTCCTTTGTGTATGTACCTATCTGATAGCAAAGTGAAAGGGCATGGATAGTGTCTGGTCCCAGCAAGCAAATCATTTGAAAACAGTCGTAGCCATAGATCAAAGATTTTTCACTCTATCTAGGTTGATTTAAACCTACTAACCCAGGTTTTGTAAAAAAAAAAAAAAAAAAGAAAAAAAAGAAAAAAGTAAGAGAATGACGCTTTAGGATCCAAAGAGAATAAGAAAAGATAGAAAGGAAATTTTCAGAAAAGAAACAGACTGGCAGAGCCTTGATATCCGTAGGCCAAGACAGCTGTTTTATATCCTAGCTTTATTTCAGATGGTAAAAGGAAAAGTTTCCATTCTTTATATCATCAAATGTTCTATCATTTATTCTACAATGATGTCTTCTATACATAGATTAGAGCCAGTGAAGAACTTTTGTTGTTGTTGTTTAACCCCTACAACAAATCAGAGAAACCTTTCAGCAAATCATTTTTACTCTAATTCAATGTTTAAAGAAAGGAACAGGTTAGATTGTTAACATTTCCGTTAAAAATAACAAAAAGTCCATTAAAAATTTCCTAAAATCTAAGCAGAAGATTGATGCCAAATTACTACTAATACTAAAATAGATGAAGTGCTGAAGAATCAATATATTTTGAAATAAACTAAGACGTTTAAAAAGGCTAGTTTTCTTAAATGTAACAAAAAACTACCCAGATGATATGCTTAACTGATCATTTTAAACATAGGTCCATAAAATGTCTCAAATGACCTACGTTTAAAATGTCTTCTGTTTTGAGCCAAGAGCAGCTCAGTACTGGCATAATCTATATCCCTAGTCTCAATCATCAGTTTCATAAATATCTGACACTGATCACAAGAGAAAGTAGAAATGGTAATGGGGATGGCTCTAAGATCCCAAGAATCATGTTCTACATGTGAGTACGGTACGATATTAAAGAATATCGTACCTTATTTAAACCATAAAATTTGATGTCTTGAATCAAAGTGAAATCAAAAGCTTTAATTTGTTTAGCATCAAGTTCAATATCGAGTACCCTGATTTTCCTATCTTCTGTACGTGATATAAAAGACCAGTAAAATTTGGTTCTCTAGGTGGAAGAAAAACAAATAATAATCCATGAATTGTATAATCATTCCTTAGATGGTTAAGAGTTAGCTCTACTAAAAGCACCCTGACATTTATTGAAGATTACAGTGAGCTATGAAAGCCAAAGTTATTTAACAGGTAAATTTTAATATTTACTTCATAGTATATTAGTAAGTTCAAATTGTTAGAAAAGAAGGAAGGAAGGAAGGAAGGAAGGAAGGAAGGAAGGAAGGAAGGAAGGAAGGAAGGAAGGAAGGAAGGGACCTAATTTTTCAGAACTGTTTAACTATAACAGAAATAAAAGAATCTAACTGCTACAACTCAAAAATGTGTATATTTACAATGAGAAAAATATATATATTGTAAATGTAAATATTTACAATGAGAAAAAGCTAAATGATTTCTTGGTGAGAGCAAAAGACATATACCAACATAAGTGAGAATACAGTAAGTTCAAAGAAACACCTCTTGAGAAATGTTTCCTGAATTAACTTGGATTTTCTTAAATTCCATATCCTAGCTCAATAATACAATAGTATTGAATTTTCAGCCAGGCTAACGGCTGCTTACTTCCATTTTCCTGAGTACAAGTTCTTTGTTCCATCATTGTATACTTTGGTGACAGCAAATTATGTATAACTTAATAAACTACTCATATATGTATACATTTGTTACTCAACTTGGGGGGAAATATATATTGTACTTTCAATTTTCGATTCATACTAAACAATACAATAATTAGACTTGTAAAAATCTCATAGGTGTAAACATCACTTATCATATACATTGACCAAACAAACTTAAGAGGCCCATAATATAATATTCAAAAGTATATAAAAGCATTTGTTTCTCAGTACAGTCTGAAAGGCTTACTATGCAAAGTCAAAGCTATTGCTTTTACCTGACAGATTATCTTAAATTCAAACTGTTCAAATGAAAGCGATACCGTTGGGTTACCAATCAAAGAGAACTACAAGGTTTTGTTTTGATTTTTTTTAAGCTACTTTGTGAGAAAAGCAAACAAACAAACAAGCAAAAACTTGTTTCAACAGCATTTTTGACCCTTTAAAATTAACAGGCATTATAGTGATGTGTTCAAAGAAAATATTCAGTTATTGATTATTCTCCAGATTGATTCCAGAATAATAATTATCAATAGCCTAGAAACAACCTCTATGATACTTCGGAGTTTGGGAAAGTTATATCATTTGACAGAGAATGAAAAAAAAAAGTAGTTTTACTTTGACTTTTAATACAATGTGGATAGTATAATCCTGACAGTAGTTAAATCTTCTTACAGGCATTTTAATATAATTACTTCAATAGAATTTTATCAACTAATACATTAAGAAATTGCCTGGGGTATTTACTTTTTCTGTTTCTACTGGAATTTTAATTTCTGAGAATTTAATAGCTGTTTATTTCTCCATTTATATTTTGACGATTTTTTTTAAATCAAGCATTTTTATAAATATGTCGAATAATTAAGTATATGAGAATCAAAAATAGCTATTTCAATGTTAGATTTTAGAGGATAAGAATAGATACAGGTAAACATGTAGTCAGGTCCACTGTTTTCCAAAAAAGTACAAATCCTTCAGAAAGCTGGGTTTTTAAAGTCAATAATCAGATTTACTTTTTAATCCTTCTAAAATGTTTTCCTAAAAAATAAAATCATATGCTCTAAAATCTGTAATAATCTTTAGCTAAGATTATTGAAATAATGTATGCTATTTCTACAGATAATAACGGGTATCTTTGTAAGTCTCAGTGATATGATAAAGCAAAAAAAAGCACTCAAGTTCAACTCAGTAAACCCATTTCTAAGTAAAGATCAGCACAAAATAAAACACATTAAGGATTCTGTATTGTCTGGAAATGTAAACGGGATTGTAACAGTCAGATGTACAGAAGCACTGGTTTCAGCCATTAGTTCGGTTTTGCTTCTGAGAAACACAACGTGAACTACTGAATCATTTCTTTTCAAATTCATACATTCTCTGCAGTAGTTCCAGCTTCCGCAGCGGTGCAAGAATGTATAAAAAGGACAGGCTAAGAGCATTCATTTTCTTTTTTGTCTCATACTATTTTCCTGTAAATGACAGACAGGGTTCTTTCTCAGAGCACTTAAGCTGAGGTTGTTTACAATTGGCTGAAGGAAAATATGACTGAATTCTTATGCAAGCTAGTCCAACAATTGTACTATTTCTTTTCAAGAAATATTTCTTTTCAAGAATAGTTTCAGAAAATCAAGTACTGAATTATCGTAGAAAAAAATGTAAGATTAGCATTCTAGCTTAATTGCCCATTATTCTTTAATTAGAAATATTTTCTTTTTTAAGTATTCTGTCAACTCATCACCTTATTGTAGCGCTGTTCAAAGAGTACCCAATTTTATTGGCTTCTAATTTTAAACATAAAAGACTCTCAAATTAAAATATGCCTATTTTCTTTTTAAAATACCTTATTTGTATAATATAGTTAAAATTTTGTTTCCTTTTTTTGTTACTTTTGTGTTTCATTGCAAGAGCAAATTCGATTCATAATTAAAAGTTTATTTAACCATGATCAAGTAAAAACAGGATGTTGTAATATGTAACCTGGCTATTCTTTTGGAATTTACACATGGACATTTTTCAAAAACTAGTATAGTAATTGGTATAACTTGACTCATTTTTTTAAGGATATGGGACATTTTCAGACTAAAGCTTAAACATACATATTTTATAGTAATTACAACCACACCCCCACCTCAGTATGACCCTCTGCTATTCTCCGAAATGTCCCTAACGTAATGATGGTGAAGGCACAGCCTAGACAAGTCTGAAGGTTATGGACTACTGGAAATCCCAAACAAAACAAACCCCAGTGACATCCTGAATGTCCTCCTTTTAGGACTGGCTGTAGCTAGACCATCACAGGTCTCTGCAGAAGCATGCTGATGTTGGCACTGCCTAAACCAAACAAACAAGATGTTTAACAGTCAAATAAAATGTCCTGCAGCTTCCCTAATGAATTTGTCAAGAACCATCAGATTTCGCTCCCCCTCTTTGCCTCATTAACTCAAGTATGATGAGACGGATTATAACAAGAGAATACAGATCAATGGGTCTGAAGACTTGAAGTGGCTTTTAGCCTCTAGAGTTTCTTTCTCTCACTTGGTCTCCTTTAATAGAATACGGGTATCTCCTGCCGAAGAGGCTGCCACTTCGTTTTAATACGCCATCAAGGAGCTGCTGATGGACTTCTACACTAACATACATAAAAGCAGAGGTGACAGGGGCTCTTCAATTACAGCCTCCTCGGTACCGTTTCCCCCTTCAATTATTCAACCAGAGGAAGAGCGGAGCCACAAACACCCGGCTGCAGCCGCTCCGAGAGCAGAGGCAGCCTAGGAGGGAGTTGCGGTGGGGGAGGGGAGAGGGGACCGAGCAAGAGGGAGCATTATTTGCTGGAAGTGTTTAAGTTTATTGCTGGAATGATGTTTCTAATTAGTACTGCGGCAATAAATTAAAGTCGCCTTTGTTTAACTGATTTATTATTTACTACAGCATCTACCTTAGACAGGGTAAATTGGTAATGAATTGTTTTTAAATCAAAACATTTGTAACGTTTTATCATCCCTCAGCCTTCTGTATGCAAAAGTGGGGAAACGCGGAGACAGGGGTGCGAGGAAACTCAGCGGTGCTTGGCAGAGCCGGAGGAGAGGTGGCGTGGGGTGCCCGGCGACCAGTGGCGGGAAGATCGCGTGGCCGGGGCTGCCCCGCCCGGGAGGAGAGGGCGCGGACCGAGTGCCAGGCGCCCGCCCACCCGTGCACCCGGCCGGCGCGGAGAGGCACCGGAGCCCCGAGGATGGGCTCCTGCCATCACCCCAGGGCCTTTTTACAAACACTCCCAGGAACTTCGTGGGCCAGGCCAGTCCACGCGCGAGGCCTCAGCCGCTGGTGGACCAGAGGCTACGAAGAAGCGGCACCTCCAGAGTCTGGGAGGGAAAGCTCTGCACCCTCTAGCCCCGCCACACGTCTCCGCCCCGTAACTGCTCTCGGGAGAAGCTACTGGGGAGCCTTGGCAGACTGGTCACACAACTTCCCGCAGCGAAGTGCCCCTGCTGCCCGGTAATACTTCCCAGCGTGCCGGGGTGACCCTCGGGCAACAGCCAGGTTACCGACAGAGCCTGGGCTTTCCATTTCCACACGCGCAAACCCCGAAAGCGGCGCGGCTCCCCTTGATCCTTCTGCGGCCAAAGATTCAGAGACGCAAGCTGCATCCTCCCCCCCCAAGAAGGCTGGAGTCTGGCGGCTGCCCCAAGTCTCTGCCACTCCAGACAAGTTGACCAAAGCTCTGCGTACGAGTTTAGAGTATGCTTACTTCCGACTGTTCTCCCCAACTCGTTGCCACTGAAGACAGATTCTAGGTAATGTATCCGACTTGATTAAAAAAAAAGAAAGAAAAAAAAAAGGCCGAACAGTTCTTTAGAAAGGGTGACAAGCTACCAGTGGTCCGCACCAGATACGTAAGAAAAAACCAAGAGGTCCAAGTGTCTGACATCAAGTAGGAGAGAAATAAACTTTCTCTATACAATTGAATTGAGGTTCACCCGGTCCAGATTTTTAAACAGCAAGGTAAGCCCTCCCAGGGGGGGTTGTAAAAGCCGCACACAGTTTTGCAACACGAAGTCTTCGTCCAAACGGCTTCATAAAGTTTTATTCTTATAGCATTACCGGAGACTATAACATCCCAAATCTAACTAAAAATAATTCCATCTACCTGGTTTGTCTTAAAAAGACTCAGAAACCAGATAGACACCTGAGGTTCAAGCATAAACCCTCAATACGAAGCAAATCACAAACACTTAACAGTTTTTTCATCCAAAAGTACCGAAAGGCTACAATGGGTCCAGTTTGAAAGGATAATACATATACTAAAAGCACAAGCGTGAGTTTCACTGAAATGCCAAGGGAGGAGTGAAGACATCTGTGTAATCAATAACAGGATAGTTATAGATTTTTGCAGCATTGAAGTCTTTCAAAAGCAAGAGTCAATTATGAAAATAAAATCGTTTTACAAGTGAAACTGTGTACTGCCAGAGAATATATTCAAAATTAGATTTACAACACTGACATTTTAAGAAAACTTTAACTCAGGTTCACATGTACTTCCCTTCTTTTTATTAAGTTTAAAACGGTTTTTAGTGGCTTGTTTTAATTTAAATGTATATCCAACAAAATGTTACCATATATAAATTTGCACCATCTCTCACAACTGAAACCTATTTTTAATAACTAGTTAGTCCTTGAAACAATCAAGTCATAGCACAAACTATATATGAATCTTAATTATGAAGTAATTATCAAGCAAGGTGCTTGTACTATTTTTGCCCTGCCCCATTTTTCAACAGCATATGGAAATTACTGAAAAGAGATTTATAGTCATAAACCCACACCGCATATCGACTCCAGCCCCGCACGGGTGCACAAATGCAGCAACTGTTCTTGGCAACAATGGGAGGGGAGGAGAAGAAAAGGGAGGAAGACTGCTGGAGGAGAAAAATCTAGAAAAATTTAGGTCCTTTTCCAAATTCCCCTCCCTCCTCCCATTTGCCTTCAAGCGAAAGTCATTTTGTTAGAGTTTCCATCTTCTTCACAACGTTGATAGAAAAAAAAAGTGAACCTTTCTGAACCATTGCTACTCCCCTCGCGTTCTTCCAGCCATGTCCAGGAAGTCCCTTCTATATAGACTCTTTTTCTTCCTTGCAACTGATAAGAGAGGAGGATAAAGAAGAGGGGGCTGTGAAATGTGTGTGAGCGTTTGACTTCTACTATCTCCTCCTATTTTCTTACTTCTCTCTTTACCCCCTTTCTTTATCAAGCGCAGCGGTGGCTGCTACTGTCGGCCAAGCATGCCTGTCTTCTCTCTCGGATTGGCTAAAGCAGTGACAGCTCGGATAGCGATTGTAGGACCTGAAGCTCCACCCCCCTCATGATGGCCCTGGACCATTCATAAACTAAATAACTCCAGGAAACGAGAGAGAGAGAGAGAGAGAGAGAGAGAGAGAGAGAGAGAGAGAGAGAGAGAGAGAGAGAGAGAGAGAGAGAGAAGAAAAGGAGGGAGGGAGGGAAGGGGAGAAAGAAGGAGGGAGGAGAAAGAGGGAGGGAGAGGGAGAGAGATTAGGAAGGGGAGAGGGAGAGGGAGAGGGAGAGGGAGAGGGAGAGGGAGAGAGAGAGAGAGAGAGAGAGAGAGAGAGAGAGAGAGAGAGAGAGAGACATCGAAGGGGAGGAGGGAGAGACGACTCAGAAAGTGGATTCAGCACAAGCAACCTAAAGGGGGAGGAGGAGAAAAACCCTTGAATCGTTATAACTAAACCCCAGATGCAACGCAAGCAACGACTTCGTCACACTAAAATAGATTTTGTGAGGGCCAAAATTATAAATTACGAAGCAGAAATGAATATCAAACAACTTCCAGCGGTTTGCACCTAGAGAAAGACAAGAACCCACTGCAAACAAACAAGCCCAGTCCAAACAACGCCTCCGGTAGGAAGAGAGGAACGCGCTACAACACGACCCCCGAGAAGAGACGAGACCAAGCGCGGAGAGTGCGGGCATCTGCTAACCTCCGAGGGGGCCGCGGACTGAGTTGCGCGTCGCCGCTCTCGGGACATTAATTACATCCTTCACCTTCCATTTGGGGGAGGGTGAGGAGAAAGGCACTCACCTATGCAAGTCCTACCAGCCTGGGAGAGAAGTTTAAGAATGAAACACTGAATGTTTCGCTTTTATTTTTGAATTTACTTTGGCACTTAAAAGACCTCTTTTGCAGATTTCTGGGCAATCTCGGCTGTAGACTTTTAAGCCTAACCTCTGGGTAACCTGAATTTTTCTCTCACCCTCTCTTTTCCCCCCCACCCCTTCATCTCTCCAGCACGCACATCTTTATTTTACATATCAAGGAAAAGCAAAAAAAAAAAAAAAAAAAAAAAAAGTACCAGCAGGTTCTGTAATTTTTTTTCAAATATCACCTTTTTTTCTTGTTTTCTGGAGAAGAAAAACGGGTTTCGGAAAGGGGAAAGATCCAGCCGGCTGTAGCGTCAGCCGGTCAGCCCTCGTTGGAAACCAGAGCGAACGTGGGGCTTGGGGGAGCGCAGCACCTCTTTCGCGAGCCGCAGGGCTACCACCAGCGCGTGAGCCTTGGATCCCTCAACGTACTGCGAGACGCCGGTGTACAGCCCGGACCTGTGCCCCAACATGATCGCCGCTCAGGCCAAGCTGGTTTACCAGCTCAATAAATACTACACAGAGCGCTGCCAAGCGCGCAAGGCGGCCATCGCCAAGACCATCCGGGAGGTGTGCAAGGTGGTCTCGGACGTGCTGAAGGAAGTGGAGGTGCAGGAGCCGCGCTTCATCAGCTCGCTGAGCGAGATCGACGCGCGCTACGAGGGCCTGGAGGTCATCTCGCCCACAGAATTCGAGGTGGTGCTCTACCTAAACCAGATGGGCGTCTTCAACTTCGTGGACGACGGCTCCCTGCCCGGCTGCGCCGTGCTCAAACTGAGCGACGGTCGGAAGCGGAGCATGTCTCTCTGGGTCGAGTTCATCACAGCGTCCGGCTACCTCTCCGCGCGCAAGATCCGCTCACGTTTCCAAACGCTGGTGGCTCAGGCGGTGGACAAGTGCAGCTATCGGGACGTGGTCAAGATGATCGCGGACACCAGCGAGGTCAAGTTGCGCATCAGGGAGCGCTATGTGGTGCAAATCACGCCAGCGTTCAAGTGCACTGGTATCTGGCCTCGCAGTGCAGCGCAGTGGCCTATGCCTCACATCCCCTGGCCAGGCCCCAATCGGGTGGCGGAGGTCAAGGCCGAAGGGTTCAACTTGCTCTCGAAGGAGTGCTACTCGCTGACCGGCAAGCAAAGCTCTGCGGAGAGCGACGCCTGGGTGCTCCAGTTCGGGGAGGCTGAGAACCGCCTGCTGATGGGCGGCTGCCGAAACAAGTGTCTTTCGGTGCTGAAGACGCTGCGGGACCGCCACCTGGAGCTGCCAGGCCAGCCGCTCAATAACTACCACATGAAGACGCTGCTGCTGTACGAGTGCGAGAAACACCCTCGGGAAACGGACTGGGACGAGGCGTGCCTCGGCGACCGGCTCAACGGCATCCTGCTGCAGCTCATCTCCTGCCTGCAGTGCCGCCGCTGCCCTCACTACTTTCTGCCCAACCTCGACCTTTTCCAGGGCAAGCCCCATTCAGCCCTGGAGAGTGCTGCCAAGCAGACCTGGAGGTTGGCCAGGGAAATTCTCACCAATCCCAAAAGCCTGGACAAACTATAGGGTGCTGGGGACTGCTTGAAAAGCGACACAAACGGGAATGCTCTCACACGACACACACAACTCTGCGACAAACAGCGGAAACTCCGGACACAAACTTTTATGTAAGCCACCTGAAAGAAACAGGAACAAGCAGCAGACCTTCGTTGATTAACCGGCAAACAAAAAGACAGCAAGCCAAACAACACAAAATCACATTCTTGCACAAAAGTGATCGTTTTCTTCCAAACAATGTGAATTTAAAAGGTCACACAAAAGAAGCAATCGGGCTTTGCCACCACAAAATGAAACCCAAGGTACATTTTCAAATCAATGTATAGTAGTTTCTCCCCTTTTCCTTCTCTTTCTTCTTTCTTCTCTGCCTGCCTCTCTCTCTCTCTCTCTCTCTCTCTCTCTCTCTCTCTCTCTCTCTCTCTCTCTCTCTCTCTCTCTCTCCTCCATCCTCCCTCTCTCTCGCTCATTTCATTTTGTTTTGGGTTGCCTGAATGTTGTCACCAAGTGAAAAAAAAGTATTTAATTATATGTAAAATTTCTCTTTTAAGAAAAGTTTTGCTGATGTTAAATGTATCTCAGTGCCAATGTCAGATTGTGCCCCTCCCTCTCTTGCACCTCTACCCTCACCCTAAGCAGTCTTGTTGAAAACAGTAATAAAAACATTACTTTACATTGTAATTGACTGTTTGTGGATTGTTGTTAAATAAGGCAGGTGAGATCACAATTTATAATTTACAATGTAAAGATGTGAATTTAAGGAACTAAATACAAGAAGCTGCCATTTGAATATTGATTTGCAAAATTTACAAAAACAGCACATTTTGTACATTTAACCATACAAGTTCCCACTAAAAATCCTTAGAAAACATTAATTTTATCCAACTATATAATATGTGTTGGTTCTATAGATCTTAAGATTAAAAGTAATATCTTGTTTCACACTAGAAAAAAAAGAACAGATCTTGTATGGAACAGATTTTGATCCTAATTTTTAAAATAGAAAAGATTACTTCACACTAAAAATTAAAAGATTTGCTTTTTATGCCATAATTTTAAAAAATCTACTCTGAGTCTGAAATACATAGGAAATATTTATGGATCTTTTCTGAATAGTTAACATGATCAGTTGATATTTTTCCTTCAATCATTTGTCCTCTTGAAGCTTTAAATAATAAAAACTTAATAGTTAAATCAACCGCACTGGAAAAGAATAAAATGCTTATAGCAATATTCCTTTTCCTAGCAAATGGTGAAATGAACAATCCAGACTTATGAATTACTACAATTTTTAAAACAGCTTGGTTATAAATGCCCAAACTAAGATCATTTTTATCAAATTCCCAGAATTATTTAGAATTACTCAGAAGCATCTGATAGGCAATTTAAACAAAAAAGGTTTTGACACAACTTTATGACCAAAGAAAGATTACTGTTTCAAGGATTTATAAGTACAAAAAGTTCCTACTCTTTCTGCCTTTCTAAGGTAACAATCCCATGTACTCATTTTAGCATTTCAACTTTGTTTCTTTTTAATGAAGGGGAATATCTGATTGGAAAATAAAGTAATTGGTAAAAGTGAAAGTATCCCAAAGGAATTGGTTTGTCTTCTTTATGTTGGAGGAAACTATGAACTCCATTAAATATGTTAATGATGAGACACAGGTACAGAATATATGTCAGATGTTTCCCTATAATATGTAACATTTATTCTTTGAATTAGCCCTTTTTAATTTACTGAGAAAAATCCATAAATGAGAGATATACAGAAAAATGTTCTAAAAAGAAATTTTAAAGATCAGTAGAAGTTTGTGTGGGGGAGGGAGGGTAATGGAAGGATGAGCTGCAGGATAGCAGAGATGGATGAAAAACAAGGAAGGTACATACTCAGGGCTCTGTAGCATAGCTCGCTTGACAAACAGGCTTAAGACATAAGATTTCCTGGTAAAAATTCCCTAGTTAAAATAGTTCTGTGTTATAAATATAAACTATGATCTTATCAGTTCGGAAATCATCTCCAGCTTTTCAACCAATATCTATTTCTGGTCTCCCTTCTTACAGATGTTGAACAAACATCACTGTAATACTAAGTGGTTCGAACAAATACATTAATTTTTTTAATAAAATGAATTTATTCTCTGGAGAAAATGTTCTGATTTTTAGGAACATTTTCAAAGCAAGGATTAGGTGGTTACATTGACAAAGAAATGATTTCAGGCCACAGTGCTTAGTTTAAAAGATTAAAATGACATCTTAAAAGGACCATTTTTTGCATGCTCAAAAGTATATACAGCTTTAGACACATATCTCCTCCCACTATCCCTGGAAAAAAGTTTTTAAGTCTTGACAAGAAGAAACAAAAATTCCCCAAATTCAGCATCTTTTTTCCCTCCTTATTTAATTTTATGGAACTAAAAAAAGAAAAACACAACAGCAACACAATGGCCTCATTACAAATACCTTCAAGCACCAACATGGAAACAAAATAAAAAATTCTTCCAATAACTGGTTGAACAGAAATTTTTAAATACAAATTAGCAGCAATTGTCATTTCTGTAACATTAGGCAGGTTGCTGTGATACAAAACAATTTCTGTGATTAGGGTAAAAGATCCTTGTATCACACAAGCAACAGGGGAAAAAATAATGTAATGATGTTCCACGAAATAAGATCAGAGAGAAATAAAAGTTATAACTTCCCCTAAAGGAGTAAATCAATTCAAAGAACCTAACTGCAAGATTGGCAGAGATTCTTATATTGAGTATAATTATATTAGATACCTTTAAATCACGAGTTAGATTTTAAGCCATGTATGTCCAGAAACATAATGGAATATTCTGAATTAAATTTCAGACTCTCAAATTCACAAACTACCGTAAATTAGAGAGTTTAAGTAATTTTCATCACCTTTCTTTCCTGAAGAAACTAAAACACATTTTCAGACATTTCAGCCATGCAGCAAAGTGAAAATTTTTCTAGTTGGTGTAATTTCTGAATTAAAGATTTCTCTGTATTGCATTAGCTGAATTATTATGGTCAAAATAATCAGTTCCATTGTAGCCTTCTTTTCATACAGTCTACCAAATTCTATCTTAATAAAGGCAGCAATTTTAAAACAATGTGCTAGAAACATGGGTGAGACAAGAGGTGATTGTAAAGTTTTTAATAAAATTATAACATTTTCATCAGGAACTATTTTGAAATACTTCTAAATCACTAAAATTTAATAATGCACATGATTACAAAACCAAAGAACCTCCCACCAATAAACTCAGAATTGTGTGTGTGTGTGTGTGTGTGTGTGTGTGTGTGTGTGTCCACACACGCTATCAGCCTATGAAAGAAAGTATTCCATTTTTTTAAAACCACTTCTCTTTCTACAGGATGCTTATTTTGCTCATTTCTTTTTAAAAGAGACTGTTTTTCTCAGAACAAATTCTACCATTCACTTTCATGAAATAAACCTAATTTTGGCTTTATGGCTATGCCATGAATGTTTCTTAGTAAAATAAAGTTGCCAAGGTCTGAAAAGTAACCAGAGATACATTTTAAAGGGAAATTACATTTTCATTTAAGAATAGGAAATTATGCAGTGCTTGTAAAATTGACTACAGGTAATGGGAAACAGAGGTATCTCATACACACACAAGACATGCACGCACGGCAGAGTAGTAAGTCATGAGGACAAAGCAAGGAGAGTGATATATTGGTATTATACCCAGAAAACATAAAGGCTAAACAAAATTCTCTCTCACCTCTCACTGAATTTTGTGGCTTAATTCACCCTGGGCCCTTTGAGGCAATATATATTTACAGGAGATATTCCCTGAGTTTCTCCCCCACCCTTGAATGAGCTAATGATAAATGAAATTAAGTGGGAATTGTTTTTTGAATCTAAATGAACTTCAATAATCTAACTAGCTGGTAAGGGAATCATGGCTAAAGAACAGAGTTGCCTTGCACGTAGGGAGAGGGCAATTCAGTAAGAAATTCAAACTAAGCCGATCAGACTCTACCCATGCCAAGCCTACCTCACAGCACACCATGCTATCAAAAGGAAAACAAAATTTCATAAAAACGAAACCGGATCCTCATCGTCTCACCTTGGGGTCCATATTCTTGAAGTTGGGGTCCTCTTCATCTACCTCGAAATAGAGTTCGGAGGAGGTGACAGAGAGAGTGCCTTTTGCCACAACAGAGGGGGCCACAAGCTGAGCTGGTGTGGTCAGGCTAACAGGACCTGACAAAAGGAAAAGACAAGCCATACAAGTTGAAATGACATTTAAAAAAAAAAAAAAATCAAGTAGATTCGAGCAGAAATTTAATTTTAAAATTCTCACCTCTAGGACCAAATTGCCCGCCAAATCCTACACTTAACAAATTCTGCCCACCCTAAATTTTCCTCTACACGCAAAATTAGGATTCTGATACTAAGAGATTTATAATAGGCAATTAATGAAAACAGTAAAGGAGGAGGAGGCAATTATTTTACAGAGAGACTGCAAAGCTTTGGTCTAATCTCATGGTAAGCGGGCGGCTCTGCCTAAATAAGTCCATCCACATTCCATTTAGAAAACAAGCCTCGGGCTATCAAACAACATGGAACAACAACCAGGAGCAAGGACGACTCAATAGGCTCCCAAGGCCAGAGGTTAGCTGAGAGTTTGACTGAGGCATGATTACAAAAAAGATCACTAGCTTATTAGCAAAGTGAGAAACATTACACCATATTCTCTGCTAAAGATTTTGTGCCAGGTTGACACAAAACCTGTCCCATAACAACTTTCCCCATGAAAGACTGGTAAAAATACTTATTTTCTAAGCCTGTCTTTCCACTGTTAAATATTGTTCAATGCCTTCAAATCTAATATTAGGGTAGTTCAGGGACTCTGGGAGTAAACAGCTGGAGGGTGGGTTTCCAAGTGAATGAATTTTTATTGGAATAATCAAATCTCCACAGGGCTTATCAAAGAGACAAATCAGCCTGCTACTGAAAACAATAGATTCAATACAGATAGAAGAACATAAAGTATGTTAGAGCTAAACCTAAAATAAGAACTGGAAATAACGATTTTCTTATCCATATATATATATACATATATATGTATATATATATATATATATATATATGTATATATACACATATATTTATGTAGAGCTAGATGTAGTAAGAATTTGAAATGCCATGTCAATTCCTCATTGCACAAATTCTATAGGTGAAGAAAACAGCAAGAGAAGATTGGCACTTAGAGGTCTGAATTAATATAGTGCCTATAAACACAGTACACCTATTCAGGTAATCAATTGGTGAGTAAGTGTTTCAAAATTCAGATGAATTGACATTTCCATCGATTGTGAGAAGGGTGTTGGTCCTTAATCTCACATCAATCTTAATGTGTGCCAGTAGGACAATGGAAGGGATGCTCTGTGGAGATCAGAGCAGGTTTTGCCCTCTATTCCCAATGTACAAATACATTGTGTTTGCAGATGGGCAGCAGATAGCTGCGGAACAGCCATGATTTCCCAAAGCTCATCCCTATAAATGGATGAAGTGAGCAGCTACGTGTTCTTTTGCTGTCTCCTTTGCCCTCTGTACATTAGCATGTAATCCTGAGAAGAAATAACATTTTTTCAATCACTCTCAGACATTCAATTACAGGGTAAGCAGACAGCTGCAGGATCTAGGGCAGCCTAGGTCCTAAAGAAGACCCCTGACAATTTCCACTTCATTTCTAACCCACACCACTTTATTAGTGTGGATTACTTCTTAATCCTATTGCCATTGTCAAGATTATATAATTAAACTCCCCTTTCACCTCTATTACTGTATGAATGTATTACTAGTAGCAAGAATAGAAGCAAAATAAAGGAGAAGGAAATGGATGTGAAGGAAAAGACTAGAGAACAGCACTGTCCCCTTACTCTCTACGCCCGCCCCAAATCCCTTAACACTGTGCTCCAATTAATTTTATGTTACTTTACACGAAGGTTTATGGTCATCAGAGAAGATACCATTATCTATTTTTGCTTGTCATTATCATTCATTGCATAGTAGCATAGTTTGCACATATGTCACTAAATATACTTCTAATGTCCTTTCTCTTAAAATTGTCAAAATAGAAGATTATATAATTTTCAACAAAGAAATTGGAGAACCTTCAGACTTTCTACCTTGAAGAACAGAGCCACGGGCATTAAAGAAAAAAAAAAGAAAAACAGTTAATGAATGGCTAAAATTTCAGGCTAAACGAGAGAATTTTTCCCATAAGGGAAGTAAAACTGAAAATCTGCAGAGCGCAAATCAAAATTCCTATATCAGGTAAAATATGTGAATCCTGTGTAAAGCCGTGTCATTCTTGGAATGGATTTTTTTTGAGGGAGTTAAATGTATATGCAGCATGTTCTCTAACACAGGTATATCAAAGCAAATAGCTCATCTGCTCCCAAGCTTTATTTACAAAACAATTGGCAGAATTTTACTTATAGCTCTCATTTTATAGAGATTAAGTAACTCCCATGGGATGAGTGAAGCAATTCTTTTTGCTGTTGCTGCTTTTAAACATTTTTTTTCTTTTTCAGTGAAAATTATTCAGAAAAAAAGAATAGGGTAAAGAGACTGGAAGAATAGAAAAATAAAGGAGAAACAGTGTTGAAGATTAGGTGGAAAATGTTTGAAAGAACAAAAAAAAAATTATCTAAAAAAAAAAAATTATCTAATATAATTGTGGGTGTAAACTTAGTAGTTCTAGCCGTCACAGCTGAAAAAGTAAGTAGATGCTTATTGGCCTAGAGCTAGCTGAAATAGCTGCTCAACCATTGAATTTACCAGTGAGATTCTCTAGGTCTTTCTCATCCACGGATGACAGAGTATCATCGTCGCCTTCCAGGAGGATCTCGTTTTCTGAGTTCTGATTTCCTAAAGGCTGACTCTTGATGGACTGTTTTCCTTTAGCAAGGATATCTTCATCTGCAGCTGAAATGAAAAGGAAACAAAGCTGTCCATCAGCTCTGGGAAGAGTCCTCTGGCAGAGGGGCAGGGAACTGAGGTAAGGATAGGTGGCCAAAGATGGTAAATCGTTTTTACACCGAGAGGCACCCACAGTGGGGAAAGTGAATGGGATGGCACACATGCTCCTTCTGACAAACATGATTCCCCAAACTTAGTTTAACGTTATCCTGAACAAGCACCCTAATCCCATTAAATCTGACCCTTGCACAGCTCACTGAATCATTTATTTATTTATAGTTAGGGCAGGAGAGGGTTCAAAGGCAGCACGTTTTTGGAAATTTGTCAGTAGAAAGAAAAAAATCAGAACCTAGTTTTAGAAACAATACCTACTTAACACTGAAAAATAAGAAAGACTGATTCATTCCTGGAATAAAATCGTACTGAAAAACACTTTGAAATGGTTGAGGAGTGGCTCTGAAGGAGAAGGGGTCAGAGCTAAGAGAGTAGTAGCCAATAAGGATTCAGGCCAAATACTGAAGCCATAGTTGACATTCATAAAGCACTAGGAGCTCTGAGAAGCTGCATTCTCTGCCTCTCAGCTCCATCCTCCCTCCTTCCTTCACCTTGCCCGCGTGTACATTTCACCTTACCCGCCCCCCCACGTCAGCCCTTATACAAATATCCAGGAGCAAGGTAGTGTGGAAACTAAGAGGAGGCTCAAACACTAGCTCCCTCCTCCCTGTGTTTAAACTAAAGGGCTAAGACACACCAGGGGCAAACATAACAGAAAGCCTGTGATGAGAGGCTTCTGGGCAAGGAGCCCCACTGCCTGAGCCGCAGCAGACTGCGGAGAGCAGCAGTGGCACCAGACTCTCAGGCTCTAACAAGGCAGCAGGAAAGGAAAGGATGGAGGGAAAGGGTACAGGCAACCTAGGGAGTGAAGAAGCAGCTTTGAGGAGCACCTACAACCAACCAACACCGGAACCAGAAAGAGGAGCAGAGGTGTAGCTGAAAGGAGAAAACACTGAAACTCAAAATTCTGACTTCAGAACCCCATATCCTTCCAGAATGACTCCATTGCTCTGAGCAGCGTTCTCCTTAAGAAATACATAAAAACAGACAGTAACTTCTCGATTGTGCTTTTTAAAAGCTCTCAGTGTTACGTAAGGGAAAGTTTAGCATCTTCCCCACATTCCTGGTTTCCAGCTAAGGAAATCCCAGAGGCAAAGCACCTGATCCACCGAGTAAGCAGCCATTGATATGGAAATCAGATGGGGAGGCGTTTTACTCCTCTGCAGTTTTATGCCTAGGCTTAAAGCCCCAAACCCACAGAAGATAAAGCACTCCATGGGCAGTAACATCGCTAATATATATCTAGATAATTTATGCTGGATAGTTAAACTACATGCACGTTACCTAATGAATCTTACAAATCAAAGCTTCTTTGAGTTTAATAGTATGGTTATAGATAACGTTAAAATAAAAGTTTATTTTTGTTATGTATTGTGAGTTCACCATATATATCCTTTACATACAATACGCATGGCATTACTTAAAAGAACATAGGTGCTTCCTATTAAATTAGAAAGTCATGGAAAGAAACTTTCTATATTTATCTTGAATACCCACTATGGGTAAATAAAATCTTACTTTCCTTCATATCCACATAAGTATGCTGCACACATATGAAGGTCTCCATAAATATTTGAGAAAAATTTAAAGTACTAATTCAAATGGTTTTATATTTTTATAAGCCACAAAAAAATTATACCCCAAAAAAACCCTTTTCTTTTTTTTGAAAACAGCAGTATGTTTTTATATCAGTGTTTATATTTCGAATATTTATATTTCCCTACTCTGAACTCATAAACATTGCTCTTAGCCAAAACAAGATCTGTTCCAATTTACTATCGATTTTACTAAGAAAACAAACTGGTCACTGAGAAATACAAGAAGAAATCACCATCTTCTGTATTTTCTTATAAAATAAATTATAATAAATTAACAATTGCCAGTCAGAATTTAGTACAAAAGCAGTATGTTACATTCTGATTCCCTGGACTTACAATTCCTTCTTTACAGCAGAAATAATAATAATGCTAGTATTACAGAACTTTTATCATGTGCCTGGGAGTGTTCAAAGCACTTTACATATTTAACTCACTCAATTCTCGTAAACAATGCTAATTTCTCCTTTTCAGGTGAATAAACAGGCTCAGAGAGGTTACGTAACTGGCCCAAGGCAACACAGCTAGTGAAAAGTAAAGTCAAGATTTAAATCCGGGCAGTGTGGCACCAGGATCTGGGCTTTTAACCACTATACAAATATGAATGCATGTGTAATTTACTGATTAGTTTACTAATTCCTATGTTTCTCATAGTGCATTTTAAAAGGTTAAGTCAGAATCATTAAAAAAGTACAGAATAAAAAAAATATTCATTTCCAAACCTAAATTTGATGAGCATAGGCCAAAGCACATCAGAAACAACTAAATTCAACACTTTTCTCACTGTGTTCTCTGATTATTGCCATACATGTCGTGAGGTACACAAAGCTTATATGAAAGGAAAACGGGGGTGGAACGCTGTAATTAAAATAGCTCAGTAAATAAATTCACATTCATTTAAATGACCATTAAATATAATTTCTTATCCCTTTCAACTGGAATTTTAAAATTGTTAAATATGTTCTCATCATGCTGACACATTAAAATACACTAACTTCTGAATTTAATAAAATTTTATGAAAAAATTTTAAAGTATTATAGGTCTACTGTACGCATACAAACACCCATTTTTTATTTATTTACTTATTTTTACAAGCTCAGATTCTGGAATTGTTCAACCTCAACTGAAAAACCTCTTGTCATGGAAAATATGCAGCTTACTGATATTTAGAATGGTTTTCCTGTAATTAACTCCCCCTTGAGGATTTTAAGTTAGCAGCAGTAAAATTACCAACAGTACTCTAATACACACCACATGCTCTGGTTTTCAATTCTCAATGGTCTAATAGCTTTCTGCTAAAGAACTTTTTTTTTTTTTTTCAAAATTAGAACAAAACTGTCCCAAGCATAAAATAAAAGATAATTATCATGTTTATGTGCTGGGAAAAGTATATTTTCAACTTTCGTTTGCCTTATACTCAATCAACCATTAAAACAAGTATCAACTATTTTGATAACTTCTGTGAGTATATTCTACACTACAATAAGTTTAATTGGATGAAGTCAGAACATACTTTTGGTTCAATTTTAAAGCCTGATTCAGATCTTTTCTGGTTAATAAAATCATTACCAAACATGGTAACTTAAAAATTTTCATATCACTAGTAACAGACTCCCTTCATCTAACCTCACATTTAATTCTGGGTTAATATTTAGTCCAACTTAACTAAAGTGCGACTGTTACATAAAATTAGATAAACTTGTTTAAAATGCTTTCTTTGAATCATGACTTTGGATTCAATGAAACTAAGAGCAATGAGAGGGCTCAGAGAGAAGCTGGTCCTCAAAATGTAAAGTTCAAGTTCTTGAGAGCTGTTAATGGATATGAGTTGATTGATTTATTCAACATAGGCAAGATAAGTAAAATTAAAACAAAGTAAGAACATAGAAAACTGTTCCACCTATGTAAATCCCCTTTTAAAAAGTCCACCGCATCAGTGAATTAAATCAATAGTCTGTATTACAGTAAAAGTTTACACATTAAGAATTAGCCACTTTGTTTAAATAAAAAAGATTACTACTAGAATAACAAAGTGATCTCAATGTACATAAAACATACGGGTATCCACTTAGTGTGATGTGAAGTACGGACCATAACTATTCATTCTGAACAGGACACAGAGAATGTCTTTTACACAACTCTTGTCCTAAACTAATTCCACTTTATAGTTCGTGCAGGTTCCAAAGGATTCCAAGTCAAGAAATTTTACCTAAGAAAAATTAATGAAACTACAAATGATGGTTAGGAGAACAAGCCAAGTTCATCTCTTAATGATCATGGGTTCCCTAAAAGTGTTAGAGAGAGAAACTATTATATGTTGATACTAAAAAGAAAGCAATAGTATCCAGCATTATTGAAGTTATGAGAGAATGGCATGATTTAGCATCTTCCCATGGTCTGTCATCCCTGAAAAACCAAATGAGGTACTTGCATCATTCCATATGATTAAAAGATACCTTTTAAACTATGTTAAATCCCCATTATGTTTCTATAAGCAAGCACATTGGCTACAAAATAAAAATGTCTTGAATTCAAAAGTATTCTATTGATAAACTCTTTTACTGTTTGAATTAAAACCAATCTTTCCATCATTTACAATTTTTTAATGTGGCTTTAATTTGAATATAAAATTCCTATTATATTTAACAATGAATTTAGGAAGACAGCATAGTACAATGGTAAGAAATACTGACTAGTCATGGGTTAACCTGGGCTTAATCCTATACCTACCAAGAATTACATTCGCCTTTTGTTTCCTCAATTTCCTTATCTGTAAAGAATAAAGTTAAACTAAACTTTAGCCTGAAGTTCTTTCCAGATCTAAAATGCTCTGATAATAAATAACTGACAAACTGGGCTCTGTGTATTGAGAGAATGTTATGAATCATTACAACTGATTTCTAATAAATTTTAAAACTATAAAATAGAAGAAAATGCCCTCCAGAATCAAATAACGCCCTCTGCTTGCTGCTAATTTCCATAAAGAATATTTAATCATAAGAGGAAGTATTAAGTTTTAATTTAAAAATATGACTCAGTTTCTGCAAAGTTAAAGAAATTGCCCATTACAAAATGACTTTTATAAATAACCACTTTGGAGGGTCTCTCTTTGAAAAATTACCTAAAGCCCTTTTCCCCAAGCAAGTTAATGTGAACTTGGGAAGGGCAATTAAATTGTCAGAATTAAAAAATTTGTTTTTAACTAGAAGGTAGCCAGAAGTAGAGTCATGGGGCTAGTATTGATCGCCGGAACAGAGAACATCACTCTTCAGGTATTTACTCTGCCACCTTTACACCAGAGGCTTTCCTTCAAATCAAATCAATCTATAAAAAAGATGGCTCTTACTATAAAATACATAACTAATCTCCAACGGCACTTCTATTCAGACGTTGTCTTTTGATAATGATAGTATACTTCATGATGTTTTAAGATTTCGTATTTTTTAAATGTCCTGTCTCCTTAGTTAAATCAATTATAAATAAAAGTGAGAAGTCATAAAACAGTATAAAACTGACACATTAGTTTCAACAATATCTATTTTAAATATTCAAATTTCACATTAAAGCATACTTTTTCTCCATGCTAAAATCTGTAATTTCAACTGCTTTTTGATCATATTAACTGTTTTGTTATGCATACCTGATTCTTAATGTGTTTATTACCCTATTATTAGCCTCCTATTTCATTAGCCTCCTATTATTAAGTCAGGATAAAAAAACAAAGTTTCATAATTAACACAAAATTTAAAATGAATTTCAACTATAAGATACCTTATTTTAATAAAACATTTAAAAATTAAGCTCTTTGCTTACATATTAGCATAAATTATGCTGACATCTAACAATTATATAGTACAATCTATGTGCTGAGTTCTAAAACTGTCTAATATTTCTTTATCATTTAAACTAAAAAAGTGTATAAAGTATGATTATACTTCATGTCCTTTTTCAAAATATCATATGAAATATGACATATCTCCTTAATAGGAAGACCACTGAAGCATCTCCTATACATTTAATTCATTTTTAAAAATATACATTTCAGTCTAATCATAATGTTGTTTTGTACACCGGAAACTAATAAAAGCGTAAAATATATATATATATATATATATATATATATATATATATATATATATACATTTCAGATTTAAAAACATTGTTTTTAATCTTTCAGTGTTTTAAATATTAATCATAAGATTAGTGTAAAATACTACCAAGTAGAATGAAATTACATAAATCCTTAATTTTACTTCTCTCTCAATTTAAAAGTACATAATAAAACATAGATAACTAATTGATATATTAACCTTTCAATTACTATTAGAGTAATTAAGAGTGAAATCTGTTTCTCTACAGGATTTAAAAAGTTTTAAATGACAGAAGCATTGCTGATAAATGTATTTTTTAAATTAGACTCTTAGCATTAAAAAAGTGGACATGATAATATTTTAAAACGTAAAATTCAGCAATATTAAGATTTATTCATTATGAAGAAGCCTATAACTTCCCCCAAATGGTTAAATGTACTATTTTTGATAAAAATAGATTTTAATAAGCTCTGAATTAAATCTGTACCAAAATTTTAAATTCAGTTACTGATATTTCTCTCAGGTGAAAGAAATAAGTTTGCCTATTTGCAATTTTAGAAAACAAGTCCCTCTCTCCAGCTATAAAGGGAAAAATTTTCATAAAAAACATTTTAATTGTCATTCATTGACCTCAGAACTCAGAACTCAATGTGAAATGACAGTTAAGAAGACAGAAAAATACTTATTAAATTTTAAGTGCACATGGTAACATCTGCTTGACTGAAAAGGATGAAACTGCAAAAAGGGTGATTTTTTTCAATGTAAGGGTCATTAACCAAAACAAAACACAAAAACAGGAAAGACGAAAAAAGAGTGTGTGTGTGTGTGTGTGTGTGTGTGTGTAGCTGAAATCTATAGCACCACATAAAAAGTACATGAACTCTAAAAGCAAAAGTGGCCTAATTAATGCTACATCTCATTTCTCCTTCTCCACCGCCTGCAGTTGAAGATGTAGGGCTCTGAGACTATTATTGCTTTTGGATCACTTTGTTATTGACTATTCTCTGTATGATCATTTATTTTAAAGGACTGATGTCACATTTGGTGTTATATCTGATGACATATTGTGGACATTTTCTTCCAGAAATGGCTCTTTAAGGCTGAGTGCAAGAGGTTAAGCTGCCTAACTGGGGCCAAACCTAAGATCACAGACTTTTAATCTAAAATCTTAATATTCTCATTGAATGCAATGTAACATTTATTCTGTATACTACATACTATCATTTAACTGTAAGTTGCTAAATGATAAACTAACACCCTATAAAAAGGGGAATTAAAACTTCTACTGAAAAATAATCCATTTATATTTTATAAAATGAAAATAATTTTAATGTGGATAGGGCATTAAATGTATGCCGTCTTAATGTATCCTAATTGGCTTTCAAACATTATAATATTTAAAAAATATAAAAATTATAAAAAATATTAAGTGAAACCCTATGATCAAAGAGAGTAAATTATCAAATCCAAAGGACTTGATTTTCAGTTTTTCTAATTTGCTCATCAGGCTACCTAAACTGAATCATAGTGACATGCGTTACATCAAAAAGGGAAAAAATGTTTTGCTAAGCTCTGATAACAAGATGATGCAGAACAGGAACATTTGAAAATAATGTCTATTCTCTTTTTCCAAAATCCATCTATCACAGCCATCTACAAATCAAGGCTCAGAAAGTATCGAAGCACTTGGACATTTATTACCATCTCTCCCACTTCATAATCTCAAGCTAAAATACCATGGTTGAGCGAAAACCATATACACACAACAGAACATGGAAACCTATTTGGTTTGTAAATGCTGTCTTTCTGATATTCATGGATTTAAGGCAAGCGTCCTGGATTAATTTACTCAAAGCTGAATGTGTCACTTAAAAGGAGAAATATTTTATCCTCCTACTCTGAAACAAAGGGTGTATGTTAGGTAAGTTCTGCATGTGTAACATAATAAATAAATACTCTTGACACCATAATTTAATAGGACCCTACACTAAGTATAAAAAATTTAACTTCTCTTTCTGGGGTGAATAACTCTGAAATGTGGCAGTGGACCATTTTACAGTGCCTTGGAATGATGAAGCGATGCTCTTCATTACCAAGTACTGTACCTGCTGCTCCTGGCAAGGAGTGGTTTGCACACTGACCGTGTTCCACGGCTGTTTTTAGGGTCGCTTCAGGATGTGTGGATCCTAGAGGGTTACGCACAAATCGTCGCCGGCGCCGCAAGTCATCTTCCCAGTAGTCAAGGCGCCAGAACTCACGAGGACGACTACAATGAAACAGAGAAGCCACATATGTTAGCAATTATCAAACAGCGTGGTAGCACCGAATTTCTGCATAAAGCTCCCCTTGTTTGCTCTTGACTTTTTTTTCCCTCCCCTTCCTCTTAATTCTCCCTCCACCTCACACTCCCCTTTCTGCAATCTTTAACTGAGGTATGTCCTTGAAAATAACAATATCACCTTCCAGTCTAAGGAACTCCTTTTTCTTTTTCTTGGAAGGTGAAATGAGCACTAAATACATCATTTTGAAATGAATTGCTGACAGTGTGATCAGTTTCCCCACACTCTAGTGGCATGTGCTCTGATTTCAGCCTCATTTCAGCCTCAGCAGGGCACCTTTCTCTGTGGCTGCATTTATAAACCAGAATAGGGAAAAGGCTATTATAAATATGGTATAGCATTACCTATATTAATCAAAGTCTGTCCCCCTTCATTTTTCTTCCTAATTTGTGCCTTTTTGCACAAGGTCAGTAAATCATACCGTGAATTCTTGGTCCAGAAAGTGTTAACTTTAATGAATATCTCAGTTACATGGTTATGTATGTGATAATAAAATATTACTCTGTTTAGATGTGCAGGAATTTAATTAAAATAATCTCTTAAAATATTCATTACATTTAGCCCCTGAGGCTTAGAACAACACAAGAAAATGCATTTCTTTTCCATTTACTGTTTTTAAATAAACCATTCCTATAGAGTGAAATAGCAATCTATTTTCAAGCAAATCAGATTGGATTTCTGTTTTATGTAGTCTGTTTTTATATTTAATTAAAAACTACATGCTATATGATGTGCAATAATTGCTATATCAAAAGCATACTTTTGGAAATGTTTTTTTTTTTAAGGGTTCACGCAATTCAAGTTCTACTATATTTTCCCCAATTATGTAGATCTTTTATTTGGCAATATATAAATGTCAATTTTCTCTCCTGTTAACTAATCATGATCTAACATGCTGGAAAGTATTTTATAAAGAAAATACTAACATTAAGTTTTTTTCAGTTACAGTAAGGAAAAATAATTTTCTGCAGAATATATTTATTCACTAAAGATACACAACATGAAAACCTATAGGTTTTGATAATAAAAATTTAAAAATTCATAATCAAAACTTATGCAAGGAATGACTAACACAAGATAAAATCTCACTTGTATTTCATGAGCTAATAAAATTGTACCTGTCAGCTTTGACAAATTAGTAGTCTTGACCAACTGACAGTCCCAAAATACCCTCATAAAAGTTACCCCTATTTTCGTGTTTTAAAGATGCTACTTTTAAAATTTTAAGATTTATAAATACCGATTACAATTTATCACATTAATAAAAGCATAGGCAATAGCATATTATTAAAAGAAACAAAAATTTTTAACCATAGGAATCCATGCTCTTTTCTGAGAAAGCTGGACAGACAATAAGAACATCAGAGATTTCCTTTGATGATTTTGATGAAGCAAAGAGGAGCTATAACGTCATCAAAATGGAACACAAAAAAGTGTAACAATTGCAGTGCTCAAAAAGATAAAAACACTCTTATTCTTCTTTGTTATTTTTCTGTCTACAGTTTACATGAAAACTAGTAGTATGATATTATTTAAAGAAAAAAACCTACAGAATGTACATATAAGCAAAAAACAACAGTTGTTTGAACTCAATTAATAAAATAAAATTCTCTGTAGATTGAGAGGGGGAAAAGCGGTACACAGATGGCTATGTGTATGGCTTTGATAGTCGTGGAGCTTGGATAGGCACTTCATCATTCTGCCTACCTACATTTATCTGCTAAAATTATTATCAAATATCAGCCAGGATGCAGTCGTGAATCAAGAGCTGCTCCTCGTCTTCAGGGGAATGATACAATGAGGGTCTATTCATCAGTGCAGCAATCGGCACAAGTAATTAGTTCCCTAGACTGAGATCTCCTACGAAGCCTATTTCAGTCAGCACCACAAACATATGACCATGTAAAGCTAATGAAAGCTGCTAAAATTTGTTAACCTTTTCTGCCATCAATCCTTCTAATAGTCTATGCTTCAGTATTATGCAAAGGTGGTAAATTATTAATTTGTCATTCATCCATCCTTCTGAATTTTGAGTCGAATTAAACGATGTCATTCTTCTTGATAATAATTAAAATTATAAGAGATATTAAGCTGCTATTATAAAATTATTACTAAATTAGGTAACAATAGATTGTAGTATAATGCACAAGAGTGAAGTCAAATACAATGGCTACTAAAGCACGTTCACAATTATTTTTGTCATATGGTAGAAAAATCAGAGGAAATATAAAATCATTCACAAATTATCAAGTAATTCAAAGACAGTATCTATATAAGAATAATAACCAAAATTAAGAGTAAGTAGAACAAAAATATTTATTTTTGTGCTCTTTGTCACTAACAAAATATGGTCACAATGGTGATATTTGGCTGAAACAGAAGAACCAATACATCAGGAACTGGGAACTTGTTCACATAGTAGAAAAAAATTTAAGGTGAGTTTCACTTACACTAACTATATACTTGTCTTCAAATGTAAACATTCTACTAAAAATTAAAAAAATACTTAGATACAATCCAAATAGAATGAAGAACTTTATTGTCAGCATGACAATCTTTACATTAAGCTATATCTTATACTACCTTCTTAGACAAGTAGTCTACCGCCTGTTACAGCAATTTTATCTGAAGACAAAGCAAAAATCACTTATTTGAGAGCACAGATCTAGAATGAATTACAGAAATCACCTAGAGACCAACGATTTCAATACATTTTTTGAGTGTCTGTCCATATAAAAGCTCCAGGTGATACAGGGTACAAACCCTCAAGGAACTTAGTCACAGTGGAATAGCTATTAGCCTCATCTGGAAAAAAAATAGCATTTATCATCCGATTTCTGATGGTGAGAGTAATACATGTTCTTTAGAAAAAAGTCGTACTCATTTTTTCAGATGAGGGTAATTACTAGCAGGTTTAAAGTCATTTATACAGGAACAAAACTGGGTCAAAAATTCCAATGTTTTGTCTTCCCCAACCCTACTCCCTCCAACAAAATGCATTCTCAGTATAAAGCTCTATCACCCAAAAAAAAAAAAAAAAAAAGGCACAATTTGTCATTTTAGAACAGTATTGGAAAAGGGAATGTATAGCTTTCAATTATCAACTTACTGGAAGTTTCGATCATTCACATAAAGATTTCACTCTCATTTAAGAAATATTGCCACTCCCTCCTGAAAAGCCCCTTCAAGGGAAAATAGGATTTAAAAAGTTGGCAAATTTTCAGGCACACTGATGCAACTTTCTCCCCATGTTGATCCAACTTTCTTCCCATAAGGTTATAAATTAACTAAGTTATTATATATTTTTGGAGTTATCACCATGGTATGACTAGAAAAATTAAAGACTTCAAGAATTCAGAAACAGACTGTTGATCAAATACAAGCATGGATAAGATGAGAAATCACTTATTCTGAGACCTTACAAATAGGTATATGTCTAGAACATTATATACCTATACTTCTACATATCTGCATCTACCCAAAATATTCTACTACTATTACATGATGCAACATTCACAAATGTCATTTTTATCAATTTCCACTAATAATTAAAACTAAGATCACACACACAAAAAAAGTACTCAAATTAAGGATGTGAGCCTAGGCTCTATAAGATCTGGATATAAAGCCTTCTCCATAAAAGGTGTTGTAGTTAGGTCCCCTATCAGGTCACAAATTCCAAGTACTAAAATCTTTGACTAATAAAAATACAAGTGTCTTTGAAAAGTTGTGGATGATCCTGAAATTAATGTTCTAACTTTCCTTTCTAATGATTTCTTCCCAATTCTTTTGTCTAATGTCAAAATGTGAGACTAAAATCACAATGCAGGTTTAATTGTCTTTTTCTAAGTCACCTAATTATCTTTCTACTTTTTACGAAACCTTCCCATTTATGTGTTTACATACACTCACCTTTAATGTGTCACTACAATTTATATATAAAATATAAAACAATGCCATTTTAATATACAGAATATGTAGTTTCTATTTGACAAGAACAGAATCAAATAGATTTTTGAAATAAATCTTAGAAGAAAATATAACTCAAGCATCAAGAGATAGGCTGTTTATTCCTTTGTCAAGGCTCGCTGTGGTTAGTGAGTTGATCAGGTAAAACATGTAAGAATGAGCCAAATGAGAATCAGCTGGAAAAGGTAGACATATTGAAACAGAGAATCAGTAACTAAGGTACGATCCACATTCTTCCTCTAATAGTTGAATGGCTCAACTATACATAATCTATTATTTTCAACATGTAAATTACAAGACTTTAAAACTAAGTTCAGTTTTCCTCTGAGAAAGTATGGTAAGCTAATTGGCCAATTAACAATGTATAAATGGATGAATAGTGAAATTGAATCCTAAAATATTTTCAAGTAACAGTGATTCACTCTATCTTGAGCCAGATGCTAGGGATATAAGGATTAAGATATTGTCCCTGCCCTCCTGGAGAAGACAAATGTGAAAATAAATAATAAAAATTCAAAAAAAAATGTGTGATAGAGCAGAGCTCTGTTAAGTAGCTATTAAACTGCACAACTCCAGGGAGCACTGTTCACATCAAAATTTGTATGAGTGGCACTCCTGGAGTTGTGCATTGCTTGTTTTGCATTGCTATATGAACAACATATGAGAACAATAGGGTGGTATGAGAACACCCTATCTTTTTCCCCTCTCCATACAAATGCTCAGGATCCTCTCTTTCTCTCCAAGAGTTGAATGTAATCTTGGATAGGAACCAGAACAAGGCCCTTCACATGCAATCAGTAGCAGTCATACAGTATTTATTTCCCTGCTGTAGGAAAAGGTGTTCAGGCCACGAATAGGTATGGTTGTCAAAAAAAAAGACACCAAAATTCAATATGCAGAATAAAACAACCAACAAAAGACTAAATTTTTTTCACTAAAGTCATTAAGTTTATATTGCTTTAATTAAAGATTATTTTCTTGATATTGTTCAATTAAAGTAGAATAATGTTAATTACTGAAACCTAGTGTTCCAATTATTCTACAATCAAAATATACTGACATTATTCAGATCAGTCAAATATGTGCATAACTTTCATCTCACTGGTTTTAGTGTCATTTTAAAGTAATTTGGATCAATATCAATAAACAAGTAATAATGTAATTATATTAGAAAAATTTCCCATTTTACATCTTGCCTACTTTCTTGTGACAGGACCCAATAAATCTTTATAACCTAAAAAGTCAGTAATAAATTCTTCTGACGAAAATTTTTAAATCCTAGAAAATTTTCGTACTTCATATTTGTTCTTAAATTTATATATTACCTGGTTTTCTAACTCCAGTATCTGGCTGGCTCCTTTTTCCATATTTTTAGATTAAAAATTCATGCTACACATTAGCTACAGCTTAAATAAATGGTCACCTCTAGAAAGAAGTAAACATTTTCAGTGCACTGTCAGCTAGAAGATAAAAGTGCTTAAGTTCTAGAAGGGTTTCGCTTTCTGCATAAATCTTGGTGAAATAATGTTCAGGTACTATAGGGTATCGTACAATATAAAAAAATGCTTTCTCTCACAAACTGAAATCTACAGTGCCTTCATGCAGATAGATAGAAAAAATATTAACTCAAACCCATGTTTACCAAGTACCAACTATAAATCAAACGCACGTGATCTATGCACTGCGCTGTCTTAATGAAAACAAGAAGAAAAAAAACAACCTTCAATTGTAGGAATTCCAGCAGAGGAAGCATCTTCTAAAGCAGCATTCTTTCTTTATTGACCTAACATAGGAACTTTATATTACATTGAGTCACTAGGGCATCATATACATTATTTAATTATGTAAAGTTACATTTTATGTAGTTGTGAATTTTTTCATGGCATTGTTCAGCGTATATTTCTTTATTTTATTTTTGAAACATGTAGATATCCATATTCAATTAGGTATTAGTTTAGGTCTTTTTAAAAATTTAATTTTGCAATAAAGTCAATTATTCAATAAATATACCCAAGCTTTTCCTAGATGCTGTTAGCCTGTTAACCATTTCTTTATTCACTCAGCATTTCTACCAGTAAGCATAGTCATGAGAAAAATTAAAATCTAGTGTTAATTATACTACCAGTTAAAACTCTAACAAAAGACAACTGAATAAAAAATTAAAATAAATTATGTTGTTGGATAGTAGAAGCCCTAAAACTCAGCTCAGTACCACACTACTAAGACAAATCGGATCTATTTTCTCCAAAAATCTAATTTAAAAAATTCACCAAACATTAGTTGAGTGCCAACTGTGTACCAGATCTTGATACATACAAATGAATTGTGCTGGGCTCAGCCTAGAATTTTTTTAGATTATAATCAGGATAAGGAAATTATTAAATGTCAAAAATAATATAACTTTAAAATAATAGCACTAATTACATCAGACTACTCTGTGCTAGACATCATGCTCTTTTACATACATTATCACCAAGACTCACACCTACCATGCCATGATTAAATCCTGTTATTTTCATTTTAAAGATGAAGAAATGAAGTCTTAACCATCAGTAGTAAATAATAAGTCTACGGACTTCAAAGCCAATGAGCTGTTCACATGACATTTCCTCTAGAAACTCTTGTTGGATCCTATTATAACTATGATCAAAGCACCAATTAACCCTGCCTGGAAGGATAGAGGATTTCATTAAGGTTTCAGTGAGGACCTATTTTGTAAGTTCCATGAGGACAAGGATTTGTTTGTGTCTAACTCACTGACCAAGCACAGTAACTGGAACAAACCTGGCACCTTAATAAATAATCAATTAAAGAATGAACAAAATGACTTTTTAAAAGAAACTTAAATGATAAAGAGGAATTTGCTAAGCAAAAGGGAAAAGACATTACAAGTAGGGGGAAAAAGCATGAACAAATGCATAGAGACATAAAAAGGCAATTGTATCTAAGGAAGTTTGGGTAAGAAAGATCATTTTAAAGCAGTCTTACAGTAGCCAAAGCTAAGGTAAGAAACATAGGTTTGGAACCAAGACTTCAAATGGGCTTGTATACTGAAGTCGCAACCTTTATATCCTATCGTCAACAAAGACAATCCTTCTTACTAATACAGGATTAATAGGATCAGCCTTGGATGTTACCTGACAGCAATAGAAACAAGGCAGAGGGTTTGGAGCCTAGAGGCTACGATTTGAGAGACATATTTGAAGTGGAATAGATAAGACTTGCTGAGACATTCAGTAAGGGAGGTGAGGAAAAGGAGATAATGAGAATAAAACTGATGTTTGTGACAAAGGGGCAGTGAGGGGATAAAGACACTAATTAACTGAAATGATGCAGGTTAAGCACGTGTGATTTGGAGGGAAAATCATGTCCTGAATACCTAATAACGTACAGGCAGGTGTGTCTCCTAAGTAAGCAATATAACTTGAGAACTCGAAAAAGCAGCCTGGCTAGATATATAAAATTGGGAGATTTATCAGCCTTGGGAGTCAGTGAATTCAGATGTTCATCTAACAAAACCTACTGAGGGTTATTATAAGCTAGGTAGTATGCTAGATCCAGAGAAAACCATATTGACAGGATTGGCAAAAAGTGTAAATGAAAACTCAGAAATTCCAACATTTAAAATTTTGCAAAAGAAAAAAGGATGGATGAAATGACTAAAGAAGAAAGCAATTGCTTCTTACAATCAGTAAAGTAAAGGGAGAACCGAAATAGAATGGTGCCAAAAAGGACAAAGCAGCAAAGACTCTTCAAAGCAGTGAGTGGGCAGTAGTATTTAAGTCTTCATAAAAATGTTAGGAGGACAAAAAATGAAGAGAAGCTTTTGTTTTGTGTTTTAAACAGTCATATGACATATAATTTATATACCATAAAGTTCACCTGTTTAAAATACATTGGTTTTTAGTACACTTACCAAGTTGTGCAACCATTACCATAATCTAATTTTAGAATGTTTATTTCCCCCAAAAGGAATCCCATACCCATTACCAGTTATTACTTCATTCTCCCTACCTTGGGAATGGACATATAGAGGATTTCACGATATGTAGGGCAAAAAACAGATGAATGTGCTTACACTGGCTTGGAGCTTCTGAAGTTTGCACCAATTTTAAAATAAGTCAAATTGGAAGTGATTGGTAAAAAGCAGTTGCATTAGTATTGGAAATTTCTGGAGAGTCTACAGGGTATGAAAATGCATGATTTTTTTAAAACATTTCCAATACCTTTAATATATCAAAGAACTGAGTCTAATTTACCTTTTAAGGGAGACTCTGTAAAATCAAATTTATAACTAATGCACACTACAAGATATATAAAAAAGCTAAAAGTTTGGGGATAATATCTATCAAAAATGAGTAGCCTTTAAAATTTCTGAACATGATATGAAAATATTTCGGTTACATTTATTTTAATGTATTTAAAATTAATCACCATAGCTCTATGAAATGCTAGATCTACGACATTTACATAAATCACTTATAATCTTTGGGATTTCACTGTCTTATATAAAATAATTGTAAATGGTTCAGCCTACATGACAGAGCTGTTGTGAGGAATAAAAATAAAGTATGTAAAATTACTTAAACAACAGTAAAACACTATGAAATGTAAGACTTTTTTTGCAGTTAATAATGAATTTAAGTGTTTGGATACTTTTATACCATTTACTTTGTTAAATCTTGCATTTAAAGTCATAAGTGACTTAGAATGTGATTTAAAAACAAAACAAGGGATGAGCCCTCCCCAGGTGCTATATCTGAGTCTCCATCAACCTGGCTAACAACTTTCGCCCAGCCCTGGTGATTTCCTGAAATCCTGCCCCACCACATTTGCAGGTCCATTCAAGCCTCCAGTGGCTTTTCCACACAAACAGTGTGTCTTCGCTTATGCTACAAACTGTCCCAAAATCTCTCACAGGTTCACAAAACCCAAAAACAACCTGCAGCTGGCCTCAGAATGCCTCTTGCTAAGCAACCCAAACCCTTGCATTGGAAGTAGACAACCTTGGTACCAGGCTTGGCTTCACCGAGATACCTCCTAGTCCAGTGTGGGTGGCAGCCACCTGTAGATTGCTTTGTGGCTCATTCCAGATGGCTCCAGGCAGGGCACAGGCTACTGCTGAATTTGGCCTGCAGCAGGCCTCTCCCAGGAGTCACAGGGAGGGAGGAGCAGCATGCCCAGTGGCCAGTTTCTGACAAAGCCAGAGAATCAACCAGCTGCCTCAGCAGATAACACACACATAAGGCAGACTGAGCAGGCACCAGAGCCCTGCTAAAGCAAATCCTGTTCCGTAGGGTCAGCCCCTGTGCAACAGCTCTTCCACTATAGAAATGGCCAGTCCTCACAACTAATCAGCCCAAGGGTCAATCCCTCTCATCGACATATAAACAGCAATGAAGCCTCAACTACAACAGAAAGGCACACACAACTCACACAATGGACACAGCAGGAGCACCTTGCTCAGGTAATCAACGAGACTGTGCCACTGGGTATCACAAGACATATAATACCTAAGGCCACTATAGTAAGACTAGGAAGACAAAGCAACCCTACCTTATTCATAGAAACAAACACAGGGAGGCAGCCAAAATGAGGAGACAAAGAAACATGACCCAAATGAAGGAACAGGACAAAGATCCAGAAAAAGAACTAAACAAAGTGGAGGAAAGCCATCTACCAGATGCAGAGTTCAAAACACTGGTTATAAGGATGTTCAGTGATCCCAGTGAGAACTTTAACAGAGAGACAGGAAACAAAAATAGAGATAGAAAACATAAAAAAGAAACAGTCAGAAACAAAGAATACAATAACTGAAATGAAGAATACATTACAAGGAATCAACAGATTCCATGAAGCAGAGGATCAAATCAATGATTTGGAAGATAAGGTAGCAGAAAACACCCAATCAGAACAGCAAAAAGAAAAAAGAATCCAAAAAAAAAAAAAGAGAGAATAGTTTAAGAGGCCTCTGGGACAACCTCGAGCATACAAACATTTACATCATAGGGGTACCAGAAGGAGAAGAGAGAAAGCAAGGAATTAAAAACCTACTTGAAGAAATAATAACAGAAAACTTCCCTAACCTGGTGAAGGAAACAGACATACAAGCCCAGGAAGTGAAGAGGGTCTCACACAAGATGGACCCAAGAAGGTCAACACCAAGACACATAATTAAAATGCTAAGGGTTAAAGACAAAGAGAAATCTTAAAAGCAGCGAGAGAAAAGCAGTTAGTTACTTACAAGGGAACTCCAATAAGGCTGTCAGCTGATTTCTCAACAGAAACTTTGTAGGCCAAAAGGTACTGGCATGAAATATTCAAAGTGCTGAAAAGCAAGGACTCAGAGCCAAGATTACTCTACCCAGCAAAACTATCATTTAGAATAGGATAAAGAGCTTCCCAGACAAGAAAAAGCTAAAGAAGTTCATCACCACCAAACCAGTATCACAAGAAATGTTAGAGGAACGTCTTTCAGAAGAAACATAAATACAATTAAATTAAAATTAAAAATATGAATAATAAAATGGCAATAACTATATATCTATCAGCAATTACTTTAAGTGTAAAGGTATTAAATGCTCCAATTAAAAGACAGGGTGAATGAATGGACCCTTACATATGCTACCAACAAAAGACACACTTCACATGGATGAACCTCAGAAACAGTAAGGTCAGTCACAGAAGCGGGATACAAACGATGACAATGTTGCATGATTCCATTTACAGGAAATGTCCAGAATAGACCAGTCTATAGAGACAGAAAGTAGATTAGTGGCTGTATAGGACTGGGGGAGAAGGGAGGGAAAAAGGAGTGATTAAAAATGGACATGAGGTTTCTTGTTGGGGTGACAGAAATATTCCAAAAATTGGATTGTGGATATGGTTGCACAACGCTGTAAATATACTAAAAGCCACTGAATTTTACACTGAAAATGGAAAAACTTTATGATATGTAAATTATATCTCAATAAAGGTGTTTAAAACAATAATAAAAAAAAGACACACTTCAGATCAAAAGACACACTGAAAGTAAAGACATGGAAAAAGATTTTCCATGAAAATGGAAACAAACAAAAAGCTAGTACAGCAATACTTATAGCAGACAAAATGGACTTTAAAACAAAGGCTATATGTAACAAGAGTCAAAAAGGACCCAGTCATCCCACTTCTGGGTATTTCTCCAAAGAAACCTGAAATACAACTTCGAAGGGACATGTGCACCCCTATGTTCATTGCAGTATCATTTACAATCGCCAAGATGTGGATGCAGCCTGGTGTCTGCCAACAGGTAAATGGATAAAGAGGTGGCATATATATCCAATGGAATATTACTCAGCCATAGAAAAATGAAATCTTGCCATCTACTTCAACATTGATGGACTTCAAAGGTATTATGCTTAGTAGAGTAAGTCAGACAGAGAAAGACAAATGCCATATGATTTCACTTATATGTGGGATCCAAAGAACAAAATAAATGAACAAAGAAATCAGAAACACACTCATAGATACAAAGAACATTTTCAGCATTACCAGATAGAAGAGGGGTTGTGGAATGGGTAAAAAGGGGGAAGGGTTAAGAAGTACAAATTGGTAGTTACAAAATAATCGTGGGGATGTCAAGTACAGCATAAAGAATATAGTCAACAATATTGTAATAACTATGTATGGTATCAGATGGGTACTAGAATTAAAGGATTACCTCGTAAATTATAAGTGACTAATCATTTTGTTGTACCCCTGAATTTTTTATTGTATGTCAACTAATTGAAAATTTTTGTAAAAGTATTTTTAAAAAGAAAAACAAATCCCAATTAAAATGCCATTTAGTAGATTACGAAGTACAAACTGACAGTTACAAAATAGTCACAGGGATGTAAAAGTACGGCATAGGGAATGTAGTCAATAATACTGAAATAAGTATATATATTATCAGGTGAGGATTAGATTTATCAGCAGGGATCACTTTGTAAGTTCTATAAACGTCTAACCATTATGCAGTATACCTGAAACTAATATAATATTCAATGTCAACTGTAATTGAAAACTAAAATAAGTTTAAATAAAATAAAATGTCCTTTAACAGCCCCTGGCAATGATTAGTTTATTTTCTTTCTCTAAAGATTTACCAATTCTGGACATTTTATACAAATGGAATCATACAATATGTAGAATTTTATGACTTGCTTCTTTCACTTAGAATAATGTTTTTGAGGTTCATCCACGTTGTAGCACGTTTCAGCACTTCATTCCTTTTTATTGCTGAGTAATAGTTCATTATATGAACACAATGTATTCTGTTTACCCATTCATCATCTGATAAACATTTGAACTGTTTCTATTTGGTGGTATCTTTGGGTTATATAATTAGAAACTTGAAGTATTCACAATTTCCCTAATTACGCCTTAAGAATTACAATTTTGTTCAGGTTTCACTTCTTAAATGATCAATGATTTATGGAAAGCCAATGTCAAGCCAACTATGATAATCCTGTCATTCTTATCAGTGATTGGTTCCAGAATCTAGTTAAACCAATCATTGCATAAATTGTACCTGGCAATCACTTTCGCCAATCTGAAATGCAAAACTTTTATTCAGTGGTTGGGACAGTAGTTCTTCCTGTCTTCTGATGGACTGGAACGAGGAAACATTAGACTCAGTTACTCACAGCTATAACACAACTCTGAGGAAGCCAGACTGGGGGAAAAGTTTACATATCCAGGGACAGAAAACTGAAAGAACTGCAGAAAAACAGAGTTGCCCCCAAGGCTTTTCACACCTGCACTTCTTATTATGAAAGATAATACACTTCTGCACAATTTAATGAAGTGAACAATTTCATTTTAGTTAGAGCCAGGTTTTCTGTTACTTGCCTTTGAAACCATCTGAGAGATAAAATGATTACTGCTGATGCCATTAGCAACTTGATTACAGTTGCGAAAAACTGGACAGTAATGAACTGATGCTTTGGTGGAGATAGTTCTCATTGACTTCAAAAAATTCCTTTGACAATGCAAGAAATGAAGGAAATACATTGGTAGTTTAAAGAGGGTAAAGAACAGACTTAGGCATATTATATAAAGATGGTAAAGCGTAAGTCCAAAAAAACAGAAGTGACTGAAGATGGCAAAAAGAAGGAGGGTAGCAGCAGGATTTTAGAAAGACAGATGAGATTTAACTCTGTGAGAGGATGGTCTAATTCCCTTGCAAGTAAACAAAACTCACATCCTTCTCTGAGACAAGATGGAAGGATGGAAAGCTCTGCATTTTAATAAATGGGTTTAGGGTTCGAAGAAAAACTGAAGGCCTGATTATTTCTACTTTCTCTATTAAATAGCAGGGTTTTGACTGAAGAATAGAAGGAGAAAATTTAGAAGAGTTGCCTTGGGAAATATAAAATAAAGCTGACTAAAGGAAAGCTTAAGGATGACTAAGTACTTATGAAAGTCTAGCTGAGTTTGGAAACCACTGGAAACTTAACTTAGAGTGGCACAAATATGTACAACTCTGACTGTGTGTGTCCCCCCCAGCAACCTATGAACAAGAGTAAAAAGAGCAGTAGGCTAAATACACTCAAGATTTACAACTAGTCTGGCTGGGAGGCCAAAATAAGGAAGATTAGGGAAAAGGAGTAGGCTGGTGAAAATGTCTGGGATGGGTAAGGATGATAGACCCACGATCTTTCTAGACCTAAATAAAATAAATAAAGATGGACTTTATTAGAGATTGATTCATCGGGAAACCAAATTTACCATTTCCCAACTCACTTATAATGATGATAATTTTGTTTCCCAAAGAATTAGTCAATGTATCTCTTTATTCAATATATATAGTCACTTTATTTAATGTTGTTGAGTATCCCACTTGTACTAAAACATGCCTAGAATGAAAGAATGGAGGACTGTACTGTATTTAAAGACTGTCTCCAGTCTTCAAGCTACAGGGTCCCTGTAGTAAATAGTCACAGGGCTGGACAACGTGCATGTAGAGAATGATCTGAAGCCTCAGGAAGACAGAATCTCATTCTTCTGAGAAATATATTACATTATGCTCCTGGAAATGGGATGGGAACTAAAATGTACTGATTGCCCATAACTTATCAGGCAGTCCGTTAAGTGTTTTACATGTGACCTCATCAAATTCTCAAAACAACCCTATAAATTAGGAATATAATCTCAATTTAACAGGTGAAGAACTGGGGCTCAGAAGTCAAGTTATTTAATCACTAAGAAACAGAGCCAGACCTCACACCTGTGACTTTGCATTACCAAAAGACTGTGGAAATGCTCCTTTTGCTAAAATGTTCATATTAGGCTCATTAATATATTTATTAAGACAGTGTACTGTATAAATTTTAACAAGTCTTTTAGAAAGTGGCAGATTTGAATAGGACTAAACATTTTTTTTGTAAATTATATGCACAACGATTAGCACATAGTTCAATAAAGAACAATTACAAAACACATACTTTTTCTAGCATTATTATCACCTCAAACTGAACCCGTAAGGCCATTAGACTGCAGGGAGGAGGGTGCAGGGAAAAAGTTCTGATCTTTTTAACAGATAAGTAAAACTAAGGTAAGTTCTAAGTATTGTGTAGTGCAGGTCAATATGTGTAACTGAAAAGCCTAGAAGCTATTAATGTTCATTGAATGTTTCTAGTAGCTTCCATCACTTGTGGAAGAACAAATGGTTTATAAGCATATACATGAAGCAATCTCATAGCCAAAAACCATTTAGGCTCTCCATCTCTTTCACACTCAGGCCCTATATCACATTTTTGTTGTGGTTATTCTTAAGATAGTTTTAAGTTATACGGACAGAAGGAAAAAGCAAAAAAATATCAGCCTCCATAGTATGACATTCTTATCTGTACATAAATAATTTAAAAGCTTAAATGAAAGAGCAATGCAGTATAATCCAACACTTCCTGCCTTTCTTCCAGAACTCTCGGGAAAATATTGGTGAAAGCAAACAACTGATTTTAAATAGTATTAAAGAAAAAAATATATAGTGTGCTTTGCAAGCCAGATAAATTAGCAAAAAGCATGCGCTCCTTATCCACAGGGGGGAACAGGCTTATTAAGTTACACTTCCAAGTTTTTAAGACAGTTGGAAGCCGGTTCTTTCAATAGTTGCTGTCATCTCCTAGAAACTTTCTAGTACTTCCAATTTTAAAGCAATTATTCACATTCTGAAGTGGCAATAAGTACCACAGAAAAAAAAATGAAACATGAAAGTGGAACAGAAAATACCAGGGAGGGAGTAGAGACATGTTTATACCTTAAGATAAGTAAGAAAGGGTTCTGTGAGGGGGTAACATTTGAGCAGAGACCTGAAGGAGGTAAAAGCATTCACTCTGCAGATGTCTTGGGAAGAGAACTTCGGACAGACACAACAATAAATCCGAAGGCACTGAGGTCGACACTCTTGGTGAAGCCATGGAACTGCAAGGAGGCCATTTTGGATGGTGAAGAGTTATAGTGTAAGTAGAGAGTGAAGAGTTAGTGGCGAAGAGTTAGTGGGAGGATGAAAACGACATTAATTCTAATTTACTAAGAGGATGAGGAAGACACTAATTTTAAGCAGAGAAGTAATTTTCCCAAAGTTATCATGGACTGCTGCAAGAGCATGGGTGTAGGTGGGAGGGTGACATTAGAAGCAGGAAGTCCAGTTTGTACACTTTTGCAGTAATTCAGAAAATGATGATGTCTGGGGACAAGTGAAGTAGTAAAAAGTTATTGAATTCTGGATATATTTTGAAGGTTGAGTCAAAAAAAAAACATGATGACAGATCACATATGGGATATGAGGAGAGGAAGCAATATTAAACGGATTTTGATCTGAGAAACTGGAGGAATAGAATCAACATTAATAAAGATGGGAGAGAATGTGAGAGGAACAACTTTTGATAAAGAAGGCAAGAAGTCTGGTTTTAAACATGTTGTGTTTGAAGTGCCTATTAGAAATCTGTGGCACAAAAGGGTTAACTGTTCACCAAATCAATTTTCTTCTACCTACACACACAACTAGACCACATTTCCCAATTTCATTCATAATTAAATGTGGCCATATCACGGAGCTGTAGCCAGTGAAATGTGAGCAGAAATGATACAATCCACTTCCAAACCTGACCTACAAAACTTTTCTTTACACAATTGTCCATGCTAGTTCCACAAGCTTGATGCAGAGGTATTGGAACGCTAGCTATCACAATAAAATGCACTGTTGGAAGGTTCTTCACTGAGAGTGTGTATTCTTGCCTTTATACCCATATAATCACTTTTTGCAAATTAGTGTAGACAAAAGTTTATTTTTCATTATTCTACATCATTCATTTTGTTATATGTGCTGGGCTAGGAATACAGCATAGGAGGAAAGGCAAACAAAGACCGTATTCTTATACCACTTACATCCTTGTCTGCCTGAATATCTCATCTATCCCAAAAATGATCTTGCCACAGAAAATGTCAGTTTTTAGTAAATGAAGATTATGCAAGCTAACACAAATGTAAATGAAAGGTAGAAATGTTCCAAGGGGTTCGTGAGAGCCCATCCACCTTGTTTTCACCAGAAAAAACATAAAAGTTAAAAGCTATATACCCCTAAGTTTTTTTTTTTTTTAAAAGAAAGAAAACAGACCAAAAGTAAAAAAATAACAGACTAATTTTTTCAGTCCCGTTCTTCTCAAATATCAATAAGCTATGCTGATTATCTAGCTTATTTTGTATCTAATTCAGCTTATCAATTTTATTGCAAAATATGGAGTAATCTTCTAGTCTTCTACAGAATTTTCTCTGATCACAGAAGTGTTAAAATAACTTTACTTCAATTATGTAGTAAATTCACAGCAAACATGGTATCTATATCCCAAGCCAGTAATTTAAATCAAAATGTAGTTAAATATCTACTTAAAATTCAGCAAAATCAATAAAGTGATCATAATAGAGATTAACACCAAGAATAACCTATACATTATTACCTTCTGGGGAAAAAAAACGCAACGCTACCTAAAAAAAAAAATTACATTTTAAAAGAGAAACCATGATTTCTAAATTTTATAAAGTTATCAATCCAAGTTGAAAAAGAAAAAAAAGATCTCAGAAGTAGATGTTGTTTAAATACCTTATGGTTTCATTTTACACTTCTCATATCAGGGTGAAGTCTTAAAAGTAATTCAAAAAGAAAATGAAAGTATTTTACTCAGAAGATAGAGTCCATATGTTCTTCAATCTGGAAACCCATTGGGAAAAAGACTTGAGTTTTTAAAAACTGAATTTTGACAATTGGAAGCTGATGTGGCTTTTTCCCCCCTCTCTCCATGAAGATTTGAGTCATTCTCAGAGGGAATGAAATAGATCTTTATCAAGTATAGCAAAGCTTAACACCTGTTTAACTCAAAATTACTTAGAAAAATTTTGTGACTTTTCAGAATCTCACAATGAGAGTTTATAATAAACACTTATTCCTACATGTAAGATATTTTTATAAACTTAGCACAAGAGGTCGGTCATACCTATATATTTGGGTCTGTTTATATTTCAAATTCTATACTTTTTTAGCTCTCTTCCAATGAGTCTATTTCTTATTGCTACACATAGTCAGATGCAATTTTATTAGTTCTACTGTTAAAATTGTAATAGTAGATTGCAGTTAACTAGCTATACATCTGCAATACCACTAGGCTGTAAGATTGAGGGCAAAGGCTATTTTTCCCCCCACTTTGCACAAATCCTCAGCTTCTAGAACAAAGCCATTCAAGTCCACCAGAAAGATGGTAATTTCTTTATCCTAATCATTGTTTCCTAGATATAAAATAAAGTTGGCATTCAAAGTTAAAATGATTTTGCCATAAAAAATTAAGGTAGAAAATGGGTTAGTTTTTAAAAGTCTCAAGTTTATAAAATATAGCACAAATTGGACAACTTATTCTCTATGAATCTACATGATCCCTAATTTAATGTAATTTAAAAATTTTTTATTGCATACTTATTATGTGAAAGGCAATTTGCTAACATACACCAACATAGTTTTAAATGCCCACATTAAAAACACTCCAGTTTTTAATACTATATCAAAAAATTGTGCCGGATTTAGTAAAGTAACTATGATAGGATATTAAAAAAAAAACACAAAAAACAAAATACATATATGTTTTGTTTTTTCTTTAAAGGAATTCAATTGTGTTGTTTGGGAAAAGTGCCCAATAGCAACTTCTTATGTTTCTGGCTCCTTCCTCTCCAACTTCTTTCCTTACTTTGGAGAAAAATACAATGGAATAAGGGATAAAGAAGGCAAAGGATTTTTAAAGAAAAACAATTCTCACTAAAAGCAATTGGAAAAACACTGCATGAAAATGGAAATTACTGCCATAAGTGGTCTCCAAACATCTGCTTTGAAAGACCTTACTTTATGATGATTCAAATGCTCTACTACCTGGCCTCTTCCATCATTAAAACTATATATATATTTTTTAACCTTTCCAACTTTTATTCTTAAAAAGTGTAAACTTTCTAATTATGTTTTTCTGTACTCCTTAACAAATTTTGTATTTTCTAGCTGTGTTTCTATACATATAGTAAAAAAAGAAAAAAAGTAATGATGTCACTATGAAATGGTACTGCAAAAGCAGAATGGTGTGTGAAAAACAGTCCCAGATGGGGAGAAAGAATATCTAGATTCAAGTTCTGACTTCATAATTAATTAGCTGTTGGATCCGGAGCAAACACCATTAAACCTATTTGGCACTCAGTCTCCTCTTCTATAAAATAAAAGGGCTGAACTGAATAATGTGTAAGTCTCCATCACCTTCAAAATGCTATTATTTTGTAATTCTATTTTTTAAAAAATGTAACCCACTCTTAGAGTACTCCATAAACCTATGTGCACATTCAAAATCGTATTAATGCCAGTTCCTGAGAAATTTCTAGAATTCTGTTTAAGAGCAAGGAAATTCATGGAATTAATTCTTTACTTCCTTATTACTATATATATTTTTTTTCTCTTGGGAGTAAGGAGGACAGAAAGTAATAAAACACATCTACTTGTGCAGCTGTAGTTAAGTCAGTTTTTACTGAAGGAAATGCTGCACTTTTTTTATCCATGGTCATAGATGAACACCTCTAGATAGAAACCAAGAACATCTGGGTGGATTCTTTCTTTCTCCTTGCCATCCTCGATTGTAGGACATACTGTAAATGAAGAAGTAAGAATAAATTAAACTTCATTAAGCATATTGGGAAGGAAGTGGTAGCATGTTTATTTTTCTTCACCCTGTTAAATGCCATGGGATAGAAATAAATACATCGAAGTTGTGGGGGATGGAACAAGTTTAAGAAACTTGTTTAAGTACCTGATTTTCTGATTCAGCGGTAATTGAATATTTAAGCTAAATATATGTGCTAGTGATGTAATACTTAGCACATGAAAAGAAGTGTACAGTCAGTACAACAGAAATTATGAGGAATTCCTAAAAGATAGAAAGCTGATAGGATCAAATCCCAGACATATGAAGAAGAAACTGGGGGAGCTCCAGTCTGAAGGGAACAGATGCAAGCAGTAGGTAGACAGGGATCACCTAGGACAACCTGTAGGCTGGTTTCACCTCTCCTGTGCCCTTACTTTTGGGCAGCAGGCAGAAAAATCGCCCTCTATTGGTGAAGGGGTAGGGACTCTCAGGTTAGAAGAAGGGCAGATCCTTAACTAGCCTCTGTTAACCAGAAATCCTGGAGATTTTCTGCAGACAGAAAATGCATTACTGGCAAACCCTACCTAGCAGCATAGTCGACCCTTGCACCACAAGGGGAAAACATTTTGACATTATTAGTGAAATTTTTATCGCAAATAGCTTTAGCCTTCGCAATATCACCTCTAGGTACATATCCTATGGAAAAACTCACACATATTCACAAAGATGAATTTGCCAGGATTGCAGCCCTTCTATATATTAAGGAACACGCAAGCTAAACATTCACCAGGAGAAAAAGCTCAAATACATTACAGAATTTTCAAACTAAGAGCATGGAATATAAGTGAAAAAAGTATTAGGTTGGTACAAAAGTAACTGCGGTTTTTGCAGTTATTTTTAACCTTTTAAACTGCAATTGCTTTTGCACCAACCTGATAAGTAATGTATACAGCATGGCCCAATTATATTTTTTAAAGATTACATGTGCTGATATAAATGTAGGAGAAGGAACCAGAAACCAATACATCAAACTATTCACCTCCTCAGCCTTAGGAGAAGAGTAGGACTCCTGGGTAGGCACAGTTACTGAAGGGGACTTTCATGTAATTCAATATTTTATGAAAATATATTTCTATTTTTCCTATGTAAGTTTAAAATAAAGCCAAGTTTGCCAATTTGAATCTTTTTTTTTCTTATTACAACTTTCTTTTTCTTTCTTTTTTTAAATTAAAGTTTACTGTGGTAACAACTGTCTTCCTCACCTAGATAATAAAATTTTACAAAGTTTAGATACAACTGAAATTTTTGAAACAATGTCCACAGTACTTTATGAAAGTCAGTGTATTATAAATAACTGGACTGTTCCCTACTACAATACACACATACCAAAAAGCTATAGGAATGAAGTACATTATTATTTTCACTTCGTAAATGCATTCAAGAAAAGTGTTTTAAAAATATTTACCTTCTTTGAGTTTAAATGGCATTAATGTAAATATTTTGTGGCAGCTATGTGCTAATTCTGCATTCTCTCTGTGGTATGAAAAAAAGCCAAGAAACATACATGTTTGTAAACCTACAGGATTGCTGAAGCAGTGTGAATTCAGAATATTAAACTGCAGACATTCATATGCCTTTCCCTGTATGTCCCTAGGCTGATTCTGACTCGCCAGCAAGAAAAATCTGAAACAAAAATTTTACTATTTAGTTGGTGCTAAAGTAATTGCAGTTTTTACAATTATTTTTAACCTTTTAAACTGCAATCACTTTTGCACCAACCTAATACTACCCTGAAGAATATTTTTGTCTTTAATTCACAAAAAGTCAGACACTCATACCACATACTCAACAGACTGTTTCACCCATTTTTAAGAAAGTTATCAACAAGGTGCATTTCACTTAATAATCAATAAAGATATTATGAGTTCATCAATGGAAATATTATTGATATTTCTATTGCAAACACTAATCATTATTTAAAACAAATTACCTGTGTATTCATATTTTTGTGACAATACTAAACAGGATATAACTAAGTAGAAAAAAAATCTTGCAGCTTTTCTTATAAGGAAATTGCATTAAATACTGTCAAATTTTGGTAAAGTTCTATAAGTTTGCTGCATTAGTATCTAATTCTACAGTAAAATTTTGTAAATAACAGAGAATCCTAACATTTTTCTTATTCAGACTCAACCACTTAGTAGTTAAATAATCTTGAGATAGCTACTTAGTTTCTCAAAGCCTTGGCTTCTCATGTTGAGGTAGGAATAACAATTGCACCTACCTAAGAAAACTGCAATAAAAATTAAATAAGATAATGTAGTTAAGCACTTAGCAGAGTATAGGCACAAAATTTAGCAATTACCTATATCAACATTAGCAGGCCTCAATGAACAATATCACTAATTCAAACACAATGATGGCAGATGATTAACTAAATCATGTATCTTACTTGTTTTCTTTAGAGTTATTTGCTACTTCTTACTGAAACCCTACATGATGTGTGAGTACAATGAAGTCACAAGATCTTAGGATAGGGTAGAGATGCTATATTTTACATATATAAATAAGTTAAATCACTTGGTTTCATTTTTCAGATTTTTAAATTTCCAATTAAAGTATTTTTTTCACTATTTACACTTTTTAAAAACGATTGTTGCTCCTCTTTTGTCTGCATAATAAAGGATCTAAAGATAGATTTTAGTAAAAACAACTGCAATTAAGGAACATCATCCATACAATTGATTACTACTTCTACTCTCTTAATATTTTTTATTACAAAATAGTTACCCACAAACACTCTACCCTTCTCTTACTACTCCCAGAAGGACCTAGGCGTTTCCTTCCTCTCAATAATCTTTGCTTTCTCCAACCAGAATTTTATCCTCTCCCTTGTCACCACATGGACAGGAGCAATATACCAAACCTTGGTTACTCACACTGTTATATAAAGAGAAAAAAAATACACCTATTATACTTTAGGCCAACACATTTATTTAAATGATTGTTAGTAGTAGACTTTGAGTCATGTTTAGACAACTAATGCATTAATAAAAAATATTAATTAAAGAAAACTAAGGAAATCAAAAACATGTCAACATGTTCAAAAAAAATTAAATGCTTTTAGATAATAAAGAAGGAAGACAAAAACCTCAAACAGATGATCCTGAAGTGATTTTCAATAAGGAACACAACTTTTTTAAATTAGGTTGTTTGACTTTTTATTACTAATTTGTAAGAGCTCTTTGTAATCAAAGAATACAACCAGAAAATAGATTTTTGGTAAATATAAACTGCAAAATGTACAAAGTTAATGCTTTAGAACAGTTACGGGGAGTGGGATACTGTGGGTAGAGAATGCCTGGTCAAGTGGAGAATGGATCAAAATCTTCGGAAGGACATTTCAAACTATACAGACTATCTGTTATCCATATGTTTCACCTTTTGAGTTCTACTACAAGCAAAGTTACCAAAAGACAAGTTATACAAGTGATCAGTAGTGAAGCAGTGATTGGATGACAACTATTGCTTTCAACTAAAAGTGACTAAGAATTTTAAGAAGTCAAACCTTTCATGCTTTTCAGGGAGTGGTCAGAATTACATTTAATGTCAAATGACCAAAAATAACATTTGAAGATACTAGCGTAACATCAGTGTGTTATTATATAAAATTACTTGTAAAAGTAACGGCAACATTCATATTGTTAATTTAAAATATATAATAATTATCTTTCACTTATCAGAACATAATTGCCAATAACAAATGTTGTGACCATATAGTTCTGTGAAAAAAAATGTAAATTTATGTTCATCTTACATTAGCCTTCAAAAAACCAAATCTATTAACAAAAAATTAAAGCACATCTTAAAGCTATATACAAATTGTCTGGGGCTGTTCATCATTACTGGTCCTATTCCAGCACAAAGAAAATGATAGCTTTTTCTTTGACTGTACAATGAAAATTAATAAGTATACAAATAAACTTCAATACAATATTCCAAAATACTTTGACAAAGAAAACTCTATAATAAATGACATATAATAAGTCTTAATTCATATAAATGTCAAATCATTATTAATATAAACAAAGCTAGTTAAATTTTAAAATGTTTTCTACAGAATGTTATTTGCATTTTAAATTATTTTCAAACATAACTTTAAAGTCAAATTAACAATACAAAAAACTGTAGTTAAAAGAAAGCAAATATTCCAAAGTAAACAGAAAGTATGTCTGGCCCTCATAACATATATAAAATATTTGTATAATAACATATAAGATATATTTATTATTGCAGGATATTAGGAAAGGTCAGAATTGGTGTTACTGCAAAATGCTATTTACCAATTCTGCCTTTTAATATATTGCAGTTCTAACATTCTTTCCATTTCCAAATCATAACAAGATCATTTAATAGACTTTAAAAAATGAATTACACTGTCTAGAATGTCTTTTTGCTGTAATATTTGCAAAGAAAAGGAAAATTCTAAAGAACAAGACAGTTAAAAATATGTTTCGTCTTCCACTTCAAGCCTCTTTGAAGTCAACCCTTCATGGTTCAATATCAGCTGGAACACAGCAGTAAGAATTTTATGACACTATGCTAAATTTTTAATATTTCATTGAGAACAATAATAATAATAAAAAGGATTAAGACCTATTTGTTTTTCATCATATTAAGCTGTTTTTATCATGCTTTCATCAATTCCGGTGTGCCATGAAAGTATTCTTTTAATCCCAACAGCAGACAAAATAATGCATTTTATACTTAAACATGCTCAAGGAAAAAAATTAACATTCTTTATCATTTCCCAACAGAGACAGTTAATATTCTAAGGCCACATTAATAGAATCTTTCTGCCATTGTAGAAAGTTTGATAGCACTCCTATTTCAATGTCTGAATTTTTCTCCTTTTTTTGACAAAGACAAATGATTGCCATCAATCAAGATCCAATCGGGTATACAGAGAGTCAGGCGAATGCATCACTCTTTACTGGTTTTCCTATTATTTGAGCAGGCTTTGCTCCATATTATTTTATAGAATGATCAAAAAACCAGCCATAAGATAGATCATTCACACCCACTGTAAAATTAACTTTCATGAATAATGAGAGTTTTAAACCTCCAATAATGTATACGTTATACCAAGGATATTACTGAGTTCATTTCTGGCTAGAGATTATGTAAATGATACTATATGACCTTTATCATTACAACAGGACATGCAAAATACATATTATTTCATACATCATTTCTAAAGCAAATCAGTTTCTAAAGGAAAAACAGTCATTTATAATGTTCACGGTAAAGTGTTAAAGTTTTGAAGGAAAGACATGAAGTAACTGTGATCATTTTGATTTCCTTCCATTAACCTGTTACTTCTATTGAACCTATCGTAGAGCAATAAAACCCACTGTTTCAAAAATACATACTTACTCAGTTTCTCTATATTTTTTGTTGAGTTACTATTAATGCCATTTTGTAAACTCAAATCATGTCAGATTATTAATACTAAAATTTTAATGGATAACAAATATTAATACATGTGTAAAAGTCATGCTTTCAAAATCTTAAGTTCATGAAAATGTCTACGTAAATGCAGAAGGAAGTTAAAAAAATTCCAATGTTTCCTTAGAACTATATTCTCATAATTTCAAAACACAGAGAATATGAACATAAATGTAAATGGCCCACCAATGATAAAATAGCTCTGTTTAAAAAGGGTATGTAAAGCAGTACAGGTTGCACACTCAGCTCCTTTGTTATGTCCCCTATCTCTCTGATGTTGACTGTCACCCATGCAGTCACCTATGCAAGAAGCCTGGGTGTCAACCTTGATCCCTCCCTCTACTTAACGATCAAACAAATTGAGCCTCAAACATTTTTCTTCCTAAAAAATATCAAATCCATGCCCAGTATCAAAGTTCTACTATATCTCTTGCCTAGCCTACTGCTATTGTGAGACCTTTCTGTGGTTTCATTATTGGCGATATTTTTCTTCTTCAAATCCACAAGCACAAAGAGCTGCCAAAATGATCGATTAAAAATAAAATCTGTTGACATAAACAGCTTACTACAAACAATTCAATAGCACCCTGTGACTTTGAGCAGTGATCTCCATCCAGAGTGAGCTATGTGTACCCCAGAGATACACAAGGTAATTCATTTGGATGCTGGAAGATAAAAATACAACTTCTATTTATATTTACTTCCAGGCAAAAAAAAGGCGAGAAATAAAGCTTTACTAATATTTAACATATACTTTAATTCTGGCATCTTTATTCAACCTGAGTATCAGTAATGATGTCTTAGGTGGTATGCAATTTTAGCATATTGAGAAATACAAATTTATTTGTGCCTAGCTGAAAGGTTAATAGATTTCATTATCTTAAGTAGAATATTTACAATACTTTGTAATACAATGAAAAGGACTAAAACATAACTGACAATGGTTGAATGGGATGATGGCACTTATTTTTTTGATAAAAAGACAATCATTCCAAATTTGCTAAACTTTTCTATGGTGGTAATATGTTACATAGCAGCTATTTGAAAATAAACAAATATAATATACCCCTTTGATATAAAGGTGACATTTCATTTAATAATGAATAATCTAAATGCTTTTGAAATACTCACACTATAGAAAACAGATGTTTAGAAATATTTCCATCACTGTGATTTTTGTTGCTAAAAAGTATCTGTATCACTTATGAAAACTCAAATCTATACCTTTAATTAAAACTTATGAACAGCTTCCTAATCAAGGGTTTCAATGAGTTTTGTAACCATTTGATTAATATATTGAAATAGTAATAATAATCTTTGAAGACAACCAAGAGTTTCTGTATAGTTAAATAATTGTCTTTAAAATATTTTATTTAGCTTTCTTTCACCTTTTGATTTGTCTTAGAAATTGTGACAATCTTTCACTGTTTTAAACATCAGAAAATTCAGTGTTTAGACTATTCCTGCTCTGTGTTTTAAAAAAAAGTAAATGCAGGAGCAAATAGTATTTACCCCATAAAATAAACAAGAAGCCTTATCAGCTTGGTAAAGGGACCTGTGAGTACTAGGAACAGAAGTTGGTGCTGCTACTATGTACTACCATCCCCAACATTATTAGTAGTAGACAAAAAGGGACTTATTTCTAGGAACAAGATGGTACACTCCTTAAGCACAATTTTTAAGAAAACTGAAGTGGAAAGCATCCAATCTGAAAACAAGATAGGTTTTAAAGGAAAAATGGATTTCTTATTTTGCAACAAAGCACCAAGACCCTCTGGATGAGTGGCATATATGCAGAGACTTTAAGATGAGAACGAATTGTTTTTAATTTCCATAGGTAATTACTCTCCAAAAAGATAGTTCCAATTTACTCTTCTACCAAAAATGTATGAGAGTGTCTATTTCCTGACAGAAATCAACACTGAGTAATACTGGCCTTATTAATCTTTGTCAAACTTACAGGTGAGGGATATGAGAGAGAGAATAGTGTTGAATAGGAATTCAAGGCTTTAAGCTTAGATTTCAACAATGATTCCATTAACAAAACCAGGAAACATAGGAAGGCTTACAAGTCGAATTTAGTTTTGGACGTGCTGAGTTTCACAGGCAAGAAGTACATCACATGGAAACATCCAAAAAGTCTTTGAAAATAGAGATGTTCAGCTTAAAACAGAAGGGGGGAACCAGAGATGGTGACCTAAGGTATCTGCACAGAAGTTGAAGTGCTGGAAGAGATTAAGGTCATAAAAGGAAAACTAATGTTTTAGAAAAGAAAAATATCAGCAACGGAGCATTCCAGGGATGACTGTAAGAAGTGGAATTAGAAAAAAAAAAGATTCAGTGATACAAAAGTGGTCTGACAAAGAGCTTTGCTGAGAGTCGGTGTTCAATAAAAACTTGTTGAATGAACTAATTTATAAGACAATGAGACAGAGCCATCAAAAGAGAAGAGCACCAGAAACAAGTTGAATCAAGTAAGATACAGAATTGGAACTCTATGAGTCCTGGCGCTTCCCTGCAGAGTTCTCCAGCCACAGTGAAAGAGACTACGTTCTGTTCCATGTTCTCTGTGTATTAGGATTCGGCAACACCCAACTGACCTGCTAACATGTATCATCCATCAAATAACTCTCCACTTAGATGTCAGCTACTACAGGGAATTTTCATCTCAGCAAACTGTGCTTCCTATATCATGGCAGTTATACAACTATTTTATAATTGCATATTTATATTTTGCCTCCTGCTTTCCCGAAAATAAGACCTAGCTGGACAATCAGCTCTAATGCGTCTTTTGGAACAAAACTTAATATAACACCCGATATTATATTTTATCACATTATGTTATATCATATCATATTATATAAGACCCGGTCTTATTTTACTATAAGTAAAATAAGTACTTTTAGTAAAATAAGACCGGGTCTTCTATTAATTTTTGCTTCAAAAGATGCATTAGAGCTGATTGTCTGGCTAGGTCTTATTTTTGGGGAAACATGGTATAAGTTCTGTGTTCTTTGTAGCTGACCATCTTAGTCACTAAATGTTAGAGTTCGACCCTAGGCCATTCTTCTTCTCACCCAGAGAGTGAAGAAGATTCTTCTTCTCACTCTCTCCTATGCTCTCATCCACACTCATGTCTGTAATTACCCATATATAAGTGAGTTAAGAAATGTACTAGGTGTGATCAAAAAATACGGTGAATGTTTAAATTTTTGAAATTATTACAGTAAAAGACACATTGCCATTCCCTTCAAAATACTCTGCCTTGCTTCAAACACACTTATCCCATCATTCTTGCCGCTTTCTGAAGCAGTTCTGAATGTTCTCTTTCGTGAGTATCTTTAGTTGTACTGTCTTGGCTGCTTCGATGTCCTGAATTCTTTTGACTTTGGGGAAGAGCCAGCAATCACAAGATGCCAGATCCGGTGAATAAGGTGCATGAGGATACAACATGTTTTTATCTGACAGAAATTTCTGTACCAGAGCGATGTGTGACAAGGTGCATTGTCAAGATGGAGGACAATTTACGGCACACGTTAAAACACACCTTTTCTCAACCGTAGCTCACACCAGACTGACTGCACTGAACAAGGTGAAACTTGTCACACACACTGTTACTAAGGTTCCACATGCCGCTTTCCATATTGAAGATCCCTGCCTTTCCACTGGGTGGCATTCGGCAGCAGCATTCACTGGATTTTTTGTTCACACCTCTTATACATCCAGTAAAGATTTCTTCTGAGCTCTAGATCCATACTATATCTAAACGCTTACTAGCTGTAGTATGTATCTTTACACTTCAGTTGCCTCACCTGTGAAATGGGAATAATAATAGCACCTAGTTCCTAAAGTTGTTGTGAAGTTCACATAAGATGATATTTATAAAATGTTTGGTATAGTGCCTGGCATACAATAAATATTTCTTGAGTGCTTACTATCACTATAATGTAAACGCAACGAAGGCAATGATTTTCATTCCTTTTGGTTACTGCCTAATCCCCAGAGCTTTAAACATGAACTGGCATATTTTAAGTACTCAACAAACATTTGTTGAATAAACAAATCCATCTCAAATTCAACATAATTAAAACCAAATTATTGACCTTCACCCCCAACTAGGCATCTTCAATTCTAGTGTTCTCTGTTTCTGGGACTGGCACCTTGACTCACCCACTTATGCTCACCTACACAATGTTCTACAAACTTCAGAGGGTTTTTAAAGCCCCAAACTGATCATGTTTCTCATCTCTTCCTCTAGGAAACCTTACTGTTCTCTGTTCCTCTTTAGATAAAGGTGGCATGGCCAGAAGGCTTCCTCATTATCTGGGTATTACTGACATCTCCACAAACCACACTCCCCATCATGATCCACACACATTCCAGCTGCATGGGCTTTCTTTACTGCTTGTACTCATTATGCTTCGTTTTAAGGCTTTTGCACACTCTGTTCCTTCTAACCAGATAAGACCTTCTTCCCCACTTTATCTAGCTAACTTCCACTCATTCTTCAAATTTCAATTCAATTGTTACTTCAAAGAAATCTTTCCTGAGCTGCTTAATTAGGTAAGAAATACTTATTAGAGGGATTCATCATGCAATTCTGCTGTTCTTTACAGCACTGTCACACTAGCAGCTTTATACCTGTTTGGTAACATCGATAGCTGTCTTTCCCTTTGAATTATAAAATCTACGTGGCTGCATTTTCCAACTGCCTAATGAATGACATTTCCATTTTGATTACCCACAGACACCTTAACACTAATATGTCCTAATATAAAGATATCATGTTCTATTCCTAACTTTTTCCTTAGTATGTATTATTATTTTGTATGTATACAAAATATACAAAATATCATGTATCATGTATGCTATCATGATTTTCTCTACCTAACATACTCTCTACCATTCTAACTCTCTGCCTCTCTCACACACGATGCCCCCCCCCTTTCCTCCTACCAGAGTTTCTCTCTCATTTCCAGTTTCTAAGTCCTGTTGATATATATGAACTTGTAGAACTCCTCTCCAGAGGGCCCTATCTTTTTTTTTTTTTTTTTTTGGAAAAGTCTCAAATTTACAGAAGTTACAAGTATATACAAAAGTGGCCAACATGATGTCCCATTAGTCCCAAATACTTCAGTGTGTACTTCCTATAAACAAGGATTTTGTACTATATAATAACAATATAACTGTCAAAGTCAGGAAACTAAAACTGATACATTACTACCTAATAATTCTCTAGCACCCCTCAGTTGTACTCGTTGCCTTAGCAATCTTCCGTAGAGCAAAAAGATCCAGCTCAGAATCATGTTTCACACTTAGTTACCCTACCTCCTTATTCTCCTTCAATCAGGAAGAAGAATCTCTTGATCTTTCCTGAAATATCAAATCCTTGACATTTCAGAATATTACAGGTCAGTTATTTTTCAGAATGTCCCTCAATTTGGGTTTCTTGTTTCTACGTGATTAGACAGAGGGTAGGCATTTTTAGCAGGAATCAAGTTATCTTATTATTGATGATGTTCACTTTGATCATTTGATTGACATGGTGCCTACCAAGTTTCTTCGCTGTAAAGTTATTGTTTTTCCCTTTATAATTAATATTATCCACGAAATACTTGGGTCGATTCTGATTCTCCTCAACCTTTCCATTTCTTCATTTTATTTATGTCAGTATGGATTTTGGTTTCCTCATTTATTTAATGGGTTATAATCTATTACTATCATTATTTATTTTGATGTTAAAAATCTCCAACTCATATGGCCAGTAACAGTTTCTTCAAGCTAACTCTTTTTCCTTCTTAAATGACCCCGTCATTCTTTCCGTACTCCTTTACTTTGTAGCACAACAAGGTGTTGAAGGCTCATATTCTAGTGTCTGTATCATGGCTTTGGAGCTACCATTACTCTACAGAGCCCTGATGTCAATGCAGAATCTTATTTCAAATTCAAGATCAGGGCTCAAGGTATGTTCATTGCTACTGGGATGTCATTGCTCAATGGCCATCTCAATGGAGAGAAGTAGAAAGTGTATCTAAGAATACACACACAGACACATACAGTTCTATATTTATTTCTATGTCTATCTGTCTGTCTATCTGTCTATCGATCTATCTGTATTTATTTGAGGATATATAGATATATCGATATACTATATAAAACCAAGAATGAAGAATGGCGTTCATTCTAGTTTTCTCTTTCCTGACTTGCAATTCCCTTATTTAACACAGAGAAACCTAGCTAACATTATTATTTAGTCAATCACTGAGAATGTGAGAACACTTCTCTCACCACCACAGCCTCCTCACACACATGCATGATCTACTCAACTCACTTGGACTCATCATCCACTCCATTGAAGCTCTCTACACACTACTCAGGCTCCAGCATCATGCTCTGGTCTCCCCCCACGTGGAATCCTCTCACCCCGCTCTGGCTCCACGATTCTGTGTGGGATCACTGACACAGACATGCTCTCATTCTGCTTAAGATGCTGATGTCCCACATCCTGTGTCCTTCTGATCATCCACCCCCTGTGTCCACCCCCGTGTGGAAATCCTCCTTAACCTGCCTGGAATCCAACACTCACTGTTATGCCATCCCTCTGCAGAGACAGCCCCTTCATCCTGCCTACATGCTGCCACCCTGCTGGCTCCTACAGTGGGGACACCTCCTGTAGGTGGGGACACTGTCCCCTCCTTTTAATGGGGACACCTACCTTCCTCAGACCACTTAATGTCTTTTGAACTGAACTGCTAAGGAATGGAATAGAAAAGAAGAGAACATCACACTTTTTGTTTGTTTGTTTAACTTATTTTTAAACATAAGGTTTGGTGATTTGGGGTAAATTTATACACTTGTACAATCATCACTGTAATCCAGTCTTGGAATGCTTCTATCACCCAGAAAGTTCCCTCATGCCCATTTGAGATCAATCTCTGCGCCTAGCCCCAATCCCAGATACATAAAGCCCCACTTTTTATCTTCATTTAATTGTCTTGAAATTACATATAAAGGTAATCATACAACACAGATATTCCACAACTTACAATGGCGTTATGTTCCGACAAATCCATTGTACTTGGAAAATATCATTTAATATTACTTATATAGAAAAAATCTATTTATCATCTGACAATAAAATTCATTAAGGGAGAATTACAAAATGTTTGTTAATAAAGAGCATGCTAAATTCAAGAGGGTGGAGAACCACTGCACTACGATACACTACCAAGCTCCTATATCTGCTCCTTTATCACCACACCTACAGGCATTCCCATACTTAATACTCCTGTTATCAGTGCTCTAACCTCTTTTGACACCCTCCTAACTAGTATCCCTTGCTTGAGCCTTCCCTATAATATAATCTTCGTATTGCCAAAAATGTTATTGCTTTTCCTTTAAAAACACTATTATCCAAGATGCAAACTGTTTCAAACTATTACTCTAGATTCTTATTCTCCTTCACATGAAGTGCAAATTCTCCACAATGGTATTTAGGACCTTTAATGATATATATATTTTTTTATCTCTTTCTAGATTTATCTACAACTACTCCCTACCACATATCCTTAACTGAAATCATGCTTCCTCCCTGGACTTTCTCAAAATTCCAATATTGTTTCACAGCAGTTCCTTGTATAACCTATTATCTATTCTGATATAACTTCCCATCATGGTTCCTACCCCACTTTTTTGTCTGTCTGGACTGCACAGACTGCGTGAAATCCTAACCCTCCTGTCCCTCTGTTTCACAGGAGTCTGAAAACACACCTTCAAATCTTTTGCCACAAATGTTCGTTATAAGGTAATTCATTAATTGTATGTATGACTCTCCCATTAAACCACAATATTCTCAAGTGCAATAATATGTTTCTAGACCCCAAATGAATACTTTTTATCATTGGTCCTTAATATTTCTTGATTTAATGCATATTTAACTAATTTTCTATTCTCAAATTCTACTTTTCTTTTCTTAAATTCTAGAAATAGACCACAAATACTAACTATGCATAATGACACAATTCAAGTTTATTCCACAAAAATATCACTTTTCTTTTCTAAATATGTTATAACAGAAAACTACAGCTACAATTGACATTCATTTACTTTTTTTAAATTTATTGGGGTGACAATTGTTAGTAAAATTACATAGATTTCAGGTGTACAATTCTGTATTATATCATCTATAAATCCCATTGTGTGTTCACCACCCTCATTTACTTTTTAAACACAATCTCAGCACTTTCTATACACTTAAAACAGGAAAATAAATTTGCAAACAAGCCTTCTCGTTTTCCTATTTTTTTCCTTTGCAGCAAAAAAAGATTAAAAGATTCCAACAATATTGGAATTTTGAGAAAGTCCAGGGAGGAAGCATGATTTCTAGCCCTTCAATGTTCAAGTTCAAATGGAACTATCTAAACAGCACATCATATCAGTCAATACCATTATACGTTCTTCTTTATAGGCACAACGGAGAGAAAAAAAACAAGTTTAGGAGTACAGGAATAAGTAACAGTCATTATGCTCTAACGTGGCAAATTTTCTAAAGTCAATTTAAGTAAATTCTAAAGGTTTATGAGGTCACAATGCAAGACTGCATAATTTATCAGATCAAGCAAATCATTTTGAAGGTACAGAGGCATTAGGCTATTACTGCCTTTCATAAATAAAGGTTAATATCAATGTTTATCTACTTACAAACTAGATGGCATTTGCTATATAAACTTGACTCACTAAAAACAATTTCCTGACACGATATTTTAGTACAAATATTATTTAATCTATTTAAAAAAAGTTAAAATTGCCTCAGATATTTTGACTAATAAAATATGCTGTACAAATAAAATCTCACTTTGGCACTAAGAGGCACCGAAGAACAATTCCAAAGCACAAGAATATCCTTATATGTAAATTCTGCACGCATCTTAAAGTTAGGTTTTGTTGTTTGCTATTTCTGCATAGTACTTTTCATGCAGAAAAAAGCTAGAGAATTGGAAGCAGCTGGGGAAAGGAATGTAGGTATAAAATATTGGATCATCAAATGAATAACAAAAGGCAAGTTTTTTAAAGTAGTTTTCTTTCTTTTATGAGAATGATGGGGTTCAGGTCATGCCACCCCAAACTATGGCACCTTGGTATACAGAATATTTTAAGCTGAAGGACGAGTTTGAGAAAATGGCAGAAAAAGGAAGATCATCCTTGCTTCCTCCCCTCCATATCCTTTTTCCCTGAAACAGGCCTAGAGCCCTCAAGCAAGAGGGCTTTCTATTCCCAGAGAAAATGAGCATCCCTTTCTCCCAAAGACAACATGATCTCCCCCAAAATCGTAACGAACGAGCCTTGCTAAGTTTCCCCCAGTTTATTACAATTACCTTATACTCCTTTAACCTATCATATTTCTCCCAAACTGTTCACTACTCTTCAAACCTAGCATAAAAGTATATAGGTCTAACTGTTTCTTCAGGTCTGAATTTCCTTAGGGAGGCTCTCATAAGTTACATTCAAGAAATCTATGCTTTGCTCTTGTTAATCTGTTTTTGTCAGTTTACTTTAAAGACCCACCCTGGGATGCTAAGAGAAGGAAGGAAAGCTTTTCTTCCTCTCCAGAAGAAAAGACAGTAACAGTCAGCTTCTCTACAAACTAATATATTTTGAATTTTATATACTGTATTTCAATTTCTAAGTTATGTAGTAACATGTGAAATTGATGCAACAAATAATTTGGGGAGTATACAGAAATATATCGATGGCGAACTAAAGTTTTTTTTGTTTTTTTTCCCCAAAATAAATCCCAAATTAAAGACTGTCACTAGATGAAGCGTCATTTGAAGCATGGCAGCATACACAAGGCAAAAGCAGAACAAAGTTCAATTCTGTTATTATTTTCTCATTTTACTCTACACACAACAACATTCAGAAAAGAAATATTCAACGGCATGAAATATCAAAATTTCATCAAAATTAATGTTTTGTGGTCAAATTATTTCAAATAAATATTCACGTAAGACAGAGTTACAATGATTGAAGGTGTTTTATAAAGCAAAATTTAATTGTGCTTTAAAATTACTAATAATACAGAAGGGAACAGAGGACAATCTACAAAGAAAGGATTTTCAAATCCTAAAGAAATACAAAAGTATAATGTTATAGTTGTGTGGGTGTATCAAAATACAACTAAGATATCCTTAACACGCTATTTTATTCAAATTAATGTACTGGTGATTTGTGTAGAGACTGTACTTATCATTTGACCCAAAGAATAATTTAAGAAAACAGGTTACTGGAGTTTCTGTTTTGATAGGTTAAATTGGAGGTATCTATCAAACAGACAAGTAGAATAGACAATTGGATAGAGAAGTGTGGAGCTCAGAAGAGCTGGAGGTGTAAAACTGGCAAGTAGATCAGTTTTAAAACTTTGGAATTGAAGTGAGACGTGGAGCAGTACAACATTCAGACTTTAGGAATGTGAGAATGCTCCAGCAAAGTCAGCTGCTTCTGGAGTAATGTCTAATAAGGCAGGAGATTATGCTATCTCGAAGCCAAGTGAAGAAACTGTCAGGAGGAGGAAAAAATAATCGACCATGTCATGTGTCAATTAAGAAAACAAACAAACAAAAAAACTATATATTCATCCAAGGTACGGGCAACGACAACAAAAAAAAATTAACAAAACAGAATGAGGAATAGTCCTACAGCACGAGAACCATTTCTCCTTCAATCCATTAATCAGTAAACTCAATGGATTTTAGCAGTGGTGATCCAGCTCATGTTTTTCCATCATGTGCATAAGGGCAATTCTAAAAACCTTGGCAAATGCCTTATCAACACTTAAAAATATTCGTGTTCTTTGCCTTAGTAATTTTATTTCTGGGACTCGATCCTGAAAAAAATTAATCTAAAATAGGAACATGTTGTATGAGCAAAGATAAAAGCACTTTTCCAGTCATCATTCACAGTGACCACTCTACCACTCAAAGTTTCTTAAGGATGTGATGCTGAATATCCTGGCATCACACTCTTGGCCTAACTAAGTAACATAGCCATTACTTTCAAAGACATCATTATATTCTAGACCCGGGGTGTCCAAACTGTGGCCCACGGGGCCAACTGCAGCCCATGATCCATTGTTAATTGGGCCGCAGCAAATTCCAAAAATATATTTAGTTTACTTAAATAAACCAGGTGAGGCAACACATAGATCACCTCGAGTGAGTGGCCCGGCCGTTTGTGTATTTTACCACATATGGCCCTTGGTGAAAAACGTTCAAAAAAGTTTGGACACCCACCCTTGTTCTAGACATTTCAATGTATCTATTATTGTAATTCATCATACTATATTATACTTATTATTAACATGTCTTTCGCTTCTATTAACAAATATCCTTCTTGAGGGCAGGGTCCTGTGTCTAGGTTCAATAAATGTTTCCTGACTTGCATTGCCAAATGACTAACAGAGGGTGTAAGTAGTACTCTAATTCAGAGAGTGGGACAGAAAATTCAGGGAAAGAGCTTCCTAGACTTAAAACTTAAAGAGAGTCTTTCAGCAATAAAAAATAAAATAAAAACATGAAAGATCTAGAAAAAGGCAGGACACCAGGGGAATAAAATATGTACGTGTGTAACTGTAAAACTACTACTTGTAAATTACATAGTTTACAAGTAACTCAAGAAGAGAACTGAAAATTTAACATCCTCTTACACTTTTGCCAATCAAGCTCAGCTGCACTGGAATAGTTTCAAAGGAAAACAAAAAGCCAAAGTACTAGATGTAAGAATACAAAGACAAGACATGGTTCTGGTGTCAAGAGAATCTGTCTTCTTACTGGGAAAACACACAAATAATCGTAATTCAATGTTTTGAAAACAGCAGGTATTTATGTTTTTTTCTGGAACATAAGTGAGTGTAAATAAGTAACAGGAAAGAAAGAGATACCAGAGGAGCATCAATACTTACTTAATAGACTAGAGGAAAGAAGTGGGCAGTAAAACAGTAAAAACAGTAAAAAACAGTAAAAAGCAGTAAAAACAACTGAGGAGAAAGCGTCATCAAAGTAGGTGAGAAACCACTGTTCCCAGAAAATAAGAACTAACTAGAAAATAAGCCCTGGCATAATTTTTCAGGATGACATCCCCCGAACATAAGCCCTAATGTGCCATTTGGAGCAAACATTAATATAAGTCCTGGTCTTATTTTCGGGGAAACACGGTAGAAAAGAGTATGTAGCAGAAGCCAACAGCAGAAAACAACTTAAGTGAATGACCCACCTCAACAAATGTCATAAACAAACAAAAAACTGTATTACAATGCTTTTGACAACAAAGAGGTCACAGGACTTATGCCGCAGCAGTTTTGTATAGATTGTAATACACTTGAGAAATGAATAGGATGAAGAAGTCGAATGTTCAAAACTCTTTGAGAAACCTGACAGTGAAGGAGAAAAAAGAGAAACTATCCAGGAGTCTTTCTCAAAGGGATACTATTGGTGCTTGGTGGAAAGCATAATTCCTGGTCCTGAAAACTGGCCGGAGGATATTTAGCTCCCTGGATTCCAACATATGTCTACAAGCTTTCCAGTCACTGTGAACACCAAAACATATCCACACATTTCTAAACTGCCCCTGGGAGGATAGGGTACTCTTTCTGACTGAGAACCTTTAAATGTCAACTCTTGCTAAACCAAGAATCCCTTTTCCATGAGACCATTTTTTTAAGGTTAAAAAGAAGAAGCTTGTTAGTATTTTGGAAATGTTGGAAATATACTTGAGAGACAGTAGATGTGGGAAGCAGTCAAAGGAGTTTGTTTCACAGAGCCTCTATTTTTCCAGAGATGAGTTTATCTGCTAAGAAAACCTACCACACTACAGTTTCAATTAAGGCTTTCTGCTTTCTTCGCATCATCAAATTTCACGAAAGAGATCTTTTCTCGTTACCAGCATTAACTAACCACTCACCGATTTCCTAAATTTTATAATCTGGCCTCTACCATCTCCATGTTACCAAAACACTGCTAAGATGACTAGTGCCAAATCTAAGGTATTTTATTTAGATAATTTTGTTTTTGATCACCTTATACATTGGACATGCTCTTTCTTAAACACTTATTCTTCTACCACTGTCCTACCTTAGGCACTTATTCACGCTTGAAATACTAAAATACCTCTTGTCTCTCCCTTACATTCAATCCTTTCCCAAGATTTAATCCATCTTACAAAAAACCCAGCAAGATCACCTTACTGAAACATAGTTCTTAAGTCATTCCTGAGCTCAAAAACTTTACAATATCTGACAGAGAAGACGTAATTTCTTGTCCCCAATATTTAAGATCCTTGACAGTCATGTACTAGCCTAGCTCTCTAGTCTGACTTCCCACCAATGTGCTTTCCACATCATTCACTCTCAACAAGCAAATAGCACCGTTGAGAATGTTGCTATTGAGAATGTTGAGCATTCTCTGTACGTGCCCATCTAGTTCCTGTCTATGTGCCCTCACTTACCTGCCTTCTGAAAGTAACGACTTCCTGTTGCATGATCATATATCCAGTTCTCCCTCATATGTTGAATTGTAACTCCTGTATGAAGTCTTCCCTTATTTCCCAGCAGTGAGCATTAGCCCTACTTTAATATTAGACTCCTGCATATGTCACATTGCATCCTTTCAACAACTCTGAGTTATCTGAATCTAATACATGTATTAATAAAATCAGAGGCTCAGAAATTAAGAAAACTACATAGATTAAGAAATAATCAATAAATACTGGTAAACTAATAAATGATTATTCCAAGATGAAGTATCACTCTAAACATTTACAAATACGTAAACATGTTTCACTTGTAAGAAGTTATGTTCAAATATAAGAAGATTAACAGTTACAATTTACTCTGCCACTTTCTACTTTCCAGGCACTGTGCAGGGCATTTCCATTTGCTACGTTATTTTATATTCACAATCCTTCAAACAGATATTGTTTTCACTGACCAAAGCGTAGTGAGATTATGTCAGTAGGCCAAACTACATAGCAACAGAATTTTCTGACTTTAAAGCCTTTACTCTAGAGTAGTGAGAAGGCTCCAACACCCTAAGCCTGAAAGAAAAAGAAATATAATTTTGGGCACATACTTCCTTTTTTTGTTCTATTAAGAAATGGACATCTACCAAAAGCAATATGCCATATAACTTAAAATATTCTATTTTTACTAACATCCCCAAGCAGATTTCGGGTGTGAGGCCCTATAAAACATTAAAAATTGTTATTTGAGACGACATCTGTTTCCTGAAAACAATGAAAGAAGTATATATTAAGTGACAAAATATCAAATGCAGTAAAGAATCTCATATGAGAAACTGAACAGCATTGTAAATATCTTATTTTAAAATACAACTATAAAGTCAGCAAAAGGATATAATAAGATACATAAATTATACAAACTCACTCATGCTAGAACTTTTCTATAAAAGTTTCTGGTCAGAGCGTAACCTGTTAATATTTGAATTGAAGTTTATATTAAAATGCCACCAAAAATCAAATTTATATTAGCAAAACTAAAATTAAATTAACAGCCATGAATGTTAGTGTCACTTACCATGATGTTTTAAAAGACCAAGAAAAATACTCTACCTCTACTTACAATGAAAAAAAACTAATCCATGTTATAACCTTTCCAAAGAATCATTCAAACTCTGGAAGAAAGCTAAAGAAAAGAAAACATCATGTCTATTATTACTGTGGCTAAATGGAATTAACTAATCCTCAGGAGATAAAGTTATGAATTAAGTGAAGCTCAGAACACTAAGAAAATTTGTGAGGAGAGAATGCAAATAGCTCCTTAATTATCTACAGCCTATTAACAAGCAATCCTTATTACTTGCAATTAAAATCCTCTTAAATTTTATGGCAAAAGTTCATTGAAACGTTGAAAATTATATGCTAATTATTATACTGTACAGCATATGTTTAGTATGTGCTTTACTATGGGCTCAATAAATAATAAAATATCAAATTCTAGGTTATATACAGTGACTAATTATATTACTAAACAGAAAATACCATGTAGTGTGAAGCCCGCGTGGGCTCCTGCCACCAATTTGCAGAACTACAGAACTAGAATATCCAGCTAACTAAAGGTTCCACATGGATGGAGGCATGACAATTCTATTAAACATTAAATCCCCAACAGCATCGTGGTACCTGGCAGAGGGAGGTACTGAAACATTTGTTGAAGAAATTGGGGCAGGGGGGAAGAAAACATGTATTTGGTGATTCATTTATATTATTCACTTTCAGGTTTTGGATCTGCCCGATTTTCAGGTTCTGCATCTTCATTACCATATTGGTATAGCTCATTCGTTCATCGGTTTTTGTAGCAATTCCCACACTACAGATTTTAAAAACATTTTATGTACTTATTGATTTTATACCTAATATTTCCATGATGGCCTAGACCACGCCTGTCTTGTTTCTAACTGTATCATAGCACCCAGCATCCATCAAGGAACCAACTAATGCAGTTATGAATAGGGACAGATGTTAACTGGACATACCGTGGTGACAATTTTACAACATGTACAAATATCAAATCATTACGTTATACACCTCAAACTAATATAATGTTATGTCAATTATAACTCAGTTATTTTAAAAAGTCAATAATTTGTTAAAGAAATAAGTGAGTGAATACCTGAACCAAAAGGATGTTACTAAGGAGTGGAATTTCCTGGGCCATCATGTTCCTCAGTGGGCAAAATACTGTCACCAAAGCAAATAAGCCCACACATACAAATCACGGAAGTCATACAGCAGTTACCCCCACTGGCTCTTTCCTTTTATCCAAGGACTCCTCTCGCCCCATTATCATTTTCACATCCATATAAATTAGAGAGAAATTTCTCAATATATTAAACATCCAAATCATTCTCAAGTTCCATAATTGTCTACTTTTTATTTATTTACCTTTGGTTTGTTTAAATTAGGATCCAAATAAGGTCCATATACTGTGCCTGTTATTTCTTAATTATCTTTTTATTGTTTTGTTCATCCACTTGTTGAACAAACTGAGTTGTTTATACTACAGATTATTTTTCATTCTGGAGTTTGCTGATTACACCCCAGCACCATCATTTAACACGTTATCCTTCACCTGAGTTTCCTATAAACTGGTTCCAACAGTAATACAACGCAAGCCTCACATGTAATTTAAAATTTTCCAGTTGCCACCTTAAAAAAGGGGGGAAAAGATGAAATTAAATGTAATAATATACTTTTTTTACCCCAATATATCTAAACTATATGTCAACATGTAATCCTTTCTTTGTTTGGATTTCATTCCAAATTCAGTATTTGTTTTACACTTGGCACACCTTAATTTAGACTAATCACACTCCCAATGCTCAAAGCCACATGTGACAAGTAGCTACCATACTAGACTGCACAGATATCAAGATTTGAAATGCAGATTGGACATATAATGTCTGCTTGCCTCTCTTTTTGTGAAGCTAATACTGGTTTGTGAATTCTAGTGTCCAAGTCCTTAGAAAATCCCACAGGATGATCATACCCAGCTCTTGTTCTTGCTGTTCCCTTATTGCTTCTTATCTGCAATTTCTGAATTCAAAAGAACTCTCTCTCATCAATGTAGTTGCTATGAGGTACAGTTTATATATGAAAATGGGATGGATATATGTTTTTTTTCCTGTAGTAATCCATTTTCATAATTATAGGCTGGTTCTCTAGAATCCTCTGAAGGCAAACTATTAAGATTTTTTTTGATGACTATTATTATGAACTGATGGATTTAAACATAATTTTCTACGTTTCAACCTAATATAGTTATATATTTTCCTTTAGGTTTTCAGGTTGTCCCCTCATTGGCCAGTGGAAGCCTCTTCATTTTAGCTCCTGCAACCTTTTCTACTTGACACCAGGAACCTTTGACAGCTCCCTGGTCTTCTGGTATGATAGGCTGGTCCAAACTGAATTTGCCAGTCCTGAAATCAGGCATTTCTACAAGGATCAATGATTCTTTTTATTGGAAAATGGTATTTAGTGACCACAAACCAGGTTCAAGGGTGCTTACTACTATCATATTTGTTATTTCTAGGCCCTTTCCAGGGGCCAGAACTGGGAAAGATACTTTTTAATAAAGAAAATAAGAGTTCATACAGGTATTTTAATTAAAATTTAGGATAACAGGGTTTTTATTTAACTTCTTCAATTTTTATGTACATTCCTATTTTCTCTTTCTTTGAAAAATATCAGATTCTAATGGCATTAACCTAATTATGTATTCGCTTGGAATAATGCAAATTATGCATTATTTGAATGGTCATAATTATAGCTACCATTTGCAATCCACACCACTAACCCTAACTGTAGATGCCTTTATTGCTAAGACCCAGCCCCTCCATGTTCTGTTGTTTTCCTTTTCGGTGTTGCTTTTATTTTCTGTCCTACTTCTCAGCTTCTCCTGTGAAAGTTCTAGACTTTCAGTTACGAGCATCAGCCAAACTTTTCATTTTCATCTACTTTCAAAATGATGACATGAACACAACGCCCTTCCCAGGGACACTCACTCCTGGATATGCTTAGGAGCTGCTTCTATCAGACAAGGCTTATATTTGTTTGCGTTTGTGTGCTGTCGTTGTTTCCAACTATTTTTATATGCAGAGGTCACATAAAGCGAGTCTCAAAATTTTACCATTTCTTTTCTTACAAAAATCCCCCACACATTATGTAATACTAACAGAGCTGGCTTCCACTGCCTGGTCTCTGCCCAAATGACAATTATGTTCCAAGCTGTCTTTCATGGCTGCCACAGCACAATTCAGAACAGTCTACAAAAATATCCTTAAACCATTTACTGTGATGTAATTCTCTTGGTGGCAGAAAGTATTCAAATCATCACAACCATTATTAAACAATGTTTATTGGGCACTAAAATGTTACACTAAAATATAAGATCCAGGAGGGCAGGAAATTTTGTCTATGTATTTACTACTAGATACCCAGTTCTTAGAACAGTGCTTGCATACAGTGGCACTCAGTAATATTATAGATATGTACTGAATGAATGAATCAATGAACATTATACACGTATATAAGTTACCACGAAAATATTTCAAACAAAAACAGTCTCTGCCCTTAAGGAACTGCTAACCTGGTTAAGATAGGTTTTATTTAAAAAGTCAAATATGTAACATATAAGTGAAATGAATGGTGTTATCAATGTTATAAGAGCTCATGGAATTCACACATTATGACCCAATGGAAGAATAATCACACTTGGCTTTTAATAAAAAGTAGGACTCAGATAAGTACAGAAAAGAAATGTACAGGTGGATGGAGCAAATATACAAAATCAGGAGAGGATAGGCAGGAATCCATGAGAAGATAAGATTTCACTTATGAAGATGAGTTTTGTTTTGTTTTTAAGACAAACAATACTACTTTAAGCTTAACATAATGTACGTGAAAGGAAAACATGTATTTTTTTCTTTATTCTTAATAATTATGTTAAAATATTTCTAGGTCATAGAAACTAACAAGACTTTTCTAGTAATCTCTATAAGTTATATTTTTACTATTATATATGTATGACTTATTTCTGATATGTGGAAGCATTTAACATTGTGTTTATATGTCAAGTTAAAGAACAGCATTAATCTGCAGATTAATACCTCAAATTATAGAAAAAATTAAGTCTCCAAGGAATGTAGCTTAAAAACAAAAATTAAAAAGTGTTCATAGTATGCTTCCTCAAAAACTATAACGTTTTAAAAGACGGCTTAAGTTTCTTGAGACATAACAGCAAAACAAAGTGCTTCTATGTTTTATTTCACCAAAATACTAAACATTTAATTTTATCTTGATATGACTACCATCATCATTAGCGAGTAACATCACAATTTAATAATTAACACACGTCTGTTTACTATGTGACAAACACTATTCTAAGTGTTTTACATATGTTTTTCACAGAATTAATAAAAGTAACAGTTTGCTTTTTAAAGTTATTTTCAATAATTTTACAGTGCTTATTCTTACATCTAATGTTTTATGTGCCATTATTTTGCTTTTACTGCAAAAGAAAGATCTGGCTCCCAAAGATAAAGGAGATTTTTGGTAAATGGTGAAGGTAAAGAAATAAATGACCCACTTGGCTAGTGTGTAATTACACTGCCTGAGATTGTAACAATCTATCACATGAAGGAGATGACACCACACTAAGGGTGAGTCAAAGGAGATAGCCTTTGACTAACTACGGGACCCTGCCGATCGATACTCCACAGATAGTATGCTCTCAAAAACAATTGAATTCTAAAAAAGTTTGAAAATAGATTCCCCCCTACTTCTGATACTGATCAGAGACCTATCTTGACCTTATTCTGGAAGAGCAATACTTTCTTAAAAAGGTATATGAAACACATAAATCCTTTTATCTCTAGATTGTTCTTTCAAATGGGTATTTAACACATTCTTATTATAATGACACTTCGACAACCAAAAAAAACCTACCGATATTCTTATTTCTTTATTATATAAACATGCTGTTACCAAGTTATAATACTTCACAGACGTCAGGTAAATATCCCAAAGAATGAAAACATGAAGAATCTCTCGGGAAATTAAAATTTCCAAATGAGTTTTGCAGTATATATACTGAACTTAATATTTAATAAATAGCAAGTGATTTGACTATGTAAAAAGCAAACAGAAAGAACTTTTAAAAATAAAAGGAAATTTTAAGTCCATTAAATATTTTACCAAATTATTTCGCACAATAATCATATTAGGATTATCTTAATGCACTGTATCATACTTTATTTAAATCCTTAAACTGTATCTCAGAATAACTCCTATTACTTTAAAAAGTTATTCAGTGCATTAAGCTACATTAAAAAGTATAGCTCTTCCCCTTTGTTTTTCAAATTATATTATACAGAATTTCCAGGGTTTCTGATACTGTATTTAAAGTATCTGTAACTAAAAAGGCAAGTATGTAAAACACATTTCAGAGTCTGAAAAAGATAATTAAGTGGAAAGAAAAATCGAATCGAAATTTCAATTTTTTTTCTTTTCACAGAGGTTTATATTATAACAAATCTAATGCAATCCATAAAAGATCATAAATTACTATAATGTAAAATATTATAAAATTAAACTTTATAAGCTTAGACTTTGTATGGACACTATAATACTACTACTGCAGAGAACGAGGGAATAAATACATGAAAGCATCCATTCAATTATTACAAAATGACATTTTGCAAAAATGCCAGTATGACAAGGGACACTATATGAAAACAAAGTATGTCACAATCAGCTTGTGATAATCTGACCCTTCCCAAAGTACAAACTTGTTAGGGTAAAAGAATCACCTATGGAGACTTTTTTAAAATCCAGATTAATAGCCAAGTCCCAGAACAATTAAATCTCTATGAGTGTAATCCAGACAATGGGATTTTTTTTTTAAGTATCCCAAATTCAAATAAGTACACAAGGTTGAGAACCACTGCTGTGTGGTATAGATCTGTTTAGCAAAGGTGAAGAAGCTCTGAAAGAAGTAGGCAAAAAGAAGGGACGCATACTAAGGAAGTGGGAATACTACAGGTAACATAGATGATTGTCTCTATTTTACTCAAAAATCTCCAAAGGATGGAGCAAGTTGAATTAGTAGAAAGGCCCCAAAACTTTACAAACTAGCAATTTAATTAGATTAACAAATTATCTTAAAATACAAATACAATTTGAATAGTTAAATTTATTGAATTACTCATTATTTAATTTCTATTACCAAGAGTTCTTCCATGAATCTAGGTTGTAATTATAACCAATTATTATAATGGGCTATAGAGATAATATACACAATGAAAAGTTGTTCTGCTCTCAGAATAGACCCTGGAGTTTTCTTTTCTACAAATGCCTAATTATGGCTTCACGTCTTATCTAAAATGGACTGTGGTATGTATAATTGCATTACTTAATACAAGTATAGCCTGAAAATAATGGTCTGTCACTAACTTTTCATTTGCAATTTTTTTTTTCCATTTCAACACCATCTAATCAAAAACAATCTGGATTTCATACTACCAGTCCATAAGATTGGCTCTCTCAAAGTCCATCCAATTCAAAAGACCTCTTCTTAATCATTTTCCCATCAAGCTTCTCTGTAATATCTCACATGAAATAAAGGAATTAATATGTCCATTTAAGAGCTGAGAAAACTCAGGCTTAGGTCCAAAAAACTTCTTATTAAAAGAGCTGACTTTCAAACATATGAGGCCAAAACCCATGATCATTCTCTTATGCCAAAATTACTTCATGAGATAATTTTCTTGTAACCAAGAATAGTTTGCCACTTTAAGAAGCCTAACTGCTTCTGGTTCTTTTTCTTTTTAAACACAATTAAAACATTATATAAGGATTTATTTTGAGGCATAAATGGCATATCATTTCATGAGTTTTGATGAATACGTAACTGCTGTGTTGGGATTGCTAAGATTACATTCAAATTCAGTAAAGACAACTCGCAGCACTCAGCATCCTGCCATCCTTGTGGCTACGATTACTTATAATAACCAAAGGATTCAAGGCAAAATCAACAAAGGCAAAAGGCACATGTAGCAAAGTCTGGAGGAAACCAGGCACAAGTTCCCAACACTGCTCTCCCTGTGGAGTCACACAGGATGTGTTTAATTTCTCCAGCTAAGAGCTGAGAGAACACGTGTGAATGTTTGTCTACGGAAGCTCATTAGAGAGTCAGCTCCCAAGGTTTTTATTTAGGGCTGGTCACTAAAGCATATTCTACCTAGCATGTGCCGTAATCCCAGACTCCCAGAATGAAAACTGATAATAGTTTAGCATAAACTATATTGTTTGTACAGTCTGGGCACAGTCAGTACTCGTACCATTTACAGAAAGTTTTATATTTGTGTAAGGAACTATTTATCATTCAAGTTCCCATATGCCATCCAAGGGTCAACCTTTTAATCCACTCTTTCTAAGGATAAGCATCTGCTATGTTAACTATTTTCTACACAGTTGTGTAACAGCCAACACAATCAAGAATACTTCCATTACACATACAAGTACACAAAATGCTCTATATCCCTTTGCAGTCAACCTCTACAAATGACTGGTCTGATTTTTACCCCTACAGTTTGCCTATTCCAAATTGCCATACAAATGGAATCATCTAAATAGTCTTTTGAGTCTGGCTTCTTTCAGTGTAACGCACTTAAGATTCATCCATGTATCAATAATTTGTGTGTGTTTTTTTTATTGTTGAGTAACGGTCTACTATATGGATATACCACAGATATTTTCATATGCTACAAATATTCAGAATAGTTTTTGTTTTGTTTTTATGTCTCTGAAGTACATTTCCATTTCACTTTAGTAAATATCTAAAAGTAGTATTTGGCGTTTACATGATAACTTTAGAAGAAGATAACAAATAGTTTTCCAAAGTGGCAACCTCATTGCGTTCCATTTTGCATTCCTATCAGCAATGTTTAAAAGTTTCACACAGCTTGAAATAGAGATATGCAGTGGTTTCCTCATAACTTCATGTAAGCACTAAAGAAGAAATCTGGCTGGGTGGGTAACCACGTAACAAAAGGCATATTCCAAAGTGTTCCTTTTCCACTGAGCAAAATTCACTCATCTTTCAAAATCCAGTTTAAATGTCATTGTTACCCTTGTAAACATAGGTAGAACTGATTATCCTTTACTGACACATCATTTTGTTCATAATACTAGAATTTCAACAGTATTTATTATGTGATATTGTGGTTATTTATATATGTATCTGTTTTTCAATTTGTTTCAGAATTCCTTAATACTATGACTTATTCAACTCTGAATTTATATCTTATCAGACAGCACCATATACCTAGTAATCAACAATTTTTGCTAAAAAAAAGTAAGAGGAAAACTTCGACTCTGGCTAAGGTAGAATAACAGCAAGTTACCTTACAAAATAAAACAATCAAAAACACCAGACAAAATAAATCGAACAATGGGATTCAAGACACTGGACATCAGACAACAAAAGACAGAGATTCCTAAGAGATGGAAAACAAACAAGGTGAGCCCTGCAATTTCCCCAGCTCATTATCTTGAAAGTTTAGAGCCCACAACACAAAGAGTTGGAACCTGAGCGAAGTCCAGCAGAGTCCTTGAGTTGAAAAAATAGATCTAAGTGTCTGAGAGAAGTTGGCTACAGTTCATAAAATACAGTACTAAACAGGAGAGAGTTAAATAGAGAAAGAACACCATAAAGGTGAAGGAGGGGGCCCTCAAGTATTCTACAGAGTACTGATCATTGCATACATATGAGGAAACTACCCAAGGTCAGGGAAAGACTAAAATGAGAAAGTTCAACATCTCTCCCTCAATCGTTGTTAGGACAAGTAGAGAATCAGTAAGGTTATAAAAGACCTGCACAACATTATCAACCAACTTGATCTAATTGACATTTATAGAACATTACACCTGATGACAGCAGAATACACATCTTTCCAAGTGTACTTGGAACATTCACCAAGACAGACTCTATTCTGGCCCAGAGAGCAAATTTCAACAAATTAAAAAGGATTCACATCATACAAAGTATATTTTCTGAATAGAGTTAAATTAGAAACCATTAATCAAAACATCTCAGATAACAGACATATTTACAAACTAAATAACACCTTTCTAAATATCCCTGGGTCAAAAAATATGTATCAAAACAGAATTAGAAAGGATTCTGAACACAAGGAAAATGAAAATATAACCAAAATGGTGTGGGATGCTGCTAAAGTTGTGCCTTAGAGATAAACTTATAGGACTTAGAGAACCTATAGTTGAAGAAAAGTCTAAAATCAATAACCTTCAGAAAAACAAGAGCAAATTAAACCCAAAGCAGAAGGAAATAAAAACAGAGGCGGGGGGGGGGGAACCCTGAAAAATCCATGAATCAGAAAAAGAGAGAGGGCACAAATTACCAATGTCAGGAATGAGAGAGACAACATCACTTCATAATTTACAAACATTACATGAATAATAAGGGAATATTATGAACAACTTGATGCCACCACAACTTTGATGATAAATGAAAGATCTCTAACGTATTAAAAAAACTGAATATGTAGTTTAAATATTCATCCAATAAAACTATAGGTCCGCTTGGCTTTCCTGCCAAATTCTATAAAATATTTAAGAAGAAAATACCGAATTTACATAAACTATTCAGATTCTGATGAGGAGGAATCACTTCCCACTCATTTTATGAGGCTAGCATTATTCTGATACCAAAAAGTGCCAGACAATACAAGAAAACTATAGACCAATATTCTTTATGAATGTAGGTACGAAAAGTCTAAATAAAATTATACCAAATCAAGTTCAGTGATATGACCAAAAAACCTACTACAACTAATAACTGAGTGAAGTAAGGTTGTACTATAGAAGATCAAAATATTAAAAGAAACTGGTGTTTCTATATATTAGCAATAAACAATTATAAATTGAAGTAAAAAAAATAACATTTTCGGTAGTATCAAAATATTTGAAATATATAGGAATAAATCCAAAATGATGTGTAAGATGTGTGCACCAACAGCTACAAAATATTGCTGAGAGAAATTGAAGAAGACCTAAATAAATGTGGAGACATTCCTTTTTCATGGGTTGGTATAGTCAATACTATTATGCTGTCAATTTCCTCCAAATTTGACAACAAAATCCAATCAAAATCCCAGCCAGTTTTTATACCGAAATTGACAAAATGACTCTAAAATACATTTGATTCCAAAGACCTAAGACTAACCAAAACAAATCTGAAAAAGAATAAAGTTGGAAGAAAATTAATACAACCTGACTTCAAGACTTATAAAACTACAATAATCAAGACCATGTGATCCTGGCAGAAAGATAGCCAGAGACCAAGAGAACAGAAGGGTGCTGAAATAATGTATACAAGTGGATACTTTGGTCAAGTTTGCACAAGCAGTAGTTCGTAATCAGAAATGTCTGGACACTGATGGTAACCACTTTGAGCATCTCTTGTAATTGCAGAAGTCAAACGTGACTTGTATTCATCTTTTGTTACCAGTATATATTGAGTATTACAATTTTAATAAAGTTTTTTCCTTTCTTAAAATGTGCATATATATATATATCTTTGGTACCCTCTCTCTCTGTGCACATACACACACACACACACACACACCAGAGTTCCAAAAAAGGTGCAAAGGTTATTTGGTGAATAAAGGATTGTCTTTTTAACAAATGATCAAATGGTACTGGACCACTGGATATTCATATGCAAAATATGACCTTCAATTCATGCCTGTACCATAGACAAAAATTAATTCAAAATTGATCTTGAATGTAAAAAATGAATAGCTATAAAGCTTCTAGAAGAAAACTAGGAAAAAATGTTTGTAATCCTAAATTAGGCAAAGATTTTTTATATCACACACACAGACACACACATACACACACACACATACACCACTAAAGTTAAAAACTTCTCTTTAAAAGACACTTTTAAGAAAGTAAAAAGAAAATATTTGCAAAGCAGATACTGAATGGATTTGTATCCTGACTATATAAAGAACACTTATAACTCAGTAATCTCATTTTCAAATGGGCAAAAGATATAAATGAATATCTCATCAAAGAAAATACATAAGCACATGAAATATGGTCAATAAGCTCATATAATACCAATAAGCACATGAAAATATACTCAATGCTATCAGTTATTAGGGAAATGAAACTTAAAACTACAAAGAAATACCACTACTCTTCTATTAGACAGCCTAAAATTAAAAGTTGATAACCAGTGTCGGTGAGGATGAAGAGAAACTGGAACTATACACTGTTGGTGGGAATGTAGAATGACATAACCACCTTGGAAAACAGTTTGGACGTTTCCTAAAAGGTATGTTTAAATAAACCTACCATGTGATTCAGTCATTCCACTACTGGGTTTTCACCCAACAGAAAAGAAAGCATATACCCACACAAAGTCTCGAACATGAATGTTTATAGCAGCTTTAGCTGCACGATCCAAAATCTGCAAAGAACCAAAAGTCCAACAACTCAAATGGTTAAACAAATTGTGATATATCAATATAACAGATTACTCAGAAATAAAAAAGGAATGAACTATGGGTACATGCAATAGCACGGATGAATCTCAAAATAATTACGTTGAAAGAAGCCAGAAAAACAAAAAGGAGTACAAACTGAATAAATCCGTACATATATACGGATTACATATATATATACACACACACACACACACACACACACACACACACACACACACACACAGAGGGTGCCAAAAAAAGTATGCACATTTTAAGAAAGGGAAAAAATGTATTAATTGTAATACTCAACATATACCAATAACAAAAGATGAATACAAGTCATGTTTGATTTCTGTAATTACAAGAGGTGCTCAAAGTGGTTACCATCAGCATTCAGACACTTCTGATTACAGCGAACTACTGCTTGAGCATAGATAACATCTCTTAAAATGTGTATACATTTTTTTGGCACCCCCCAGTAGATATGTAATTCTAGAAAATGTGAACTAATCTATATTGATAGCAAATCAGTAGTTGCCTGGGGGCAGTCAGGGTGGAAGAGAAGGATCACAAAAAGGCAAGTGGAAAACTCTAGATTGTGGTGATGCTTTAAAGCAGGGGTGTCCAAACATTTTTCAACGTTTTTCGCCAAGGGCCATATGCGGTAAAATACACAAACAGCCTGGCCACTCACTCGAGGTGAAGTACGTATTGCCTCACCTGGTTTATTTAAGTAAACTAAATATATTTTTGGAATTTGCTGCGGGCCAATAAAAAATGGATTGCGGGCCGCAGTTGGCCCGTGGGCTGCATTTTAGCCACCCATGCTTTAAAGGATATACATATGCCATTATAGATTTAGAGAACAAAACAGTATATTACAAAGTCCTCAGTATTGTTCTGATAATAATAATTATAATAATTTAATAGCAATTTAATTTCCTCAGGCAGTTAATTCATTAAAAAGCAGCCACTAAACACCTATAAAATTACATACAATTTTTCACTTATCAAATTTATTCTCAAAATAGACATATAAGACAAGTAGTATCCTTACTTTACATGGGAAAATCAAAGACCTTATAAAAACTTAAAAGAGTCTCAGAGAGCTTCTTCTATTATAAGTAAGTTCATGGAAGGCTGAGTTCTCAAGAAAAAGGAAAGAGGGACAGTGAGCAAGAAAAGCCTGGTTTGAGCTTTCATGTAAAGGGGGAGGGTGAATCAGCATGAATACCTAGCAGCCAATTGCCAATAGAGAACTACTGTAAATTGCTGATTAGCATAGGGATCTGAAAGAAGTATTTTGGAAAATTAGCTGTATATAAAGTGTACTAGATGGTGGGAAAGTCGGAGACAAGAACAGAATATAAAATTTCTGGAAAATGTGAAGAAACAAAACAAAGAATTTTAATGCCTTCGTAACATCAAGTTTCATGAATGCTCATTTTGTTAGTTAAAAGCAACTGGAGAAAAATCCCAACCTTGACTATTTAGATACAATGATTTTTACCATGGCAACATCAAGATAACCAGGACAACTTTAAAATACCAATGTCCAAGCCTTACTCCAAACCTATTAAGTCAGAATCTCTGGGGGAGATTACTAGATATCAGCATTATTTTTTTAAGTGCTCCATGGTGATTGTAATAGTTTGAACTGATGACCACTGGAGTAGAAGTTCCAACATTTTCTGACAGATATTGACAAGGATGCCCATAAGTATTGACGTTTCTAGTTCTTCCTTTTCGTTGGAATATATCCTTTGCTGACTAAAGTGCACTCTGCTTTGCAAAAATATATACTAAGATACCGTAAACGTCAGGAATGTAAATGTAAAACTAAAGAAAACATATATTTACCATCTCCTAATGATGTGTTTTTAAAATAATTGTAGAAGAAAAGTAATTTTTAAAAATTTCATTTTTTGAGGCTAAATTTAAAAAATTGTAAGATATTTCAAGTGTACATCGTAATTTGATATACATATACATTGTGAAAGCACTCCCCCATTTACATAATTGACACATCCATCATCTCACATTTATGTGTTTGGTGAGAACATTTAAGTTCTACTGTCTTAGAACATTTTAATTATACAAGTGTTATCAACTATAGTCACCATATTTTAAATTAGACCCTCAAACCTTATTTATCTTATAGCAGAAAATTTCTCCCTAGTTTTCCCACTCCCAGACCTTTTCATTTTAATTAATTTGAGTATATCATAATCTTTCATTATTCTGAAAATATGATTTATTTTTTAATTTTTGAGAGCAATAAATACTCCTTATGGGGGGGGCGGGAACTGGGAATTTCCCAAATTATTATCTGAATCAGAATCAGAGATATAAGTACAGCATTCTAAATGCATAATGCTATAGAATTGGTTTAATGTAATACCAGTGAAGCCAGAAAATAAAAAGAAAATCCCAGGCCACACTTACAATGAAACAACAATCTGTTAAATTCTAAGCTTTATGAGGACAATATTCATGTCTGTCTCTTCCATTGTTACATCCTCAGCAATTAGCATAATGCGTGGCACATAATAGGTGTATAATAAATTTTAGCTACCTAATTAATCTATTTTGAAAATTTAATTTAAAAAGCAGCAATAAAAGGACGAATGGAAGGAAAGGAGGAAGAAAGAAAAAAAACACTTGGAATGACTGACAAATGAGTAACTAAATGATTTTCCTGAAAGCCATTCAATCAGTCATACTCAAAATGGTACAGTGGGAGCCAGGAGAGCAAGATTTTAAGCATTTGCTTTACCAGTTGCACAGTCTTTAACAAATTATTTAATCTCTCTACAACTGTTTCATCATCCATAAAATGAGGAAAGGCACAGATTAAACACATTCAACCATACTTCACAGTATTAAATATCTGTGTGTAAGACTATGCCAAGTATTTTCAAGGTACTACATAATATTATACATCAACCTAACTATTGTTTTTAAGACATAGGAAGCAATTGAGAAGAATTTATTGAACAACAAATTTAAAGAATTTCTAATTCTAAATATACAACCAAAACTTCTGATTATATGTTTGGAGAAAAGCTAAATTATACTTTATTGAGAAACTTTTTTAATATCAAGCTTTGATTCCTAATTATCCATAGCCAGAGGGATGAAATGTATGAAAAACCCAAAACAAACCCTGTATTTTCTCAGATGTATTTTTCAGCAGAAGTTACCAACCTATGGAAAAGTTGCAAAAAGAATACAATGAAAAACTAAATAGCTTTTACCTAAATATCTCATCCTATTTACATTTTGCTACATTTGCTTTATCATTATTCCTTGCGATCTCTTTCCCCATGCAGACATTTTTTCTTAAACCATTTGAGAGTTAGATAGCATGATACTTCAAACCTGTAACTGCATGTATCTCCTAAGAGCAAAGGTATCTTCTTATATAACTATAAATGATAATCAGAAATATCAGTTATTCAGAAATTAAGTATTAATGCAATATTACATATAACATAGAACCTATATTTAAATTATTCCAATAATATTTATAGCTGTTTATGTTGTGTGCTTTTGATCCAGGTCCAATGAAGGATAGCTTTCATAGGTAAGTAAATTTTGAATATCAGAGTGTGCCATTTACGGAATATTCATTACATTTTTAAATAAATAATCCAATATAAGATGATGAGATTTATAGGGGGCAGGGCAGAATACTAGAAAGAGTCCTAGATTATGATCGAGGAGGTTAGGTTCCACTTTGATTTTATTCTAATAAACCGCCATTGGAGCCTATTCCCTTAGTACGCTGGGGAGTGATTTTCATGTCTTGAGCAGCCAATGAGTAAGAAACCCATGAGCTCTTGATGTCAATTAAGATGGCGCCCTTTTTATTTATTTCATATATAGGGGTTCTAATTAAGAACAGTATTTATTAAGAGGATTCTGGATGGTGGTTTGCTTTTTGCATAAAAAAAATAAGTTTGAAAATAAGCTAAGTAAATAAAACTAAAAAAATGAGTAAGTTATGTAAGAAGTAGATAGAAAGAGTAGGGAAAAGAAACAAAAATCAAATTATCCAAAGAGTAAGTGTGATACACCTGTATTTCTGGAACCAAAAAGTCAAACATGGACATAACCTTTTAAGTGTTAACACAGCTAAAGTAACAAACTATAAGGTATAAAAACACAGGCTTTATTACTTGAAAAACCATGAATGTCTCTAAGCCTTCATTTACTCCAAGACAAACGAGAATTAACA